>NC_091464.1:26256453-26583640 GCF_027789765.1 Dendropsophus ebraccatus
TTTAATAAAAGCAAAATATGCAAATGAACCTGTTTGGTGCTCCGGGGCGTCCCCCGGCCTGTCAATTCATACCTCCTCCTACTTTTGCCTATTCATATATGCAGTAGTGACATCTGGAGAGCACAGAGAGATGTCATCAGTAGGGATATAAGCCTACAGGTCGGGGATCGCCCTAAACAGGATCATTTGCATATTTTCTTTTTATTAAATTACAGGAAAATGGCACAGAGGAGCAAAATAAGAAGACCAGGACTAGAATCACCAACTATCCAGCTACAAGTACCTATCAGCAAGTTTATATGTATGAATGTGCTGATAGTTTCCCTTTAACATTTACTTGGCCTTACAACTCTGTGTTTTACATAATATACTTTATTCAGTTCTTGCTATGTGATCAGTCCTTTAAACCAATTTTTTTTTTGTTTTTAGTCCAGCTTAGTATGTAAATGAATATAGGATCCCAAGAGCCATAATGGGGTCCGAGCTCGGGCCCTATATTGTTCAGCAATCTTCACCTAAAGGTAGAGGCACCTTGGGCTTCTCAGCTGAAATAAGGATGTTAAGCGGTCATAAATCTAGCGAGTAAACCAAATATTTTTGTGCCATTTTGGTTAATAGGAGTACAGATTTCTTACATGGCGACCTGGGACAGCATATTCAGGTGATAGATCATCCATAAAACTATTTCAATAGAATAGACAGACTGCACATCGATGATTTCATTATTTCAGTTTTGTTTTCCTAGCAAAGTATTAGCAATAAGATAGCTAAGAAGCCGATGACATTGATAAGCTTCTGTATCTTTAACCTAAATGATGAATTTGTAATCAATCTGTAAATCTTTACTGTGCACTGATACAAGCCACACATCTCCCAGGCTCACTATGCATATATAAACAACTTTAGACATAGCAGTCAGATGTCACCTAAATGCTATTTATTCTACATATACTTTATAGCCAAAAATGTCTGGACAGCCCTCCTATAATTATTAGTTTAGTTGTTTCTGCCACACCCGTTGGAAACGTGCAAATGGAGCACGCTCAGCACCATACACATGTCCATGTAGAGTCCAGGAAGCTTCACCTTTCATCTTACATCAGGGATGGGAAACCTTCGGCCCTCCAGCTGCTGTAAAACTACAATTCCCATCATGCCTAGGCAGCCAAAGCTAAAGCTTATTCTTCACATTTTTTTGTACCTTTATATGAAAAATCTAAGCCAGTCCTAAGGCCTTGTTCACACATCCCACAAAGTTTTGCAATTTTAGGGCCCATTAATTACTATAGGGCTATTGACATGATCCGTACAACGAAAAAATAGGACATATCCTAGTACGGAGCGTGATCGCAGCTCAGATTCCCTATAGAATAGCAACATCCGTGGATCTGTGAAAAACATGGAAATGATGTCAGCAATGTGATGTCTACTTTACTATAACTAGCATTGTACATTTTTATTGGATCCGCAAATATAAAGGGAAACAAATTGCAAAACCAATGTAATCATGGACGTTTTTTCACAGTTTGCAGAGCTATATAGCGGACGTAAAGCAATGTACCATCAAAACTACAGAATTTTTTTTTTTTTTTGCAGTACCTGCTCGTCACCAGCGTAATGATCCCAGCGGCACGGTCCTTTTTTTCAAAGCGATGGCCGGTTTCTGCGCCAGCCACCATTTTCTGCTTGAACCCTCCTCTCAGTGATGTATCTCCAGTAGAATCAAGTAGGAACATGTCACCGAGGGGGAGGGGTTATCGTCACATTGGAGGGCACCGGGGGCTGCCCCGCAGTGCTCTGAGCCCAGTTGAGGTAATGTAAAAAAAAAAGAAAGACGGGGATCCTTGGATCTGGCTGCTAATACAATCTATTACCTATAAAAAAAAAATTCTTTCTTTTTTTCTATAAATATGCAGTAATTTCAACAATTGGATCCTTTAAAAAAAATGTAATTAAAATATTCCTGGATATAAAAACACTGCATAGTTAATAAACCTTAAGTATCACATGTTGAGGAACCAGTCTTCTGGGATGGTGCATCCATCACAGCTCAGGCAGCGTTACTTTGGTGCTTTATTGCTGGACTGGGTTCCTGTCTTTTAGGCATACTATTAGCAGCCTACATCCTATGCCTGTAAAGTCTCCTTTCTTTCTTCGCTCTTAGCTCTAATTACCAGGTTGATGCTTTTAAAGTTCACAATTATAGGTTGGTGATATCATTAGGCGCTCACCTTCTGCTTATTGGTGTTGCTTAGAAAGAAAGAGGAAGGATTGATATTTTTAGAAATACAATAAGTTGCTTTTTACAAGTGGATATAAATGGTAGAGAAAGGGACACGCCAATTTTATAGACATTTATAAGTTGGTTGGTTGGTTTATTTAATCTAGTATCAGGGGATTTAGCCGCCTGCTCATATTACCTGCAGTTGACAGCTGACTAGAGAAAAGAATTTTGCTTGACTATTAACTAATTTGTAGACAATTACTATCCTATTGCATTAATAGTTCAAATGAAAATTCCCAACAGGATTAAGTTTACTGAAGAGTTAAAATAATATACTCCTTAAAGGGGTACTCCGGAGACTTTTTTTTTTAATTTAGCTAATACATTGCTTAAATAAATATATAAATATATTTTGTGATATAAATTTATTGAAATAAATTTATAGCTTTTTATTTATTCTTAGTAATTTCAGCAGCACAGAAAAAATACGGGTGCCAGGCAAATACTCCAACCACGAGTCCACAGTATCTATGTAAAGTAGCTTGACGGCACTCCAGATGAGGTGAAAAAAAGGGTTTACATTTATTCACAAAGTGCACAGCACAGCATACAAAGTAATTAGGCAACGTTTCTTTATTTATTTATTTATCTATTTCTGTTGACTGTCAGCGAGCAGTCATATTGCTATAAAATAAAAATCACTTTTAGAGTACTCGTCTAACAACTCATAATGCTTATTTTCATCACAGGGCTGTTAAAGGGTCTATATAGCACTCGCAAATTGTTTACATCTTGCTGCCTTATAAGAAAACATAAACATATGCTTACCTCTCCGTGCTCCCCCGGTGTCCCGGTGTGGTTGCCGATGTCCCCTGCTGTCTGTAGCCACCATAACATCCAAGATGAGCTTGTCTCACGAGTGACAGCATGCTTAGACGAGCTTGTCTTGGAAGTAATGGTGGCTGCAGACAGCGGGGGACACCGACAACCACATCAGGATACCATAAGAGCGCAGAGAGGTAAGCATATAATGTTTGTTATATTTTCTTACATAGCAGCAAGCAATAAATGTGCGATGTAAGGGAGTATGAAGAGAGCTTGAGACTCGAGCCCACTCTATTCCACGCGGAATTTCCACCCTGTGAACAGCAGAGCGGAAATCCCATAGAACGTAATGGAAAATTGCTCTGCATCAATTTTCCTTGCACAATTTTAAGCGCAAATTTAGGGAGGAATTTCCTCGCCTTTTACTCATTGTGAACAGGCCCTTAGAGTTAATTTTTGGGGCCATAACAAAGTTTTTATTGGTACCATAACGTTTTTATTGGTACTATGTTTGCATAGATTGGACCTTTTGATCACAAAAATTTAAAATGTATAGGGAGTCAGAAAATGGCAATTAATTATCATAAATTCTTATTTTGTTTTCAATAAACTTTTATCAATATGCTTGAGCGAAATACAGAACAAAAAGTCTACAGCTTAAGTGATAAAAACCACAAGAAATTCATTTAGGGCAGCTTCAAACAGGACGGATAGCAGCGGACATCTTCGTGCAAGTTTTGCAGCTAGATCCGTTACGATCCAGGGTCCTGGCAGTTCCTATGTGAATACATACTTGTAGGGGATCTTTCAGACCGCTGCGAGTACGTAAATCACCCACCCCTTTAACCCACATGCTGCCGGCACAAACATCACCTGTCCTCTCGGCTCCCTGCTCTCCTGCCCAGCCAATCAGTACGTTGCCCAGCCACAGCCTCTGATTGGCTGGGCGGGAGAGCAGGAAGCCGGGACCCCGTGCAGCAAGCTGGATTGAGAACGGGTGATGTATGCGCAGTGTTGCAGTGGGCGACACTGTTACTTCTGCTACTGCATTATGTAACAATGCAGCAGACAAGCTGGCAATTAACTGGTGGTGGTGTTATAATGGGGGCAATCTCACTGGGTCCTCCTGGAGCTTAATGCCCCAGATTGCCCTCATTCTAATCTGCCTATGATTTTAACGCATCAATTTTAATGGTGTAATAAGGACCTAAAAGTCAGCTCATTGTTTTGGGTTATTTTCTAGATCTAACTAGCGCCATTGTCTCCTTTATTTTTGTTGTTTCAATCTCAGGTTCTACAAGAGATCACCGACACTACTCCTTAATGATGGGCTTGTTTGAGATTTCTTGTCCAAACAGAAGGCAAGATAGAAAGCTGAGGGCATTAACCAATCAGTTGTGATGTACTTTATTCCAAAATGTAGCTAAAATTCAGTGATACATGTCACTCTTTAGCAGACGTCAAACCACTTCACAGTATAAACGTAGACATGATGGCCATTTTGCGCGTATGCGCGCTTCATCATATCCGATGAAGCGTGCATGCACGTGAAATGGCGTTGTGTCTACGTTTATACTGTGAAGTGGTTTGGCATCTGCTAAAGAGTGACATGTATCACTGAATTTTAAGTACATTTTGGAATAAAGTACATCGCAACTGACTGGTGAGTGCCCTCAGCTTTCTATCTTGCCTTCTGTTGTTTAAATCTAATTAAAATTATTTGAATTTCTTCATATTCCAATAAGAAGGCTCACTTAAATATAGCACAGCATGCGTAATGCTATAATAGTCATTAGACCATTTGTTTGTGGCCTCAAAATACATTTGTTGGCATGGGTTATGTTCTAGCACTAACTGAATGTGTTTGTAGGAATTGTGCCACTGTCCCAGCGAGCAGTATGCACACCTGCCTTTTGTTGAGAACATATAATGGGATATGAATACATGTATAATCAGGCGCCATGCATCACTGCATACATATGTTGTACATTGCATTGTGTGCTAGGGGATCAGTGTTACAGAGCGTGTTTACTGTAAAAAGTGTCTGCCATTGTGAGAAGATGATACACTCATGGCACATAACAATGGAATAAGCAATCATTGCTATGAAGCTTACTAGGTGTAGACTTCAGGTAAGACATTTTCCAAAGATAGGAATAAACACTTTAAGTATTTATTCATTTTCCCTTAGGATGAGTTCACATGTACCGAGTTCATGGCGGATTTCACACTGCGAGTCCCGCAGAGAAATCCGCTGTGATACTCTGTTCTGTTACTGCCTATGGCTCTACATTCTCGCAGCGGATTTTCATTTCGCTGCAAGAATGTAGCCACAGTCCCCTAAACCCACCAGCTCCTGGGCTAATACATTACCTGCCCGCACCCCCGCCTGCTTCTTCAACTCTTGGCTTCCTGACATCCCGCCCAGCCAATCAGTGTGCTACAGTCTGTCTCGCTGCAGCCTCTGATTGGCTGAGCAGGACATGAGGGAGCCCGCTGCTCCCCACCCTCTGTCTGTGCATATGAGAGCACAGGCAACAAACAGGAAACGAGGAGGAAGTGAGCACTTGCTTGACATGTCGGCGCTTGATCCCCCTCATTATCGTGTGTGTAATACGGCCTTTACTGAGTTCTTCATGGGTAAGGAGAAGCCACAACCAGCCACAATGTTCTGACATTAGTTTATCTCTCTGAAAACAAAGAGGCCCAAAATACCATCACGTCCCGACCCCTATCTCCACTACTATCATCAATGGGTGGGGTCTTGGGAGAGACCCTTACACACTAATTACACGCTCAGCCATGAAACAATCATTGGCTGATCGTTTCCTTAGGTCCAGGCCTAAAATCATCAATCACCAGCCGTGCATTGTTGTGTGTAATAGCAATGCGTGGCTGATGGCTAACAGTTAAATAAACTGTTTATTCATTACCTCTCCACGCTCCCAGTCTTCTCCTGCCTTCTGCTCTCTCCCTGACACCGGCACCGCCACGGCCAGTGATTGGCTGAGCGGCCTGTCAGCTCAGAGAAGGCAGGAGGAGATAAGGAGTGTGAAGAGGTAATGTATGAACAGTTTAGGGCAAGGGCTCTTTTACATTATTGATCGGGCCGCCATTGGCTCATATAATAGGATCCTTAGTATCAAGCAGCACCCTGCCTTCCCCACTCACATACTCTGAGCCAGAGTCTAATGTCCTTATATACAAAATGTACCCAAAATGCAACACTCTTAAAGTGATATACACATGGGTTTACATTTAGGATGGGTCACACGTACCTGATTGCAGCAGATTTTACGCTCCGAATTCTGCAGCGAAATCCACTGTGATTCTCTGTACTGTCATTTTGTATGGCTTTACATACTCGCAGCGGATTTTTCATGCCACTGTGAGGCTATGTTGTAACGCCTGGAGTAGTGGATCCACTGGACCGTCACCAGCGATGGCACTAACCTCACCAGGGAGCGGAGTCTAAGGGGCCGCTGGTTCTCACCAGAGCCCGCCGCAAGGCGGGACGGACTTGCTGCGGCAGGCGACCCCCAGGTTGGTTGGTTGGTGACGGCAGGCAAAGCGTGGCAGGAGCAGTAGGCAGGAGATCGTGCAGGCAGAGGACAGAAGGCGTGCTCGCAGGTGGCGGACAGGACTCAGGAACAATGGGAAGGCAGCGGGCAAGGATAGGGACAAGGGCTAAGGACAGGAACCAGGGACAAGGACTAAGGTCAGGAACAACAGGGAGCTGGGCCAAACGCTATGGGAAGCATGTAGAGGCTCCAACACGAGGGACAGGGCATGCTGGAATTTATAGGGGAGTGATTGGTGCAACTAACCAATTAAGGGCGGACTGGCCCTTTAAATCTGAGACAGCCGGCGCGCGCGCGCCCTAGGAGGCGGGGACGCGCGCGCCGGCCGGCACAGACCGAGACAGGAACGGAGGAGAGGTGAGGCGCCCCAGGGGCCGAACTAGCAGCAGCGCCGGGTCCCTACACAAGGACCCCGGCGGCTGCATGGGACAGGAGGCCGTGACAGTACCCCCCCCCCTTTGGCCTCCCCCTCTTTCTTGCCTGCAAATGGCACAGGAAGCCACAAAGTCTTTGACATCTTGGAACAAACTGGGCCACCAGTAGTGGCGGGAGATCCGTTGCCCGGTCTTTCGGACTCCAGGGTGCCCGGCCTCCAATGAGGAATGTCCCCACTTCAAAATCCCTCTTCGAAGCGCAGGGTGAACATGGGTCTTTCCGGGGGGTATTCTCTGAAGAGTAGAGGTGACGACTGGTACTAGGCGATCAGGAGGTATACTGTGGCGAGGGGATGTGGGTTTGTGGATGAGATCCTTCTCGGCAGAGAAGGCATCCGCCAAGTCTTGGTCTTCTGCCGGTAGGCCGGATAGAGGCTTGGCGGGGTCAGGTGACGACACCGAGTACTTGGTCTGAGGTGACTTGAGACACTGGTTGGAACAGTCCTGACCCCAACTGATAATCTCCCCGGTTCTCCAGTCCAGCTTAGGAGCATGTAATTGCAGCCACTGTAACGCCCGGAGTAATGGATCCACTGGACCGTCACCAGCGATGGCACTAACCTCACCAGGGAGCGGAGTCTAAGGGGCCGCTGGTTTTCACCAGAGCCCGCCGCAAGGCGTGACGGACTTGCTGCGGCAGGCGACCCCCAGGTCGCTACCCCTGGCTTGGTTGCTGGTGACGGCAGGCGAGGCGTGGCAGGAGCAGTAGGCAGGAGATCGCGCAGGCAGAGGACAGAAGGCGTGCTCGCAGGTGGCGGACAGGACTCAGGAACAATGGGAAGGCAGCGGGCAAGGATAGGGACAAGGACTAAGGACAGGAACCAGGGACAAGGACTAAGGTCAGGAACAACAGGGAGCTGGGCCAAACGCTATGGGAAGCATGTAGAGGCTCCAACACGAGGGACAGGGCATGCTGGGATTTATAGGGGAGTGATTGGTGCAACTAACCAATTAAGGGCGGACTGGCCCTTTAAATCTGAGACAGCCGGCGCGCGCGCGCCCTAGGAGGCGGGGACGCGCGCGCCGGCCGGCACAGACCGAGACAGGAACGGAGGAGAGGTGAGGCGCCCCAGGGGCCGAACTAGCAGCAGCGCCGGGTCCCTACACAAGGACCCCGGCGGCTGCATGGGACAGGAGGCGGTCGCGGCGGCGACCCGGAAAGCGGGAAGCCGCCGCGGCTGTGACATATGTTCACACTACGTAAGTTCCGTGGAAGTCACGGCCGTTGTTAAAACAGCCGCGATTTCCACGGAGCTTACGTAGTGCTGCAGGCTGAAGGGATCCCCACCGGAGTGTATACACATATTATACACTCTGGCCAGGATCCCTAGCGGCACTGTAGAAAACTGACATGTCAGTGAATAGTGGCCGCAGAAAACCCTGTCAGTGCACACTATGAAGCAAGCGGCTTCGGCCGCACGCTCCATAGTGTGCAGTGGGAAGTTCTGATGCCATGCGCACTGAAGAATTCTGCGGCGCTAAAAATCTTTTCTGAGACTGGCCTGGTCATAGAACGGCCGGTCTTATATGCAGTCTGAACATAGCCCCGATATGTAAAGCCCGTCCCCCTTAACCCACCCCTGCCCTGATGCATTGATAGGTATATACAGTATTTGTAAAGATTAATTTTCTTGCACGAGTCATTACAGTATGTAAATTCCTAAAGAAAGCTAAACAACCTTGTAAAACAGTCTGTCACAATCTGTCATATGAAGTGATGAAACAGCAAATATAAATTCTGTTTCAAAATACACTTGTTCCAGCATTTCCATTCATAAAAGTCTCACTCACTAAGGATAAGTTCACAGGGTGTATATTTATGATGTGAGGATGTGTAGAAATATGATGGTAATCTGCATCCTGGCTACCTGATGGGTGTTAAGGGACATTTTAGAGTGTCGCTCTCACTTTAAAGAGTACCTGTCACTACATGTGAAAAGTTATTGATCAGAGTGGTCTCTCTGCTGACACCTACTCTGATCAAAAGATATGTCCGGGGAGATATCGCAGCAGCACCATACAATCCTCAGCCAGCAGCGCAGTGAGTCAAAAGTTTATGGGAAATGTTGACGTTTTTAGCTGCCGGCCAGGAAGTGGATGCGCTGATGCAGTCTGTCCCCGGATATATCTTCTGATCAGAGTGGGTGTCAGAATGAGATCTGCTCTGAGCAATAATTTTTGAGCTGTCTGATAATATGTACATGAGAGAAGTCCAACAGCATCCAAAGGTAATCCAAAAACTTAAACTTTTATTCCATATTCGAGGAAATAACAACAATTTTTCGACCCAAGGACCCTATGGGTTAAAACGTGGCTGTTATTTCCTCAGATATGGAGAAAAAAAACTTGAAGTTTTTGAATGATGTCAGGAATGTGCAGTAGCCTGGTGTGAACTGGGCCTGGTTTTTGCTTCTGTGTGACACACCCGATTTCTTCGCAGCTTCCGGCAATGCAAGAGTTACCACTGAACTCTCCCAGCCTTGATTGCTGCAGCTGAGCAAGTCTGTTTGATTGATGTTTTTCTCTGCCTGTCTGGAACCTGGATTATCAGAGCGCCGGTCCAATGGGGATCTGGACAGGGCTCTTGATCCTCATAAAAGAAAGCTGAGCCAGTCTCTCAGTGCTGGCTATTTAGGTTCATACCCTGATCCCAGCTCCCCCTGTCTATTCCTGCAATCCACGTACCTAATCCCTCTGCTTGTTTTGACCAGTTATCTGACCCTCCGCCTGACCTCTGACTATCCGATTGTTACCCGACTTTGTACCGCGTTGCCCGTTTCGTTTGGACTTTGGCTTGTCGACTTTCCCTTTGTGTTTGTTCATCTGTCTTGTAACGTGTTTACACTTATACTAGTGCACGGACCGCCTTCATGGTTGTCCACGGCTACCTAGGGCCGTTTGAGGCAAGTAAGTAGGGACAGTGGGTGGGCTCAGTATCAGGGATCACTGTCGTGTCTTGTACCTACCTCCCCCGCCTGACAAAGGAACTTTGGATGCTGTTGGACTTCTCTTCGCAACATGTTACTTTGGTTAGTACTGGGATAACTGGCACTTCAGTGTACAACCTTACCGCTACCTGCCACTTTATGGACCTGGTTTTATGGTGCTGTTGGATCTCCATTGTTTGGTTATGTCTGATGACATGTAAAAAGTTATTTTTATTGTACAGTAGAATAATGTCCCGGCACTCATCAGAGTACTTGCTTAAACTTTATTCCAACATGGAGGTGCATGAACAACTAAACAGACAGGACACGTCTCGGCATTACCACCTTTCTGAACGGCAGTTAAGAAAGGTGGTAACACTGAAACACGTCCTGCCTGTTTGGTTATGCGTGCACCTCCATGTTGGAATAAAATTTAAGAGCAAGTACTCTGGTGAGTGCTGGGACATTTTTCTACATTGTATCTACTGAACCACGAGCTCCACCACTCTAGAATGCCAACATCTCTATATCCTTACAAAAGTTTTAAGTGACAGTGCCCATTAAAAAAAAAAGTTTTTTACATTGCATAGAGACTTCTCAAATGTTTTTATCACCCGGGGTCTGGTTCAGACTCCCCCAATCACTAAAACGAGCTGAGAGAATAGCTGAGTTGAGCACGTCCGCAGCAGAAAGTAACGTTCACCGAAACTCACAGTGTGTTCCCAATAAAAACAATAGAACGTATATTATTTGAATATATCCTGGAAAATCAGGAAAGTGAAAAGACTCAGGCTCAGAGGAGAGCCATGTTTCTTTTTCTTTCTGAACATTCACTTCTTTAGTTGTTTATGTACTACAATCTCATAGGAGACAGAGGCTACATGGTAACCCCGCTGATGTCATTACCCTTATGAGATGGTTGCAACTGTTTCTATTATCTGGAAGCATGGTGGAACTGTCACAGCCATTCTTGGGAGTGCCGAGTTTTCAATATTTAGGAACATGAACATTTTCATATTCACAGCCTATCCTCCTATATATTCTAAAGCACTTTAGAGCAGAGTGAACAGTGACTAGTGGCAAACACCACTAGATCAGCCAGAACGGCGGAACTTCAAGCGGGAGTGTGGGAGGGGTAAGCAACAGAATCCGTGGCAAGTTATCCGCGCAATTTCCATAGTGTGCAGGGGCCCTTAGGCTCTTAGGTTCACACATCATCGTTTTTTTATGACGTTGTTTGTCAATCTTTATGAGCATTCTTTGTGTTTGCCATTATAAAATAAAGCCTGTTATATTAAAAAAAAAAACAGGCGTTATTTTACCTAAAAAGACGTTGTGGGAACATAGCCTCAGGGCCCTATTACACCAACAGATTATCTGACAGATTTTTTTGGAGCCAAAGCCAGGAATGGACTATGTACAGAGAACAGCTAATAAAGGAAACACTGAGATTTTTCCTGTTTTCAAATCCACTCCTGGCTTTGGCTTAAAAAATCCGTCAGATAATCTGTTGATGTAATAGGGCCCTCAGAGTAGCACAACTAAAAAAATGATAAAGGAAAGTAAATAAAGTATACAAATCCAAAGATTTTCTGTTGTAATAAAACCTAGCTACAATAAATGTGACAGGCTGTTATTTTATGCTGAGTGACTTGTAGTTCAGCTATAATTTTACTTGAAATAAAACGTGTATTTTCGGAGCCAAGTCTCCATGTCTCTTAGCAACTGTACAGAAGGTGCCTAGTATTAATGACTGGTTTGGTCATTTCCAGCATTTCTGAACATCTTATGTGCTATGAAAAAAACATTGTTTGCTTTAAAAATATTTAATATTTTGTTATAAGCATCATGGAGATAGCATATTCATAGTACATAGTGCGGTATTTTTATTTAACCCCTTGGAGACACAGACAGTTTAAATTTTTTTCCTACTTGCCTTTTAAAGGGGTTATCCAGCACTACAAAAACATGGCCACTTTTGCACCACTCTTGTCTCCAGTCTGGGTGCAGGTTTTTTAAAGGGGTTTTCCAGCGCTACAAAAACATGGCCACTTTTCCCCCTACTGTTGTCTCCATTTCAGCTGCAGTTTGCAATTAAGCTCCATTTACTTCAATGGAACTGAGTTTCAAAACCCCACCCAAACTAGAGACAACAGTAGGGGGAAAGTGGACATGTTTTTGTAGCGCTGGATAACCCCTTTAAACTCAGTTCCATTTAATTAAATGGAGCTTAATTGCAAACCACACCTGACCTGGAGACAAGAGAGGGTAGGGGAGGGCCATGTTTTTAGAGCGCTGGATAACCCCTTTAACCTCTTTACAAATTTGTATGGCTGGGACTCAGCTGCTACTGCCGGGAACAGAGGTGAATACATTTCCAGCACTTAACTCCTTACACGCCACCTGGTCAGTAGTGACTGCATAGCATATAATGGATTTTACATGGGTAGGGAGCTTCCTCTGTTACCATTGTCATGCAGCATTTGCAAATACTGTGTTCCAATTGTTGCCATGGTAGCCAGGAGCCTATGTAGTGTAATATCTATAATGTACCTAATAAAGTATATTGCCTGTCAATGTAACAAATAATAATGCTTTGGTACCAGAATCAGTAAAAAAAAAAAGTGTGAAAAATAAACAATAAATAATAATGTGTAATAAATAAAAATAAATAAAACCTTTTAAAATCTAAGGAAATAAATTCAACAATTATTTTTTCAGAATAAATAAATAAAAACACGTAGGGGCACAAATATATCAATTGCGCCTCTAGTGTATGCAGAATGGTTTGCGCCTTTTCAGTGCCATACTCCCTGCTCAACTGATGGGTGGGCAGGGGGCTCATATTAAGGCGGGAAGGAAGCGTGGCCTCCTTGCAGGTCTGATTTATTATGGTTTACGCCTGCAAACAGGCAGAAATCATGGCAGAACTGTACACTTCTCCATTTCTGGACCCGCCATGATATATATATATATATATATATATATATATATATATATATATATACAAAGTTCCAATAAAAATTACAGCTTATTCCACAAAAAGCCATCATACTGCTATGCTACTCTTGTATGTGATGAATCCCTGGATTATCACAACAGCAGTTAGTGCAGTGTGTTGCTCCTCACCACGAGGCCTCCATACTTGAACCCAACCATCATTGGTCGTCTCTGCCAGATTGCAACACTTCCTTGGCCTGCTCTACCAGATTTTTTGCCTTTCAAGCATTTATGGCGGAACAACTAAAGCAAATTACGACCGTCTGTAGCAGTCCTGGTTTCTCGTTCATGGCAGAGACAAGGGTGTGTAATCTGGTGCCACCAGTGCCGGGATGGTGGACAAGGGCAATGGCACAACTGCCAGCAAGATGGCGCTGGAGCAGGGACTAGTGAGCAACAACCCAGTCAGTGCTGTATGCAACACCTAGCTATCTGATTTTAGCAATATGTTTGTAATATACGCTTTACATAAACTTGCCATTGATTCTGATGAACTGGCCACACTGTTTATAAGTAAACCTACAATGTGTAAAGTTGTTTTTGGATCTTCAGTCACACATCTTTAGTGCCAGCATGGGTGGGAAGGAAATGCTCGTGTTCTATGTATAATTAGTAGGGTGTTCTACATGGGTGTAGGCTTAGTGTGCTCTTTAAATCAGTGCCAAGAATAGAATAAAAAAGAGGCTTAATTAAATGAGGAGAGGCCAACACAAGCTAAAAGTATATGAATATATTAGTAATGCACCAACAGATCATGTTGGGAAACAATAGAACTGTAATTAAACCTAATACTGGCATTTTGGGGGGAAAAAAACAAATGTTTATGACCATTTAGATGTTTAAAGTGATTGCATTAAAGGCTATCCAAGGAAAGATTTCACTACTTATCTAATTTATTATACAAATGGTGACAGATCATTTGTATTCTGAAGACAAATCTATATGTTACAATACCCTAATGAATGTCTTAAAGGAGAAGTCCGGTGGGTTATAAAATCTGTTGTATAGCCTTCTGTGCTGAGACTGGGCTGCTTGCTGTTACCCAGAGCCTGAGTAACCAGAACTACCAGTCCCCTTGTGATTTTTGTCAGATGCGGAGTTGTCATAGAGACCCTGTGTGAATTCAAATCACAGTTCACATATATGTAAGCGTGAGTCCCTAAGGGGGAAGCAGCTCGGTAGCTTTGCCTGGTGGGACTTATTTAGTGGCTTTAAGTTGCATTTTTTTGTGAACAGATTTTAGCTTAAATCTATAGTGAAATGTAAAACTCACTACACACACTGGCAAGACACTCAAAGACTGTAACAGTAAAGCAGACTTTGTTATCCATAGCAACCAATCACAGCACAGCTTTCATTTTCATTTACTGGTTACACCCTTCTTTCTGTTGTTTTGCCTATAGGCTTTTCTTTTTAAACTGGTAGAAAAGAACATGGCTGGGGGGGGGGGGGGGGGGGGGTGTTATTAAACTATGAGTGCACACTGTAAAAAAAAAAAAAAACAGAAAACTGCACTTGAACTGTTGTATTTTAGCAATCCACTGCAGAAAACATGTTATTAAAAAGATCAAAAAGTAGATATATGTCAAACTTTACAATAAATAAAAACTATACATCTTCCTGCAAAAAATGAGTCCAAAACCAGCTTCGTCACACTAAAGATAAGAACTTTATGGATCTGGCAATGTGACAACAGATTTGTCTTTTTTTTTTCAGGAAGATAGTTTCTATTGGGCCAAAGTGGTAATAGTTTTAAAAAACTATACAAATTTGGTATCACTGTAACCGTAGTGACCCAGAGAACACATTTATTATCATTTATTCTTATTATTACCGCACGCTGAACAGCGTAAGTTTATTGTAAAACAATGATAATTTTTCCAATTTTTTTTTTTAACAAAAAACGACACACGATAGGGACCAAATTTTGTTACTACCAAAAAACCATAGAGCAGTGTAAGAATAGGTGAACCACAAGGAATAGGCAACAAAGTTTTCAGATCCCCCTCCAAGTTTGCATGTAACAATAGGGGTACCCCAATACAGTCATATGGAGTCCTTTATTCAACGATGCGTTTTGGTGGTCACTCAGCCACCTTTATCAAGAAGAAGAGTACTTATGTCCACGGGAATGAATGTCCACCTATGCTATCTTGTGGGCACCAAGTGACACAGGATAAGAATGCAAGCCCACCTAGTGGGAGAAGCTAGCCGTTGGGGTGACCCCTTAGGAAACCTAGCACTTGCAAATAGCACTTACATAACTACTGGCATGAGTCCTGGAGTGATAATCAGGAACTTGAGAAATGGCTGCCCCGCGTAGATAGGGTTTGTCCTGTGCCGTCTACCAGAGCCTCATCGTCAGCTGCTTTAGCTGCCTCACTGGCTAGAAAAACAGGTGTGCCAAAGAGGGAACAATAAAGTTCTGCATGCACACTCTGTCTTTTATACTGTCTCTCTCAATGCTCTGTCTGGATCAACCTAACCCAACTGACTCCAACCCCAATATATGCTCTACTTCAGTGGGGCTCTAATTGGGCAGAAGAACCAAGATAACCCTCTAGCATTGGCTAGTTAATCCACCGAAGTACCTAGTTCAGAAATTGGCTATAATGCAAACATCAGACAGGGGCATGGATCATAAATATACAAAATCAATACAGTATAGGTTAATCCTTTGTTAGTTTCTCCTTCAAGCGACTCTGTACCCACAACCTGCCCCCGCCCCCCCCCCCCCCCCCCCCCCAAAAAAAAACAAAAAAACACTTGTACGTTCGGATAGCTGCTTTTAATCCAAACTCTGTCCTGGGCTCAGTTCGGCAGGTGATGCAGCTATTGTTCTAAAAAACAACTTTTAAACTCGCAGCCCCGTCCCCTATGGGAGTGGTCTAGGTTGTGTATGCATTAGGCTGGCACAACCTCTCTGTCCATCCTCCCCGCCCTCCTTATCATTAGGAATGGAATGCTCCAGGTAGATTGCCTACTATTCATCAGCTGTGTCAGCCCAGCACATGGGCTGGATCGTTAAGACACCTGTGCAAATTTTCAGCATGGAGAAAATGTTCCAGTGGCATTCCTAATGATGAAGAGGGTGGGAAGGAGGGATGGAGAGGTGGTGCAAAGTTAGGGCACAGATATTCTAAGCCACGCCCGTAGGGCACGGGGCTGCCAGTTTAAAAGTTGATTTTTAGGACAATAACTGCATCACTTGCCAAAGATCTTGGATTAAAAGCAGCTATGTGAAAGTGCAAGTGGTTTGGGGAGGGGGGGGTCAGATTGTGGGTACAGTCATTTTCAGCTCTGCCATGTAGGATACAAATTACAGTGACACCTGGTGTTGGGAGCAGCATACTACAGCTTCAGTCTCAAATCATATACAAATACAATACCAACCTATACATGCTTACACAAAAGCAGTGGACACCCGCTCTGGGACACTGCACATGGGTTCTGGGACTCTACAACTGCAGTCAAACCCTGGCTACAACAGGATTGTCAGTCATTCTTTTTAATAAGAGACAAGTGCCCTGATAACCGAGAAAACTGATGCTTCACATTCTGAGGTCTCCTGTGTTTTAGGCCTTTATATAGCTACCCTGTGTATGATAGAGATCGCAGCAGCAGTATAGTATAGAATAAAATAGACAGAGCCATGTAGGCCATGTACATGTAGGAATAACAGTAGTAGCAGCATTGGACCATTCTCTGTGTACTCTGTGCATTTAATTAATTGTAATTAGTCCCAGATGCTGTTAACATTCAGCTATTGTTGTGCATTTTCTGCCCAGTTTTGTGCATTTTTCCCCCCAGATATTTTATTCTGTTGCTATACCAATACAAGAGCCACTGATCTTTACCAATTAAGGTAGAATGGTGGTTTGTTCCCAGGATGCTATATAAAAAAAAATTGACATAGCTTGGGGTAAACCTGGTGCCCATAGTGGTACCCATTTTCTGGCAATAAAACAATTTAATTAAATTATGTGAGAATAAGAATTTGATTGATTCTATGATAAATGTTGCATTTTCCAGTTGTATGGTCTCATTTTTATTAAGAAAGTTAACTGCTTCTATGCCTTAATCATGTGGTTCCTGTGTCATTGACAGGTTAAAGTGTTACTGTTATAAAAATAAACTTTTGACTGGCCTCACTGCCTGGCTAGCCTCTCAATCCAACCCATTGCAGGAGATAGGCTCCATTATAAGTTTATTATAAATCAGATTGAACTACAAGCCAGAGAGTGACATGTATAGCCGTACCCTGGCTATATCTAACAATCAGTGGGGTCTCAGGATTGAGACCCTGACTAATCAAAACATTTGACATGTCTGTGTGATTGAAATGATAGTAGCACTTTAAAATGTACATTTCTAAATGCTAGTCAAGACATTCAGGTTAATGGGGATTTGTTCTTTATATACTATACTATTGTCATCCAACATTCTGAAAGACAGACATAAAAAAAAAGCCAGACAAGGAGGAAGATGAAATGCTAAGAACGTGTGTTTTGTTTGCTTGGATTATGATACTTTTTTGAGCATACTGAAATGACAACTCTAAATGCCGGTCATACTTGTGTCCAGGTATGTTACCGTCATTGTCTGTAACCTTCAAAACGCATGCAAGGAAAATCGTCATACTGCACGGTAATTGCTTCCCAGTACAAAACAAATTGTGTAGATCCTGCAGATCATAGTTTATTTACTGTATTTTGTATAGCGCCAACAGATTCTGCAGCACCTATTTTTTAATGTTACATTACATAGATACATTACAGAATTAAATAATTAAAACAAATAAAAATAAAAGAAGCTTACAGACTAGGAGGACTGTGGGTGACACAAGAGCTTGGCCACCACCCCACTGTAACTTTGACAGCACTAGCGCGGTGTTCATAGTACAGGATAGATAATGTCATGATGACCGTTTTTGTGCAAAATTGCGTTAAAAAAGCAGCAATTTTTTTGCAAATCATGGCAGAACTGTAGCCAGGAGACAATACACCACTGAAAGTATAAGTCTCTTTCGGTGGCCATGGGCCCTCCAGGAGCTCAGGGCCCTGGGCTACTGCCCAAAACGGACCTATTATAATCCGCTACTGGCGTTACTGTGTTAATCCGTTACTGTGCTTAATTTGTAAATGGTACAGCCATTGTACATAGAATCGTAAAGTGCCTATAAGTGTTGAATGAGCCAGTCAGACATCAATGTGTGCGTACAGGAACAAAGTAGCCAAACCGATGAAACACCGGATGGCTTGGACACAAATAAGCCATGGCCAGTTTTATACTGCAGATTGCTTGTTCAGGTCCATCCTGGTGTTAATGGAGCACGGAAAAAGAAATGTTCTCATGATGTAAGACCCCCACCTACATGCCAGATGACACAGGATAGAACTTGCCCATTCACAGATGAGATGGAGAGGGACTTGGCCAGCGGGATAACAGGCAGATTGTATTGGGCAACATGGGAAGGATGAATAAAGTTGCCATTAGAGCCAGAGTCCACAAAGGCTGCTATCTGTAGGCAGATATCCAAAGGAAGAATTAGGGTGACTGTCATGTTCAAAGGTGGAGAGGAAGTATTGTTGCACAGGGTCGCCTCTCCTATGAGGCCTAGGCTCTGGCCTAGAATTTCATGGGCGGATAGGAAATTCAGTAGGCAGTAGGCACCAGGTTCCAACGACAAGTCTTTTTCTCTTAAAATGATTTTTTTCAACCTAAATGGGCAAAGAAGAATTTCTTTAACCGTTTGAGGACCCGGCCAAAAATGACCCCGTGGACCACGCAAATTTTCATTTTTGTGTTTTAGTTTTTCCCTCCTCCCCTTCTAAGAGCTCTAGCACTCTCAGTTTTCTATCTACAGGCCATGTAAGGGCTTGTTTTTTACAGGAATAGTTGTACTGTCTAATGGCGTCTTTCATTCTACCATAACATGTATGACGGAACCCCAAAATTATTATTTATAAAGATATAAATTGGTGAAATCGTAAAAAAGAATGTAACATGGTAACGTTTGGGGGGTTCCTGTGTCTACGTAATGCACTATATGGTAAAATCGACATAATACCATTATTCTATAGGTCAGTCCGAACACAACCATATGCAGGTTACACAGATTCTCTAATGTCATATATTTTTTTAAATGAAATCCTTTTTTTTTTTGCAATTAATTATTAATAAAATGGGCCTATTGTGACGCTTATAACGGTTTTATTTTTTCACCTACGGGCTGTATGGGGTGTAATTTTTTCCGCCATGATCTCTAGTTTTTATTAATAACATACTTGTGAAGAACGGACGTTTTGCTCACTTTTTATTAACTTTTTTAACTTTTTTTTTTTTTATATATATATATATATATATATATATATATATAATGTAACAAAAAAATTGGTAATCCTGGCACTTTTTTAGCTCTTTACGTTTACGCCATTCGCCGTTTGTGATGACGCTTGGTATATTTTAATAGATCGGACAATTACGCACGCTATGGTATATAATATGTTTATTTATTTTTATATGTTTTATTTATATAATGGGAAAGGGGGGTGATTTAAACTTTTATTGGGGGAAGGGCTTTGGGGTAAAGTAATAATGATTTTTACTTTTTTTTACACATTTTAAGTCCCTTTGGGGGACTTTTACATACATTTGTTTGATTATTCACACGCATAGCATTGATCAGTGTGATAGGCGATCTGCTCATTGATCCTGCCTGTGCAGGCTCAGTGAGCAGATCGACGATCAGACTGCGCAGAGGCAGGTGAGAGACCACCAGCGGTCCGTTACAACAATTGGGACCCCAGCAGTCACACTCTGGGGGTCCCGATCGTTAAGTGACCGGGGACTCCCCCTGTCACTGACACTTAAACGCCGCGCTCACACCGCGATCGCAGTTAAGGGGTTAATGACACGCTACAGCGCGATCGTTGCAGCCTGTCATTACCGGAGAAGGCCGGGCTGGTCACTGCAGCCGGCCCCCACCTCCTATGAAGCGCGCTCCACTTTAGGGCGTACAGGTATGCCCACGGTTGTCTGGGGACAGACTTCCAGGGTGTACCTGTATGCCCTAGGTTGTCTAGGGGTTAAAACATCAATGTAAAAAATAGTTACTTTTAAAGCAAATGTAACACTAGGTAGGTAAATTTTGGTTTGGGGATTGGTGTGGGGATGACGATACCATTGTCCTTTTTCTGAGCCGCCAGGTTCCCACGCACGTCGCTGGTCTATACCCAAGCACCGGCCTGGCATGAAGCACTGGGGTGGGCCCACTGGCCCCCAGTGTGATGAAACCCCCAATGGAGCTGCACCACAGTGGGGAGATCGTCACACTGGGGGCCAGCAGGCCCGCTCCTAGTGCTTCATGCCAGGCCGGTGCTTAGGTATAGACCAGCGACGTGTGCGGGAACCGGGCGGCTCAAAAAAGGACAACGGTATCGGCATCCCCACACCAGTGGTACATTCGCTTAAACATGTCCTTAGATGTCAAAACTTAAAAATTGCATTGGGTCTCACTCACTTAAAGACAGATGCTCGTGTGACATCAGCTGTCAGAAGATTGAAGCTAGTTTGAAATTGCAGCTTGCAACATGGCAATGACCTTACATACACCTCAATGTCCAGCAAGGAATGGCTGCCCAGCTCCTCTCTGACAAAGGGTAAACATAAGGTGTTAGACATCTGAGAATATTAACCATGTATTACATGGACAATATAAAAGGAGGTTTTTGTTTAATTTTGTTTCCTTTATCTTTCTACACTGATTGGGTAAATTTCGCCTAGTGACCTGTCCAGACTATAAAACATAACAATAAAACCAGGTATCACTTCCCATGTCTGTTCATGCATTGTGTTGATTAGTAGAGTTAATGTATAGTTAAGACAATAAAGACAACAGCTATAAATCCGTATTGAAGTCAGGACACATCTATAGAGGAAAAGTCCACTTAAGGTATAAATGATCAGTCAAGGGAATCAAGGTTCAACAGGATTAGAATACCCATGCAATCTGGTAAAGAGGTTGCTGACCCTTGGATCACACTGTTAAAGAGATTAATCCTCTTTGATGTAAACTGCTATCATAGTGCTCTCTACGCAATTGCACATTTAATACAGGTACCTTGTATAGGAACAAAATTCATTGCAGTAATATAATAAACAAAACTTCTTAAACTCTGGAATATAGAAACATATCAACAGTATACACATTGTAAACCATAGTAATATTATTGCCAGTTTGGATGACAAGAGTATCGGTATTTCTCTAAATTCTATTAAAAAAAAAACAGCAGCACATTGGCCGCAATGCAGACATTTTTTTTATTAAAAAGAAAAAAATAGAAAATACATACATTTTATTTTCACTCAGTAGCGCCCTATGCGACTGCCTACTCCACCTACCACTTGTTCCACTTTCAAGCCCTAGAATCTGGTGGTTATTGCCATGTGACACCGGTCTAATGATAAGTCAAGCTTCATTAAGTAGTGGTTTAGATTTTTTCTAATAAGATACTATATATAAGTAATATAGTGAGTCTGCTCTAGGCCGTGTTCAACAGTTGCTGGGTTGAACTGTTTTGCTGAGTTTTAGGTGTAAATAACCAAAATCAAGGTAAAAAGACACATTTATATTACAGTAAAATAAAACTATTTTTGCTGTGACTTCAGGATAATCACGGCCAAACGTGGCAATAACGCAGGAAAAAATGTGGAAATAACTCAACGTGTGAACACAGCCCTATAGCCAATAGTATGATGACATGTTCTGTCCCACTATCTTATTAGGGAGAACCATTATTCATTCTCTGTTGTCCCCAAACATTCAAAAATAATTCTGGAGGGCCAAAACTCATTATTTAACCAGGAAAATATTTACAAACATCCTGACACCATGACACGTGAACTTCCCTGACACGCAGATAAGAGGATTGTGCTGTCCTTTTGAACTTTGTTTTTCTATAGATATTCCTCCCAAGTAAAAGTTGGATGCATAAGATTAGAAGCGGCCTCATATATAATCTTTATATATTCTTTATCCATAGTTATATATGTAAGAATTGTCAACTTAGTAGGCAACTGCTCTAAAACCTACAGGATTTCTAGCATGACAAGGATACATTCATGACCCTGAGGCCTGCCGTAATGTGCTTACCACATATGCTACGTGAGCTCCACAGCAATGTCCTCTTTATATTACACATTGCACGCCAGATTAAAAGGTAAGCCAATTTATCTATGAATACAGAAATTACACAATGTATTATACATATATTTTGGAAATTTTGGTGGCATTTAGCATTTTGTTTACAACATTTTTTTTGGCATAAACTTCCCCAAAACTTAGTGCATTACATTATAGAGAACTTTTTTACGTAAAGAAAAATCTTGTAATATTCTATGTTTAAATTTTTTGTTAAAAAAGGAGGAGTATTGGCGTAGCGGTTAAAGACATTTATCAACTAGAGAAAGATCAATTCTTTAAAAAAAAAAAAAAAAACAGTAAAATATGGCAAAAAGAAGGAATAAATACGGCTACTTTTCCCATATAATAACATGCTTTATTAAGGTCTTCAGAGTAATGTCTGTGGACACGGTAAAAACAAACTGTTAAGCTTGGGGACAGAAGGGCCCAAGACAGGTGAGGGCCTTGTGCTGGCACCCGTCCTGCTGTCCCTGCCTACTTACTGCAATTGCCCTAGGCGGCAGCGGGTAACTGGGTGACGGTCTCTAACCTGTAACACAAAAAGGCAGACAAAACAAACAAAAACAATAGTCTCAGAGTATACAAGCTGGGTCAGTAATAATTGGTCGATGCGGTACAAAATCAGGAGTCAGGAGAATAGTCGGAAGTCAAGCCAGAAATCAGGAAAACCAGGGAATACAATCAGGATACAAAACAATAGCTTAGTTACTCTCACAAGGAGGCTCTATCCCAGGCAAGGGAGCATGGTGGGAGTATTCGTATTATGGATGCTGGAGTCCCAGCCCCAGGACATGATTGGGGCTGAAACTTCTGCCCCCAGTACACATATAGAGCTGACTGGCGGTGTCAGCCGCCAGTCGGTATGTACTTAGTAAACTCAGCTGTTCCGTTGAGGGCAGAAAAATCCCAGTCACGGCACAGTAACTATGGACGTCGTCGGCGTGCCCCTAGCAATCAGCCAGGCCGGTTGTCAGGGATGCCATGTGTGCATCTTGGAGGCTGGCCATGCACAGCCCGGCTCATGACACAAACAATATTTACAATGTGGGCGCAGGCAGCTGTTTCTCCAAAAGGACATTGTGGGAACATAACCTCATTATGTGACCTCATTAGAGTGACCCAATCAAATTCCCCCAAATATTTATTCACATCATTTTTCTGAATTGAAATCTACATAGATAAAGCTAGGTTCACACTTGAAGCTCTGATCAGGAAGCTCCATTACAGACAGACACCAAACTGAAACCTGACAGATCTCAGATTTATTGGCGTTCGTTGTTGATGTGACATTCAGCTGCGTTTGCTGGTGCTAAATAGAGCCGTGATGAAAGTGTGAACCTAGTCTAAATAGTCTGAAATTGTCATCATTTACTACTGTAAATGTTTGTGTTCACACTAAGCAAAAGTGGCAGAATTTCAAGCAGAG
Source organism: Dendropsophus ebraccatus (assembly GCF_027789765.1). NCBI lineage: Eukaryota > Metazoa > Chordata > Amphibia > Anura > Hylidae > Dendropsophus > Dendropsophus ebraccatus. The sequence continues at coordinate 26,280,076 of NC_091464.1, forward strand.
CCCGGGCCTTGGACGCCACTGGAAATTCCGCCTGTCCCATTGATTCAATGGGATTTCTTGCGCGCCTTTCCAGGCTTATTAAGACATGACTACTTTCTTCCATGAACAGCACTATTTTTGACATAAGTTTGGGCGTGATCCTGAAGATCAATTCCATTAAAGTGTATTGAGCTGAATTGTAATACCATACACAACCTGGAGACAGGGGTGGCGCTGTTTTTTTTTTTGTTGCTAGAAAGTAGCTGTGATTTTTCTAATCCTGGATAACCACTGTAATAAACAGTCAATTCCTTTCCTTTTTCTTGTTGCGCTTGTATTTTATGGAAATACCTGTACCTCTTGTAAGCGCCTTTTGACCTCGGCCATTCATTAACAGCCATTAAGATTAATGTTATAACCATTACATGCAAAGAAAATGAAGCAGCACTAATTTTATTCTTGATGCTATTGTTAGAGCATTAATAGGTCATTAACAATGTCAGAGCCAGATCTGCGATTAGAAGATTACAAATCCTTTCAGGGGCATCCTAAACCACCTCCTTCTGTAATCCTGTTCCTCCTTAATCACTACAGATAGCTTACTGAGTGGGGGTGTATGTGTTCCTCTGCTCCTGGAATGCCACCTGCATAGACACGAGGGGTTCCCCCTCCGAGAAGCCCTGCGATTGGCCAATTGTGAAAGTCTACGGTTCCTTAAGTGACATTTTTCGATTTTGAGCGTCTTTTCATTTAGACTCGTGAAGAACACACACTGGACTCCTTCAAGCTGCCGGATCATATTTCTAGAAAACTTTTCAAAGGATTTTGATATTTCATCCTAATTACTGGACAAAACTGAGAATTTGATTTTTGCTGAATTTTTTATTTTGTGTTTTTTGGAAACCGCATTTTATACGCGGATAAATAACAGCTTCAAAATGGGGAATATGGATGGAAAAGCAGTAGAAGAGCTCAGTGCCACAGAAATCCATCGATGGTATAAAAAGTTTATGACGGAGTGTCCGTCTGGTCAGCTGACCCAGCATGAATTCAAGCAGTTTTTTGGACTAAAGAATCTTAGTCCGGCATCCAACCAATATATTGAACAAATGTTTAACACATTTGACTTTAACAAGGTAACCTATCTATAACTTTTATTTTTATTAGTTTATATTATTGGCATTATTATTCTGTAGTTTATATTATTGGCATTATTATTCTGTCGTTTATACTAATCGCATTATTATTCTGTAGTTTATATTATTGGCATTATTATTCTGTAGTTTATACTAATCGCATTATTATTCTGTAGTTTATATTATTGGCATTATTATTATGTAGTTTATATTATTGGCATTATTATTCTGTAGTTTATATTATTGCTATTATTTTTCTGTTTAAATATAGTTTATATTAGTTTATATAATTATTAAGACTGTAGTTTATATTGTGATTTCTCTTCATTGGGCGTTATAATTCTGTAGTTTAAATTATGATTTCTCTTCAATGGGTATTATAATGCTGTAGTTTATATTAATTATTATTATTATTATTATTATTAACATTGCAGTTTATATTATATCTCTTCATTGGGTATTATAATTCTGTAGTTAATATTATAACACTGCAATTTATAATATGATATCTCTTCATTGGGCTTTATAATTCTGTATTTTATATTTTTTTTATTATTATTATCATTATCATTATTAACATTGCAGTTTATAGTATGATATTTCTTCATTGGGCATAATAATTCTATAGTTTATATTATGATATCTCTTCATTGGCTATTATAATTCTGTAGTTTATATAATTATAACACTGCAATTTATATTATAATATCTCTTTATTGGGCGTTATAATAATATTTGCATGCAGGTCTATTCCTCTAAGGTGTCAAACTGTGCACTATAGAGAGTGCTAACTGTGTGTGGTATATAAATCAAAGCATATAGCCAGTAAACTGGCTTTATATGACATTGACGTTACTGTGTGTGATTGAGAAAGGGAAGCTAGATTTGGAGTCCTATGGAGGACAGGACAGCTGCGCCTGCCGACAGTCTCTGTATATTGCTGCAGAATAGATTGCTGCTGTGTGAGCAAGGAAAAAATGGGAAGTGCCCCTCTTACAAAGTTTTCACGGACAATGACATTTTTGAAAAAGTAAAGTAATAATGCACCAATAGTGCACCTGTCATATAAATAAATAAATAAATAAAAAGAAGCAGACACGTGTCAAAAGTTTTTATCGGTTGGGGTCTCTATGATGTATAAAAAGTTTTTGATACAGACTTGAAAAGGAGTTCCTTTAAAAATTTTCATATAAAAAAAATGGCCGAGTGCAGGGAATCATAGCAACATAGCTCATAGCCTGTGGATTAGGTTCCCTGGGTCAGATCACTTTAACACGTGATTCGGTAAAGCTCAGAAATGTGACTATTTCTGTAAGTGGCTTTGTGTTTGTATGACATGGTCTGTGGGTAGCCATAGGAAAACAAACATCTCAATAACCAAGCACAGTATAGCCAGACAGCAAATAAGGGGGATAAGCGGCTGCCTGGCTTTTCTGGTGCCGCTTATCTCTAAGGGAAAGAGGAACCTTACAGAAAACTCAACAGAGTCATTTTCACCATTGCAAAAACTGATGGATATAACTTTTACACCACAAATACATTGCATGGAAAATACTATATTACCTTGGTATATTATTTATGGCATGCAATATATGATATCTAACGCCTGTCTAATCCCTGTCATTGCTTTATATACGGCAATGGCTGACCGCATATCACAGCCCATGCTTTAGTCCAATCCTCACCATCGGGATGCCATGATCAATAGTGATTGAAAGCCAGAGACCTTGTGATGGCCACCGTGCCTGCCATTGTTAATCTTCTAGTAAAGCTTGCAAAATAGTTTTTCCTTGTTACATACTACAGGAAGTATTCTGTATTACTGAGAAAGTTGCATTTCAGGGAAGAATGTTTCTATAATACAGCATTCAATGGAGTTTGACACCATTTTTTTATTCCATATGACATATTTACAGTCATCAAGTATTTATAGGCCTTTAGAGAGCTTATTCTACTCCTATCCTAGTGTATGTTGCAATGCTGCAGTCAAGAAACTGTCTTCACTAGTCACAAAAGTCTGCCCCCCTGTGGTCGTATAACAGTATGCAGCAGCGAGCCACTCACATAGAACCTCCATAACCACAATTATTATGTTTAAATGTGAAACCGAGAAAGTGAAGAGTGTCTGTGGTTAAGAATTATTCTTTTATAGGGCCCTTCCTCGCCAACCTTTTCACCACTCCCAACACATTGGCACCACACCCACCAGAGAGAAATCATCAAGTGTTAGTAATAAAATGGAATAGGAAGTCACATGCATTGCACCCTGTATTTAAAGTCATGTGTTAGTAGGCCTTTCCGTGCCCGTGTTACTGTACGCTGCAAGTTAGGAAGAAAACATCCTCATTTTGCGTAAAATGCTGCCACCCTGTGGTTGTATAGCAGGATGCAGCAGTAACAGAGTAGAGTGAGACACTCACATAGAACTTGCATAAAGACACATAAAAAGTTTAGAGGTAAAAGTGGAAAAAGTTGAGTGTCTATAATTTTGATTTTTTTTTTTTTTTTCCCCAGTGCTCTTCCCAACCAACCTGAGTAAAAGCTTTTGAGGCTGCAACACTTGCACAGCTTTTTTTTTTCTTACTTATTTACTTCTTAAGGCTATGTGCACACTGAAAAGATCATCCCGGTCGGTACTGCAGTACCGGCCAGATGATCTTTCAGACAGCAGAGTTCTGATGCGGGCGCATCCGTGTGCACCCGCATCAGAACTCCCCACAGCACACAATAGAGCGTACGGCCAGAGCTGCTCTCTCTATTGTGTGAAATGACAGGGTTTTTTGCGGCCGCTATTCAGTGAATACTGGCATCATTGTCTTTTAAAGGGGCCGTCTAAGAATAGAAAGACTTTGATAAAGTTAAGATTCAATACCATACAACCCATGGGCAAGTGTGGGACTGTTTCTGGAAGAAGGGAGAGAGAATATCTGATTCGTATAAGATGGAAGAAAGAGGGGTTGACATAAACTAAAAGGGGTTATCCAGCAAAAAAAGAAAAATCTCAACTGGTTTCAGAACGTTATATAGATTTTTAAATTATTTCTATTTAAAAATCTCAAATCTCCCCATACTTATCAGCTACTGTATGTCCTGCAGGAAGTGGTGCATTCTTTCCAGTCTGACACAGTGCTCTCTGCTGACATCTCTGTCCAAGACAGGAACTGTCCAGAGCAGGAGAGGAATTCTATGATGATTTGCTGTTGCTCTGGACAGTTCCTGTCTCGGACAAAGGTGGCAGCAGAGAGCACGATGTCAGACTGAAACGAAAACAACATTTTCTGCAGGATATACAGCAGCTGATACGTGTGGGAAGAGATTTTTAAATAGAAGTAAATTACAAATCTATATAACTTTCTGACACCAGTTGATTTGAAAGAATAAGATTTTCGCTGGATAACCCCTTTAACTAATCTTCAGGTAATGCTACATTTCTTATGCAGATTCTCGCAGTAGTTGTATTTACATAGAGGTATTCTATCGGGTATTCCTAAATTATATTAGAGTGTTGCTTTTGTTATGTCATAGAGACTTGTAGTAAAATATGATCAGTCGGGGTCAGGGTGTCTGGATCACTACAACAAGTCCTTCTCTCCATGTCTCTCTCATCACTTCAGGAGGCCATCTCCAATAGCGAGGAGAGAGATTGAGGAAGAAGCATTTCCAATGACTGATGGTGGTGTCCGCACTCAGACTTTGAGGGATTCAAACTTTTGATGTTTATGACATATGGGGATGTTTACTAAGGAGTCTAATGTGTGTGACTATTCTAATGGGGATTGGTGGATATTGGTGTTCCAATATTTTGTGACTGATTTATGAAAATGTAGCACTGCCGTAGTCGCACAAAAAAAAAAAATCGCAAAAATTGCGCAAGCATATTAACCTGGTACTGACCAGACATAGGCCTGCCCCTGTTTTTGTGACTTTTTTAAAAGTTGCAAATCATAAATTGGGTGCTAATACCAGATTATGGGAACTTTTGGGTGAATACTCAAAAGAGGCAGATTAAAAAAGTCACATCTAAAAAATAGTCGCCTGTTGAATACTGGTTCATAAAGAGAACTTAAACCAAAAAATGGGAGAAAAATTATTCACCTAAAAATAGGCACAAAGCCCTTCATAAATTTTCCCCATTGACACTTTAATTATATTATTTGTTTATTTATTATATTATTGTAACCACTAGAAAACATTTCCCTTATTAATAGACACTGGGGAGATTTATCAATCATGGTGTAAAGTGAAACTGGCTCAGTTGCCCCTAGCAACCAATCAGGTTTCACCTTTCATTTTCCAAAGAGTCTGTGAGCAATGAAAGGTGGAATCTGATTGGTTGCTAGGGGCAACTGAGCCAGTTTCACTTTACACCATGTTTGATAAATCTCCCCCAAGATTTCCAAGCCCCTCTTCTCTTTCCCCATCCATAGAGAGAGGCTATTCTTGCACAGCGCCTCACATTGTTAATCAGAGGAATATATCAGGGTTTTTTCTAACATATACATTCAACGGCCCCCATCCTAAAACACATATGCTATATATTTTTGGATGGCAGGCAGTCCAATGGAAAGGACACCCTTTTGGCCCCTGTCAGGTTATTAGAAGCCTATAGGTACATTTGATATAAGCACCTGGAGCTGGTCCAGATAATACTGCAACAATGTCAGATAGGAGATAGATAGATAGATAGATAGATAGATAGATAGATAGATAGATAGATAGATAGATAGATAGGAGATAGATAGATAGATAGATAGATAGATAGATAGATAGGAGATAGATAGGAGATAGGAGATAGATAGATAGGAGATAGATAGATAGATAGATAGATAGATAGATAGATAGATAGATAGGAGATAGATAGATAGATAGATAGATAGATAGATAGATAGATAGATAGATAGGAGATAGATAGATAGATAGATAGATAGATAGGAGATAGGTAGATAGATAGATAGATAGATAGATAGATAGGAGATAGATAGATAGATAGATAGATAGATAGATAGATAGATAGGAGATAGGTAGATAGATAGGAGATAGATAGATAGATAGATAGATAGATAGATAGATAGATAGATAGGAGAAAGATAGATAGATAGATAGATAGATAGATAGATAGATAGATAGGAGATAGATAGATAGATAGATAGATAGGAGATAGATAGATAGATAGATAGATAGATAGATAGATAGATAGATAGGAGATAGATAGGAGATAGATAGATAGGAGATAGATAGATAGATAGATAGATAGGAGATAGATAGATAGATAGGAGATAGATAGATAGATAGATAGATAGATAGGAGATAGATAGATAGATAGATAGATAGATAGATAGATAGATAGGAGATAGATAGATAGATAGATAGATAGATAGATAGATAGATAGGAGATAGATAGATAGATAGATAGATAGAAGATAGATAGATAGATAGATAGATAGATAATAGATAGATAGATAGGAGATAGATAGATAGATGATAGATAGATAGATAGGAGATAGATAGATAGATAGATAGATAGATAGATAGATAGATAGATAGGAGATAAATAGATAGATAGATAGATAGATAGATAGATAGATAGATAGATGTACTGTAGGTACTGGATATTAACTAGCAGACCTAATTATGTCAAATCCATTCTTTTTCCAGGATGGCTACATGGACTTTATGGAGTATGTCGCAGCTCTGAGCTTAGTCTTGAAAGGCAAAGTGGAGCAGAAGCTGCGGTGGTACTTTAAACTCTATGATGTGGATGGGAATGGCTGCATCGACAGAGGAGAACTTCTCAATATAATAAAGGTAAGAGAAAAAATATAATACATTTCCGTAAATTCTGTACATTATAGGGGGGATTTATCAAGACCAACATACTTGTACGCCGGTCTTAAATAAGGCCCCGTCCCCTTTTCCCTAGACAAATTCACCAAGAGTGAAATTGTCCGGCTCTGCACCTGGCGTACCAAATCTACAGATCGGATTATGATTTATGCCTGTGAGCAGGCATAAATCATGTTAAATGAGGTGCTGGAGAAGACCCCACCTTGCTGTGCTCCGCCCCCAAGCCCCCCAGCCCGCCCATTACTCTAGCAAGGGATACTGTACACCAAGGAGAAGGGGTGCGCCTTCTCCCTGGCGTACGCCCCTGCCGTAACTTTGATAAATGTCCCCCTGTATTTCAACTTTCCCAGATGTAAATGAAAGAATTAAAATATCAACCAAACCCACTGTTGTTGTTTTCCTCAGGCCATTAGAGCTATTAACCGATGTAACGATGAGATGACCGCCGAGGAATTCACAGATATGGTTTTTGACAAGATTGATATTAATGGTGATGGTGAGTAATCTTAACGCTTCTTTACTATAGTGAAGGCTGCTGGTACATTATTCTACTTCAGGTGAACTGATTGGCTTTTGGATGTGTCTTTCATTAAAAAGTCCATTGAATTTAATAGTAATTTTGACGTCCGCGCAGATAACGTCTGTTATTTAATGCACTGTGCATTGGACATCCGTCTTTCCATCGCGGTTATAAAGGACGTCATTTTAAAAGGAAAAATCAAACACCTTTTTTCTTTTTACTAAGTGTGAACATATGGCTGCATCCACCTTTTCCAGGCAGCAGGAACCGTCGGCAAGTTTGCTCATCTCCACAGGGGTCATTCTATAGGGAGGGGGATGCTAATTTTTTTTACTAAAGTTAATCTATATATTTGTGTCAACCTTCCTGTCTGTGTTCACTATGGGGTTAAATCTTACGGCCTGTTCACACTGAGTAAATCAGGCGGAATTCCGCGGTGGAGCTCCCTATTTCGGAATTCCGCCTGCCTTAGTGTGTCAATCTCTCACGTGCCCCCGCTTCAATTTTTTGAGGGGAGAGCGGGGAAAGCGGAATTGCACCTGATTTATGTGTGAACATAACCTTATGTAGTAAATGTAACCTATTAGGTACTCAATTCTAAGGAGTATTTCGGGTTAGATCCATTTACATTTTAAATATTTTTCTTTCCTATTTTGCTCCTAGGTGAACTATCACTTGAGGAATTTATGGAGGGTGTACAGAAGGATGAGATGCTCCTGGAGGTGCTGACCCGCAGTTTGGACTTGAAACACATTGTCTATATGATTCAGAATGATGGTAAAAGGATGGACATGAACGAACGACCTTGTAAAGAAATCACGACCACACCCTGAGTCCAAAGGAATATCATCTGTGTTTCCATTACTTTTCATCCCTTTTTTCTGCGGACTTTGCCTATTACATGCTCAGGATGGACTTTTTTTTAACATGACCTACACCAGATCCCAGGAGCCATCATCAAGTGGCCTGGCACCATACAATGACTTTACATCTGCACCATAGAATAGCCCAAAGGGGTTCAAAAAAGGGATTATCTATCCTAGTCATCAGCAGTATAGTCAACACTTATAGCATAAAGGGTCAATTGGGTAATATTTTGTTGTAGGAGGTCAAAGTCGGATTGGGGTATCTGGGGCCCACCAGAGGAAATGATCCTGGGGGCCCACCGATGAAGGACCAGTGAGAAACAACATATTAGTCAGTGTTTTTGCAGGTTCTAAAGCTTGGTCCCACTGGAGGATTCTCCGGGCCTCTGGTGGGCCAGTCCGACACTATAGGAGGTTGATATCCAAGTTGTGATTTCACCTTGGTTAGTCAACCATTCCTTATTGATGCATATTGACTGCACATTAATAATGTCTATCTGTAGTCTGAATACAGTGGTGTGTGCTTCTGACTGATGAAACCTAGGGACAGGTGGTAAAACAAAAAGAGTAATAGAATCCTTCTCAGGGCAGTTTGGGTAGAATGGCTGACAGGATATCTTGATGAAACTACGGTGGATGGCACAAGATATGTTATGTACCTTGTAGGTATTGGTAATATGTATAATACATACACTGATATAAGATATATATGTATCAGTGTCATGCAGTATATGATTAAAAAATGTCATTAAAGAAGCACTTCATTATATATATATTTTTATATTATGCAGCTAGAAAGCCAATATATAAAATTCGGCTATTGATTGTTCCTTTCTGGAATTCTTTCTTTAAGTTCAGTCATGTGATCTCATGGTGACCGTCTTGGAAATTACATGTGTTTCTGTGCTCTCAATAGGGTTACACCTCAGCCAGCAGAACACTCAGGGGGACATTTATGAAAGTCCCACCCAGGGCATACGCCAGAGAGAAGAAGCAGATTTGCCCCATCTCCCTGGCATACGCCTGCTGTATGCCCCGCTTGCCCGATGGTGGGGCACTCGGGGGCGTGGCAAGGCCGTGAGGAGGTGTGGCCTCGTCCCAGGCCTAATTTAACATGATTTATACCTGCTTGCAGGTGTAAATCATGATCCAAATCTACACCTGTGGGAAGCAGCTGATAATTTGGTACGCCAGGTGCGGGTTTGGGCGCATGGCCAGCCGTATGAGGCGTGTACCTCTTAATGAATTCTGTTGGGGAAAATGGGCGTGGCCTAATTTAAGACCGGCGTACAAGTATGCCGGTCTTGATAAATCCCCCCCTTAGTATGCCCCATCACAGTTATCGATGATGATTATACCATACCTGTCACACAGTTATAATGGAGGAGATGACAGTTCAGCCTTCCCGACTGTATACTTATTTAGGATAATATAGAGGGAAAGACTATTACAGTGTTCTTCCAGCAGGCAGAGATGGTACTGGCTCTAGCTGCCCATGTAATGCTGTGAAGCATCAATGCACCATAGCATCGATAGCAGATCTGAAAGGGAGTGAATGCAGTACACAATGTGAACGTGAAGTATGAAATGTGTGAGTACAGCAGAGCTGGGATGAAGCAGGTGACAATGCAGGAATAGCAGTGGTCAGTGTGCATTATGTGGGCAAAAAAAAATAAAAAAAATCCTGAAGTGCTTTTTTTTAATTTGCTCACCGCTTCTAGTATATTTGGATGTAGTCTTACATTTATCTTTCTCCATTCGCTGTGTTGTTTGTGCGTCTTGAAGAGGTTATATATAGCTATAGAAACATGTAGTTTTATTTCACTAGTTTGTTTTGTGTTTCTATTCACTAGCACTGAAAAAAGTATTGGCCGGATTAGGTTCTGGAAATGCATTTGTACAACAGTTTCAACAAGTATGGGGACATGTCTGAAATGCAGATGTTCTAGATGACGGAAAGCTGGATAAAGAGATGTGAGATACATAAAATACTTAACTACAAAGCAGACACGTTATGAGGGATAGCATTCCTTATCCAGGAATATACATTCGGGAGAAGGGAATTTGTTGAAGTCGGTAATTATATTTTGTGTAGCAGCCCTATTACACCAAGCAATTATCGGCTGTTTTTGTCCGATTATCGGCCCTTACAGCCAATACTCGCTTGGTGTAATAGCCAGCCGACATGCACAATGCATGCTTCTACAGTCAATACTATAAAGGCCATTACCTGGTAAAGAAAGAACTATAACATCTATTCACATTATCAAATCAGTTGTTTTCTATATTTTTGTTCTATTTTTTCTCTATTTTTTGGTGTATGACGCTACTTCAGGAACGTTAATAAAATCATTTATGTACAAAACGCCACTATAAGGGTTATACAGTCCATATGCCCGTGTATATATAGCAAGACTATAGACTGAGTTGTTTAGCTACAATTTTGCACTTTTGTGACCATTTCTGTCATGTTGTATATTGCCGACAGTCGGGTTGTATTGTCGGTTCTTATAAAAGTGACGTCTGTCATATACCAATAATAAAGCTACCATTTGTCTCACATATGTCCGCTTTCTTTCATTTCCAACTAATAAATAAATTTCATGTGGATAGCCAAACACAATGTGAACAGGCCCTTACAGTGGGATTTAGAATAAATTTTTGTACAAGGTGTAACTGTATACAACATTTCTATCAAATGAAATCGTCTGATTATTGATCTGATCGGTGCCCAAATGTTAATAAATTACATAATAAGGCTATGTTCACAATAAATATTTTTTTATGACAAGAACGTGCATTGGTGCTGAGTTAAAACAATGGCCGTTCTTGTCATAAAAAACTGAAAATCAACGCAAAAAACGGATGTTCACAGCGTATTGAACAACGCCCATTGTTCAATACGGCTGTGGGAATAATTGAATTGTCAATTTGTTGTTTCCAAACAGCGGCCGGAAATAATCGATAGTTCACACTCTGTGTCGCTGTCATGCCGGCCGTACTGTGCATGGAAATCAATGGTTAATTGATTTCCAGGCACATCCATATGGCCGGCAGATTTCAGTGGGTTTTGAATAATGTTCCTCCGGACGATAATGTAGTATGGGTCGGAGGAACATGTTAAACAATGTTAAAAATGACTTAATGAGATTATGTGACCTTTAAGTTAAAGTGAATGTATCATCAGGCCCAGGCTGAAGCACTGGAGGCAGGCTGACCCACCCACAGTGGGAGGAACCCCCCACCCCTCCATTAGAATCAATGGAGCCGCACCATAGAGGGGTGGGGGGTTCTTCCCACTGGGGGTGGGTCGGCCTGCCTCCAGTGCTTCAGCCTGGGCTTGATGGTACATTCACTTTAAAGAGTGCTGTATGTCCATTCTAGAACACAATATTATATGAACCTGCCTAGAATTACTTTACATAATTAGTTAAAGGTAATCTGTCAGCTGTAATTCAGGTTCCAAACTCCTGACACTGTTAGATCAAGGAGACACATGATACCTTTCATTTATCCATCTGTGCTTCCAGAATGCAAAAAAGTGCTTTTCCAAGCTTCTGAATAGCTGCAAGCTGGAATCTTCCTTTCTCCCCCTATCTGCTTGACTGACACCTGAAAGCAAAAGCGGCGGCAGCTGCACTCACCGAGGACACCAGAGATGTTGCAACAGGATACCGGGGGAGGGCATGCACTGATTCACCGCCAAATCCCAGCCTCACTTCACTGACAGCCTGTGTGTTTTCACCTTTAAATTGAGAACCTGCTTCCCAATACCAACTGGCAAACAACTTTGCTGGACACAATTGGACATCTTTACTTTTCATTGTAGCCTCTGGACAGGAGAAACATATTTAAAGGGGTCCCTCAGCAAAAATCTTTTTCTTTTAAATCAACTGGTTTCAGAAAATTACATAGATTTGTAATTTGTGTCTATTTAAAAATCCCCAGTATCCCCAGTCTTCCAGTACTTATTAGCTGCTGTATGTCCTGCAGGAAATTGTGTTTTCTTTTCAATCTTACTCTGTGCTCACTGCTGCCATCTCTGTTCGTGACAGGAACTGTCCAGAGCAGTAGAAAATCCCAATAAAAAAAAACCCTCTACTGCTCGGACAGAGGTGGCAGCAGAGAGCACTGTGTCAGACTGACAAGAAAACACCATGTCCTGTAGGACATATGGCAGCTGATAAGTATGAGAAGACTGGAGGGTTTTAAAAAGGCATAGGGGGACATTTATTAAGTCCGACGTTTTCTGCGCCGGACTGCCTCTACATAAATCCCGAGCTGAGAGCTGGAGTTGTTTTTCTGCGTATCTTTAGGCTGAAACAATAATGAATCGCGCGGACTCTGAGTCCGTGCCCTTCGTTCCGTCCCCTCCACACACCCTCCCGCCTCCCCGGAGTATGCGGCGGAAAATGCCAATTTGCGAATATTTTATTCGCAAATGGCCCTTTTGGGAATAAAATATTCGCAAATCGGCACTTTGCACAAAAAAGTACGCCTTTTCTTCTTGATACATGTCCCCCATAAATTACAAATCTATATAACTTTCTGAAACCAGATGATTTAAAAGAAAAAGATTTTTTTACTGGAGTCCCCCTTTAAAAGAAATAACTTACATGGCCAATCTGATGATGTTACTATCCTGTACACATACTGTATGTGAAGCTTGTGTGAACGTCAGGCAAAGTGTAAGCAATTTTTTTCTTTTTTTTTCTAGACCATAATGTTCAAATGCCATAGCCCTTCTCTCTGTATACAGTATAACAATACCTCTTCAGGCCCCAGATTAACGATAACTAACCATCACAATGTGGCCTTTCCCTGGGAAAACGTTACAGCATGAATTACTTTCATCTGACATACCGTGACATAATTCTGTTTGACTCGGAGTCCCTCATATCAGTCATTAGATGGAACATTCAGTTCATATTCTAAGAATATCCAAGATGGGGAAAGGCTGGCCTGACCTTTCTTAGTGGCTTTGCCCTTTTGCGCCTCTGCTTTCCTCTTTAAGATTCTAATTTGGGCAGTTAAGAAATCCGATCAAGAGAAATCCATTGCCATTGGATTACATCTCTCGTAGAGGTGAGGTTAGGATTGGAAGAGGAACAAAGTGGATTAGCATCTAATAGTTGGCACAGGGAAATAGTAGAAGTATAAAAATAAAAGATTTTTCAGTGCACTTGGAATAACATATTATTATTTAGCATCTCACTAATGATGGTTTTTCTATTCAGGATTATAAAAGTACAGCTACTTTCTGTCAAAAACAGTGCCACACTTGTTCCCAGGTTGTGTGTGGTATGACAATCCAGCTCCATTCACTTCAATAGAACTGAGCTGCAAAACCCCACACCCAAACTGAGGAGTGGTGCTGTTTCTGGAAGAAAGTGTCCATGTTTTCTCATGTTTCTAATGGTGCTACATTGTTAAGAAGGGTAAAGGCCCTATTCCACAGAATGATTATTGGCCGTATTTAGCCGATAATCGCCCTGTGGAATAGAAGGCAACGATCAGCCGACATTGATCTGCTGCCGTCGCTCCGTGGAATAGGAGCAGCGGCAGCAGACCGCTTCTGTATGCTATGGGCTGCCCGGACGATCTAGTGATCACCCGGGCAGCCCCTATGGCCCCTCCCGGGCTCACCCGCTCGCTGCTGCCGCGTATAATAGTACTTATCAACTGCTGTATATCCTGCAGGTAGTGGTGTATTTTTTCTAGTCTGACACAGTGCTCTCTGCTGCTATTACTCTCTGTGCAAGGAACTGTCCAGAGCAGTAGCAAATCCCCATAGAAAACCTTTGGACAATTCCTGTCACAGACACAGGTGGCAGCAGTGAGCATTGTTTCAGACTGGAAAAAATACACCACTTCCTGCAGGACATACGGCAGCTGATAAGTACTGGCAGACTGGAGATTTTTAAATAGTTGATTTAAATGAAAGAAAAATCACTGGAGTACCCCTTTAAATATATTATTATCCCTTAGAAGAGAATAATAGAAGTGACACTTTTTTGTCACATTTGCTGTTAGTTTTATTAAATAAATTGTATGAAGTTTAGCACATTTACACAATAATGCTGCTCACTTGCAGTGACAATACTGCAGACACATGAAGAAGTGTGTAGAGACCAACGCACATCTGTTATGGATGATTATTCATCTCCCAGTCACTATACATGTCTTCTGAAATTCCCTGCCAGAGGGTTCTGCATTGCTGAAAGACCCCTTGACAAGGAAGGGGTTAAATATATGTTATAGCTGTACACATTTTTTAAAGTGCTGTATACAAGTGCAGATTAAGCTGTTTTAGGTCAAAGCCATCTGAATGTGTTCCTGTAGAGACACCGGGGGCAGCCATTAGCCATTGCCGGTGATAGGGCAGCCATTATTTGCAGTGTTGGTTTGCCGCCACCTATGTTTTGTTATGGGAACACTTCAACAGACGTCTAAGTAGAATGCAACTGCAAAGCATAAGACAACAAATAGGATTATATACATATACCATTTTATATACTGCATTCTGTATCATTTATAATGTTCACTTACGGAAATATTTCCCAACAGACTCGCAAAAAGATCAGTTTCTCCTTGGCAAAAAGACTCCGAGGTAACGTTTACTTAGTAAGGCTTCATCCACACAACCATATTAAAGGAGAAGTCTGCCCATTTTTAAAATATGGCAGCCGGCAGGGGGGAGTTTGATCAGGAGTACGAATTTACGTCTCCCCATGCCCGCGGTGAGCAGCCTGACCATGCTTGGTACCGCACCGGGCTCCGGGATCTGACACGTCACGACTAGAGTTGATCGAATCTCGGAAAATCCTAGATCGAACCTCGATTAAACCTAGGATTTCCTGAGGTTTGATCAACTCTAGTCACGACCTGGCTGATAGACTGAATGCTCAGCCAATCAGTGACTCAGGTGGGACACCACTCCAGTCACTGATTGGCTGAGCGGCCAGTCCATCAGCCGGGACAGGCATTTTTACCCAAGTCATGACGTCATTACAACTCAGGGGAAAATGTCTTCTGGTGGGGGTCCCGAGACCTGTCCTGCCGCTCACCACGGGCACTGGGAGAGGTAGGTCTGTACTCCTGATCAAATTCCCCCTTGCCAGATTTTAATAATGGCCAGACTTCTCCTTTACATGGGTCATCTGAGAAGATCAAAAATGTGCTTGATGGCTGGCACGGCTAAGGGTGTGTAAAGATATTAAGCATATAATCATCTCTAGTGGTCCCCTGCAACTGCTATTGATCTTCCCAGTGTTTGCTTCTTCCAGGTTCCTGTGAGATCCTGACCCCACGGAAACTGGGCCCCTCAGCCTATCGGTGGCTGCAGCAGTTTCCTGCAGGCAGTTATTATGGGGTCACAAAAACCCAGAAACTGGCTGAGGACCAGGAGAAGCATCAGCATGGCAGCTGCAGGGGACCAGGGGAGTTGAGTATAGCGTGTTTATGATTTTTACACCACCCCCAGCCATGGAGTAAATTTTTGTTCTCCAACATAAAACATGCACTGAACACCATATGGCGGTACACCAATCTTCTGTGCGCCATCATGAAGCCTCCTTTACATGACTGTGTAGATGAGGCCTTACAGGGCATGTTAGCGATGGAGGTTTCTTCTCTGCTAACTGAGTTACTGTATATAATACCTACCGCCACATTTCCTTTATCTGTCTTATTGAGTTCCATTGTTGAACAATTCCTTAAAGAACTCTGTCGAGCTAAAGCTGCATAGTGCATCACATTGATTGAAAGCGTCACTTTTATCAATTCTATTTAGCATTATGAAGCTGATCATTTATGGTGTAATAACATTCACTTCCAAATAATATCCACATTGCAAAATCTATTTGTTTCCAGAGCAAGGCTGTGTTCACACATAGTATTTCCATCATTTTTTTTTTTCCAACCAAAACCAGGAGTGGGTTGAAAACAGAGAAACTGGGCAAATCTTTCCATTGGAATTTTGCCCTGTTAGTTCCACTCACTATTTTGGTTGGAAAAAGACTGATGGAAATACTGTGTGTGAACATAGCCTAAGGCTGAGTTCACACCTAACTACAGCGCGTCACGCAGGCGGTTACTACTACAAGTTACTATAACTTGTCCCAGGGGAATCAAGGTAAAAAAAGAAAAAAAAAATTTCACATGTAAAAATCTGTCAATACGGCAACAGTTTGACCACTTCACAATAGTTACATGTGAACCCGACAACACAACCACCACAACATTAAACTGTACATAGAAATAGGGAAATAGCACAATATGCCCAATTACATTGCAAGATACTGCATAGAACTTATGGATCTCAGGAACAGGATAGCAATAATCATGAATCAGAAAATACAAAACCAATGATAATCTCTGATCAGTAATGCTTGTCACAGACATCCGGTGTGTGATCCAAGTGATTGAACGTCTTCAAAACCTGATGCCCCAAGTCCTTTCTGAGACGTCCCAAACTCAGCAGAGCTCTTCAGGTCTTCAGATAAACAACAAGAAGGTACTCAACCAGTTAACGTTAAAACAGAGCGCTCTTTCTCCTCTGCTCACTAATCCAGCTGCCGGGACTCACGTCCATTTGAAGCATCTTCATCACCCACTTGTCTTTGCGAGCACCATCAATGAATTCATCTAGAGATAACTGGCCTGCAAAGAAAGCCATAGATTAGTTACATGGGTGTGTAAACACATCGGAAGACATAGTCATAAAATAAAACTTAAAAACTAAAACAGAGATAGCAATAAAATAAAAATTGCTTGGTTTAAAAATAAATGATGTATTCCAGGGATGTCAAACTCAGGTCCTCCAGCTGTGGCAAAACTACAATTCCCATTGTGGTGTCCTACCATGGTGTTACTATTTTCAGATAAGTCTGTACTTATTGTACTAAAGTAGTGATGAAGGTAGTGATAAATTTTCGCCACTAGATGTCGCTGTAATAGATATGTGTATTCAGATGCTGCACACCTGGAGTGGGTAAAGTGTTATTGCTTGTTTGTGCGTTACATGGATCTGCGGACCAACAGGAATCTGTTCTTCATCTCTCCTATCCCCTCTCTCTTTACTTCTTCTGTTGCACTCTTTACCCACTCACAGTGTAATTTAGATACGCTGAGGAAGTAGTTCACATGGGTGGAAGAAGTGCATGGGTCTTTCGTGTTGCACATTGTAGAGGAAGGGAGCTAGCTATACAGCTCTCTACAGTGGTCCTCTCTGGGCCCTGGCCCTCTGCCAGGTCCCCTACTCAGTTCAATCTTTGTCAGAGCCCCGTATGGGTAGGACGTCAGACAGGATACAGCTAATAGTATTCTCCTCAGTGATGCAACACAACACTATGCAGTGTTAAACCCTTTTAAGGGAGGACAAGTCAGAGACAACCTCAACCCACGCCGTGGACTAGGAGAGTCACAGAGCAGGACAGTATCCCCAGACAGCAGTAAGCTAGAAACTGATCCAGATAGAACAAAGTTGCAGTAAGCCTAGGAACTCTATCTCGCAGCACGATTGTCAGCAGGGAACCCTCAGCATTCTGTTCATCCCAGGAAACAAGGTCTGGGCCTTGTGTCACCCTCTGGGACGGGTCCCCCAAATCTAGTGGGCATAAGGTGATGTGAAGACTCAAAAGTCAATACACGGGCACAAGTATTTTCTTCTTCTAAGTATTCTTCTACCTCATCCTCCAACCTCCCGGCAGAGCACAGTACTACTTGGGTTGGGACATCCTCCTCTCTGCTACTCTGCTTCTTTGTATCCTTCAACACGCTACTCAGTTAGCACGACTGTACTCCTCACTCTATTCCTGTTGCAGAACTGGTTCTCGTATTATCAAGTGTCTTATCAAGTGCTTTATCAAGAGAACTGTCAAGTGTGATTTATCTTGTCAATGCACAGCTGTATGTCTTGCTGCACACAAGTACCTTTCAAGTAAAAACAAGCTTATTTATGATTAAGAGCCTTCGAGATTCTTCGCCCCCACACCGACACAGTATACACTACAGCCTTGGGACATTAACCCTTTCTGTGGATGGCAGTTCCGATTGTCCGGGAGGGTCACTACACTACTCTGGCCATCCGTGATTACACTAACCCAAGGGACCCCGTAGCAGCCCAGCAGGACACTGACCACAGGGAAAAGGGGTACAGCCGGCCTCCTAAACTAAAAGTAGGTGTGCCACCACATCTGTGTGCCCACCAGGCACTGGCATCAAAAAGTAACATCCTAAGGTCCGGCTGTGTCTTGGCCAACCACCGGAGTGGCGTCACAGAATACCATCTAGCAAGTGACACGCCGATCCTCCGATATAACATCATCACCCGGGATTACCATAGCGTTTACCACGCCATTATTCCTGGACAGCCAAAGCTAGCTTTGGCTGTCCAGGCATGATATGATTGTAGTTTTGTACTAGCTGGAGGGCCTGAGTTTGACACCTGTGATGTATTCTAAAATGAAGAATTAATATAAAAAGTGTTGATATGTAGATGTATAGAGATATAGGGGGACATATATTAAGACCAGCATACTAGTATACTGGTCTTAAATTAGGCCCCACCCCCTTTCCCTCAGCCAAATTCAATAAGAGGCGCACGCCTCTTAGTGAATCCAACCGACCGTCGGCTTGACTCTGCGCCCGACGTACCAAATCTACACCTGATTCCAGCAGGTGTAGATTTGAATCATGATTTACGCAAATGAGGTGCAGGAGAAGGCCACACCTCCTCCCCGCCTTGACTTGCCCCACCTGCCCCCCTTGCCTGCCCAACGGGTGAGCAGGGGATATGGCAGGACTTCACCCTGGTGTATGGTGCAACAATGTATATTTACCACTACTACTATGTATACTATAGCTATCCATGTAACTCAGCCAGACCACTGCTTTTAGAGCAGAGTGGTGGTTGGTAATCTAGACAAAGATCTGTGTACAGTGGGAAAAAAAGAAAGAGGGCATATCAGGAGAAGGAGGCAAGTTTTCTTAATGAAATATTTGTATGTTTAGATCTTTTTCAAGAAGAAGGATAGCTGTTCACACAATTGTAAGGGCGCGTTCAGACTACGGAATCTGCGCAAAGAACATCCCGTGGATTCCGCCGCTCGCCCCCATGTGCTCCCACCTGTATCTCGGCCATAGACTCCATTCTATGGTCAGGCGGATTCCGCTGTCCGCCTTAAAGGGGTACTCCAGCGTGGGGGCACTTTTTCGCTGAGACCGGGGGGGAGGTGGCCGAAGGAAAAGATGTCCACTCACCTCCCTGGTTCCAGCGGCGGGTCCCGCATTGCGGTGCTCCGGTGCCCAGTTCCCGGCCGCTTCCGGGTGTCTGACGCGGGCCCGAGACGTGACGTCTCAGGTCCGCTCAGCCACTCAGTGAAGGAGTACCCCACGCTGGAGTACCCCTTTAAGAATGGACATGTCCAGACGGCGGAATCCGCCTGACCATAGAATGCAGTATATGGGACGGGCGGAGATGCGAGTGGGAGCACATGGGGGTGAGCGGCAGAATCCACGGAAGGTTCTCAGCATGAATTCCTTAGTGTGAGCATACCCTCCCTTACACAGATGCCCTGGCCTCACCACAGGTCTAACGACTTGAACAGAAGACATGATAGTTCACTAGGATGCTGTCAGTTCAGATCATTAGAGAGACCGCTGTATTACATTCATGTCACTGTGATCTTAATTTAGCGTTATTTCAGCAACCTACCATCTCCATTCTCATCCACCAACTGGAATATCCGATCCACCACTTCCTCTGGTGACAACAACGGAATCCGGTCTTCTTGGCCCTGGCGACAAACTTTCTTCAAGTTGTATATAGACTGAAATAAAAATGTACATATTTGATATAAAATACAAAACTATGTCAAGTGTACAGATGTATATATATCTGTGTATGTAGTTAGAGAAACTCATATCAGTAATCATAAACATCATAAGCATCACAATAATGGTAGGCCAAATAATGAGTAAGACTTATACTTTGTGTTAGCTGTTAGGTAACGTGAGATGTGACTTGCTCGAAAAAGAGGCATCTTGCCTGAACTAAGACTTACGGGTGCAAATTTAAAGTGGCCATATACCATCAATAACCATCATTTGGCCATCAGTTATCTCTCCTATCCTCCACATACAAAGAACGTTCAGTATGGCGAGCGTTTCTGTGTTTTCTATGGGGTAAGGGGTAAGCTGCTGCTTTGGCTCTGGCTTATCTCTCTCAGAACAAAGGAATCAGCCGGTGATTTTCCATCATGTCCTACGTCATCTGTTAGTAGACGGTCAGGAGAGCCCTATAGGCCTTATACCTACAGGTGAACATGCTTGCAGCAAAAGTACAAGGTGTATGGGGACCTTTAGACTAGATAGTCTCCAAGGCCCACAGGGTGAAGCTACCACGGACCCATTCTGATTATTATAAGCCCTGTTTCATGTTATGTAGGGTTTTTTTTTATTGCTTTATATGGCTCCCCATTGCTTTACTCATTTGGTCATGTTTCTGAGTGTTACATGTTCTGTCATGCCTTGTTGTTTCACTTATTTTTTCCACTCAGGTACATACATCCTAAATCATCCCCCCTCCTGGAGGCTAAGAATTCCTTCCATACTTGTTATTAGCTTTTTAGTCTCTTTCCCCTAGTCCTGAGCTGCTGCTTTCTGCTGAAGACACAGAAAACTGTGTAAGCTTTTCTTTCCATCTACCCCTCCTCGCCCTCCCTTCCGAGAGGGCTCATTAAACACACGTAAATACCGTCCCTGGCCAGTTGCATCAGCGCTTTGTAATGCCGGGAGGGTTATCACAGTTAGGTCATTAGCAACACTCCCGGCACTACAGAGTGCAGTACTGTGGGGGCTAACAACCAGGCGGGATAGCTACATGGGGGGGGACTACCGACTGGGCGGGTTACCTAACCGGGATGAACAGAGGGCACCACCATTTTATTATTTTTATTTATGGGTAGGGGGTGATACTTCTGTGGGCTGGAAGGGTGTTTTATGGGCCTGGGCTGCTTTTTAGTCCCTGTCTGGCCCTAAATACAAATAATGCTGGCAATAAGAAATATATGGAGATACAGCCGAAGGGATTTTTTATTTAGTTCCGTCGCCCAGGATTTCTATTCACTTTCATGTGCACGCATTTCATTTTTCCCAATTTATCTATCATAAGAAATTTGACAATTAAAAAAAAAGTGCATAAAGGTACATAAATATGTCACGTTTCCTGGTGTTCTGCCGGCTTCCTTTCACTTGGCAAATTATAAATATGTAATTTGGCAATGACTACTTTATACATGTGTAATTCTTGTAATGTACAGAACACTTTACCTCTACTATTTCTAGGAGCTCAGTTTTGTCTATACAGCCATTTCCATCTCTGTCGTACACCTTGAAAGTCCATTTCAGCTTGTGTTCCAGTTTCCCCCGTAAAACTAGGTTAAGAGCAGCCACATATTCCAGGAAATCTATGGTGTTATCCTAGAAATGACAAAAATATCAATTGATTTACAGTGTAACAATGATACATACTTTATATGTGTTGAGTGAACCTAACAAACTGTTCGGGTTTGGCAATGTTCTCCGAACTCGAACGCTCTGTATTTGAATTCCGGCGGCTGGAAAAGTTGGAAGCAGCTCTAGGGAGTCCTGGAAAATATGGATACAGCTATAGGCCATAGCCTGTATCCACGTTTCATGGCACACCTAGGGTGGCATCCAACTCCTCAAGGCAACAGGAGTCAAATGCTGAGCGTTGGAGTTTGGAGAACGTTGCCAAACCCGAACAGTTCAGCAAGTTCGCTCAAAACCAGTTTAAATGCCAGATATTGTGCGGTTCTAATAAAGTGAAGAAATATTTTTGTAATTCAAATAGAATGGATTTACAGTTTGCTATAGTTTCAAAGCTCATATAGGACCCACAGAGCTTAAATACGTTACATATGGTGGAAACACATTACATTGAGCACTACAATGGGGGAGAAAAACAGGCAAACAACATACAGGTACATTAGGATAGAGAAGCCAGTTTATACAAATCTGACATAAAAATTTGCATTTTCTTAGATTCCAGACCAGTCTTGGCTTGTGTGGTAAAAAGAGAGCGGACCATACATGCCTTGTCACCCTTTACGGAAATAAAAGTTATAAAAAACATTACATACATGGATTGGCCCCTTTGCTGCCACCAACTGGCTGTGTTGGGATCTGCAGGGAGGCACAGGCCCGGTTACATATTGCTATTCCCTTTTTAAGGCCCTATTCCACCAACAGATCAGACAACAGATTATCTGCCAAAGGTTTGAAACCAAACCCAGGAACGGACTATAATCAGAGAACAGGTCATAAAGGAAAGACTGAGATTTCTCCTCTTTTCAAATCCACTCCTGGGTTTGGCTTCAAATCTTTGGCAGATAATCTGTCGTCAGATCTGTTGGTGGAATAGGGCCTTTAGTGTGTTATTCATTGCTGACTGCATCTTTTATACGAGCATTTATATCATTGCTGCACCAGCACATCTTCCTGTGTTATTAAGGGTCCATTTACACAGAAAGATTATCTGACAGATTATCTGCCAAATATTTTAAGACAAAGCCAGGAGTAGATTAGAAAAAAGGAAAAATCTCAGGGTTTCCTTTATGACCTGATCTCTGTTTATCGTCTGTTTCTGGCTTTGGCTTCAAATCTTTGGCAGATAATCTGTCAGATAATCTTTCTGTGTAAATGGACCCTTATGGTCCTTTTACACGGAACGATTGATAGTTCGTTTTTGCACGATAACGGTCGAATTCGAACGATAAGCGTACGTGTAAACGCAGCGAATGATCAAACGACGAGCAAATAATCGTTCATTTTGATCTTTCAACATGTTCTCAAATCATCGTTGATCGTTCGCAAAAAATTCGCAGATCGTTCAGTGTAAACAGTCTTTCAGCGATTTCATCTATGTGTGAGATAAGCTTAAGCGATCGCAAAACGATCGCATAGCGAATTTTCCGTACGATGTATCGTTCCGTCTAAACGCTGATCGTTATAAAAAAAAAATTGTTCATTCAAAATCTTTAATCATGCGATCGGGCGAATTATCGCTCCGTGTAAAAGTACCATTACAAGTTAATGATCCTTGAAGAGGCTCTGCAAACAAGCTCACCTGCAGTGCTGTGTCAGTCCATGTTAAAGGGCCTTTAAAGGGGTTCCAAAAACATGGCCACTTTCTTCCAAAAACAGCACCACTCTTGTCTCCAGTTTGGGTGCAGGTTTTGTAACTAAGGGTGCGTTTACACAGAGAGATTTATCTGACAGATTTTGGAAGCCAAAGTCAGGAATGGATTTGAAAAGAGGATAGATCCCAGTCTTTCCTTTATGACCTGATCCCTGTTTATAGTCTGTTCCTGGCTTTGGCTTCAAAGATCTGTCAGATAAATCTGTCTGTGTAAACGCACCGTTAGTTTCATTGACGTGAACGGAGCTTAAATTACAAACCACACCTGAACTAGAGTGGTGCTGTCTCTGGAAGAAAGTGGCCATGTTTTTCTAATGCTGGGTAACCCCTTTAAACCCAGAGGTAAAGAGAAGTCTCAGCTATTCCCGTGTCTTTCTGGAGAGGCACATTACATTGCCTTTCCACCTAACCACCCAAATGGATTGTACAGCGCTACTTTCAATATAAAGACAGCTAGAATATTCTTACTCTGCTGGCATTTTAGGACAAAGCAATCAAATAAATGCTGACATTTTTCTATCGTCAATAGGGGGCGCTCCCTGTATATAAATCTATTATTAAGCTCCGGCACTAGCACTAGGTCATTTTGCTCATGCATGCAAAGTAATATGTCCGGCACTACGCCCGGGTTAATGGGTTGTCTACACAAAGTAAAATATAAAAAAAATATACAAATGGATACAACAATATGCATTACAGATACTGTACACGTAAATGTAAGAACCCTAAAATAGTACCATAATTCTTACCTAGTCATAGATACACTTATAAATGCTGCAACACTGCCACCTAGTGAGCTAAAGAAGCATTACCCATCCAATGAAACACAGCCAGACTAAAGAGCATCATGCACAATATTAATATACAACGCAGCATATCACAGGCCTAAGTTCTAATGTGCTGTACATGCAAGAAATGACCAATGAGTTTTCGCTGATCACAAATAATTTGTCCGATGATCGGAATGGTTTTAATGATCATTTTCAAACATATTCGAACGTGCAAAAGTTTATCTTGCGACTGATTGAGTAGGGTTTAAAACGTTGTGAAATTGTCAGTGAAGGGAGGGTGACAGGGTCCAGTGTTTTAGCACTATAAGGAGTCACTATAAAGAGTCCTTTTTAGGGCTAATATATATATATATATATATATATATATATATATAGTCTTTGCATCTGATAATCTGCACGCACCAAAATGTACACTTCTACTGTATGTTTGTTATTTGTTCATGATTGTTCAGCAAACACAAACCAAACCGATCGCAATCATTTTTTTTTATGTTCGTGTTCAGAATCCAAACGGAACATCAGGATGTTCGCTCATCACTACCTGCTGAAGACACAAAAAACTGTGTGTGAGCTTTTCTCTCGGTCTCCCCTTCCCTTCTGAGACATCTGATGTAAACAAGTCCCAACTTTGTAGCAACTTGACCTCAGATGAACCCTCCCGGCAATACAAAGAAGCTACAAAGTTGCAGGTAAAGCCTGCCAGGGACTTGTTTCCATCAGCCTTTTCGCAAGAGAGGGGGGAGGAGGGGAAGATGGAGAGAAAAGCACACACAGATTTTGGTGTTTTCAGCAGAAAGTAGCAGTTCGGTACTGGGGAAAGGAGACTGAATAGATAATAATAGGTATGGAATGAATTGTAAAAGCGACTCTGTCCCCCCAAAACCACTTGTACCATGAGATAGCTGCTTTTAATCCAAGTTCTGTCCTGGGGTCCATTCAGCAGATGATGCAGTTATTGTCCTAAAAAACTATTTTTAAACTTGCAGCCCTGTGCCAAACTGGCGTGGCCTAGAGTGTGTGCATTAGGCTGGCACCTGTGTAGTGTTTACTGCAGAGGAATAGGAAAAATCCTGCCAGTGGCATTCCTAATGATGAAGAGGGTGGGGAGGAGGGATGGATGGGTGGTGCAAAGTTAGGGCACAGATACTTTAGACCATGCCAGTTTGACACAGGGCTGCAAGTTTAAAAGTAGTTTTTTAGGACAACTGCATCACCTGCCGAACGGATCCCAGGACAGATCTTGGATTAAAAGCAGCTATCCGAAGGCACAAGTGGTTTGGGGGGGTCAGATTGTGGGTATAGAGTCAGTTTAAGTCTCACCATGGGTAGCAACATATCAAAAGTTATGTTTTGGTGGAATACCCCTTTAAGTATTAATAACTAAATCACTGTCCCACTAGGAGTATAAAAGAATAATAGTGCTGTAACAAAACTGTAAAACACCTTGTATACAAAAATTAGATCATATTTATGCAGAAAATCCATCTAAATCGGGTTCACCTATATCTAATGCCTGACTAGACTGACACTATCTTACAATGACATCTTAACAGAGACTTGTTAAGTACAGATTTGTTGAATGCAAGCATAATACTCAGCTTCTTGATATATATATATATATATATACATATATATATATATATATATATATATATATATATACACGCTCACTGGCCACTTTATTAAGTACACCATGCTAGTAACGGGTTGGACCCCCTTTTGCCTTCAGAATTGCCTCAATTCTTCGTGGCATAGATACAACAAGGTGCTGGAAGCATTCCTCAGAGATTTTGGTCCATATTGACATGATGGCATCACACAGTTGCCGCAGATTTTTCGGCTGCACATCCATGATGCGAATCTCCCGTTCCACCACATCCCAAAGATGCTCTATTGGATTGAGATCTGGTGACTGTGGAGGCCATTTGAGTACAGTGAACTCATTGTCATGTTCAAGCAGAAATCGAGACTCATCAGACCAGGCAACGTTTTTCCAATCTTCTACTGTCCAATTTCGTTGAGCTTGTGCAAATTGTAGCCTCAGTTTCCTGTTCTTAGCTGAAAGGAGTGGCACCCGGTGTGGTCTTCTGCTGCTGTAGCCCATCTGCCTCAAAGTTCGACTTACTGTGTGTTCAGAGATGCTCTTCTGCCTACCTTGGTTGTAACGGTTGGCTATTTGAGTCACTGTTGCCTTTCTATCAGCTCGAACCAGTCTGCCCATTCTCCTCTGACCTCTGGCATCAACAAGGCATTTCCGCCCACAGAACTGCCGCTCACTGGATGTTTTTTCTTTTTCGGACCATTCTCTGTAAACCCTAGAGATGGTTGTGCGTGAAAATCCCAGTAGATCAGAAGTTTCTGAAATACTCAGACCAGCCCTTCTGGCACCAACAACCATGCCACGTTCAAAGGCCCTCAAATCACCTTTCTTCCCCATACTGATGCTCGGTTTGAACTGCAGGAGATTGTCTTGATTGTCTTGTCTTGAGTTGCCGCCATGTGATTGGCTGATTAGAAATTAAGTGGTAACTTGCAGTTGGACAGGTGTACCTAATAAAGTGGCCGGTGAGTGTATATGTATATATATATATATATATATATATATATATATATATATTTTATTTTTTTTATTTTTTTTTATATATATAATAATTATTTTTTTTTAATAACTTTATGTTCAACAATAAACATAATGGTTGTATCAAAAGGTTTCCGCTCCTGGTTACACTCCTGATTTCGATTTCCCGATTTGAAAAAAATATGACCAAAAGACTGACAGAAATACTGTGTGTGAACATAGCCCATCTGTGTTGGCTGTAATGGCTCCTGTTTGAACACATTCCCTATTCTATGAGTACTCTATAGTTGGGGCATGTCCTTATCTAAAATAGATGGAGAACAAAAGGATCAGCCATGGCTTAATCCAGCCAATCAAGCAAGAAATCTTCTGGCCGAACAAATCGAAGATTCCCAATTCCTTATTCCCCAACATTTGCCATTGGGGTACTTTCAAGAGGCCTCCATGTACATGAGCATTTTCGCTACTACTGCCTCTCTCTTATGCATATCCTTCTTCAGCTGGATCAAGGTCTAATGGGCTAAATTCACGAAGGTTGTTAAATGAAAAAAAAAAATTACATTGATTTCAATGGAATCCCGCCGGAGTATATACACTCTGGCTGGGATTCCTTGCGGCCACATCAAAAACTGCACAAGACTGACAGAGCAATGCAATAACGAATACGCCCGCATCCCAATTCTAAAAAAATTAAATTAATGGGGTACTCCGGCGCTGATTAAAAAAAAAGTCAATCAATCAAACATAGTTTTCACATTTACCATCCCTTCTGAGTCTGTCTCCGTTTGAATTTCCCGCTGTTTGCAGGTCCCTGAAGCTCCAGTTGGTGGCTTCATTTTTTCTTCACTTCCTGGTTTGGGCTATCCCATGATGCACTTTGTCTCCTGTAATGTCTAATTGACTCTGTAAAACTGTTAGATGGCTTACAGCTTGTTCAGCCAATGAGAGCTTTGCAACCTGAGTCATCTGACAAAGGGAGGCTGGCCTAACAGGGCTTAGACCCGCCTCCTTCTTGATGATGTCATAGTTACAAAATGGCTTCCACAGAGCAACCTGGGGTCAACAGTCATTGGGTAAGAATGAGTTTACTTCACTTCCTGGTGGGGGATGGAGGGGGGAAAAGATAGGGAAGGGGGGCAGATAGGTGATTGAAGCATATTACAAAGTTATATAACTTTGTAATGTGTTTCAATTACTGGGAAAAAGCTTTTCGCTGGAGTACCCCTTTAAGTTCATATGGCTGGTACTGAACTTTACTGACAACGGCCGTTCTGTGACAGCATGTGAACCCGCCCATGCACTGCATCATAAGGGTTCATTCATACTACGGAATAGGCGCAAAAACTTCAAGCGGATTCCGCCAGGCGGCCTCCGCTTGAAGTTCTGACATGTCAATTTTGTGGGCGGACGGGCAGATATTGAGTCTATGGAACATGTGGAACTTCAAGTGGAGGCCGCCTGGCGGAATCAGCTTGAGGTTTCCACACGAATTCCGTAGTACCCTTATGGAAGAATTATAGAGAAACCTTAGGCTCTATTCACATTGTGTGTTGCAAGAACATGTCAGGAGGATCTGATGGCCAAGCATAGGCTTGCAACTTCATATGAATGACGCTTTACGGGAAAGTCAAGAAAAGAAAAACATTGTGAATATTCCTGTAGGGCTGGTTCATTGCCCAGTCTGTTCTTGAAGAGGGAATGCGGAGAAAGACAGAACAGCCAAGTAAAGTGCCTAATATTAAGGAGGAGGATGAGCATGATTTATGACCCTGTACAGGAGATCGGAGGTGTGCAAGCACCTGGATACACACGTGTTCGGTTTACACATGATGTGAACAAGTTCTAGCAAAGCTTAAACCTACGGTATAGGACAATTCACAATGGCTTCCTTGTTTTACAGAATACTAAAGACTGGTAATCCATTTTCTTTCACAGAAAAAATATTACCGTACATACAATTTTACCAGTAAAATGAAAGTAGTAAGCAGTGTTAAGTTTGTGTTAATTATTAATCTCTGTTAGCTCTCACATGTCACAGATCATAGACTTGCATCAGCAACTGCACTCAGCTATTATTATTTTGGGTGTTTTTTTTGTTTGTTTTTTTGTCATTTTGTCATTTTAGAGGAATTGTTCAGGATTGGGGGAAAAAACCTCCACATTTGCCCCCAGAAATAGTGTCAATCTTAGGCCTTATTCACACGTTCAGTAAAGTTGTCCGTAATTGCGGATCTGTAATCACGGTTCAACTTAGAGCACATTGATGTATATTTGGCTTTTCATTCAGTCCGTGTTAATTTTGATCCGTATTCCATTCCGTAAAAGAGAGTGCGGATTGTGATTGCGGTACGGATTACCAATAGTGGTCTATGGGATCCGTATTTTTTACAGACGTCACAGATGTCACATGGCTCAAATCTATGCAAACTAGTACTATTCACATTTTGCGGAAATGGATGCAAATACGGATGAATTTATACAGACCACAGAGTAGAAATAGTGGGAGGTTTTGCAGTCCAGAAAAATTACTGAACGTGTGAATGAGGCCTTAGGGTCTTATTAGACAAAGCGATTTTTAACGACTAACGATAAATGATCACAAACGAGATTGTTAATCGTTAACCTGAAATCATTTACCATATTACAAAGAACGATAGTCGTTAGTTACAATGGTTACTACGATCGTTTACTCCACCAGATCCCAACAAAAGAAGGAACAATGTGCAATTACACTGAATGATTAGTGAGCGAATGCGGAATTACAGCGAACAATTGATGATGATTTTTAGGGTCAGATTTAAATCAACGATCAACAACACACAAACGATTTTTCGATCATTGCCTGCAATTACACAGGCAAATATCATTTAAATTTGAACAATATAACGATTTTCTGTGTGACAATCATCCAGTGTAATAGGGCCCTTAGGCTAACTGTATAGAGAGTAAAGAAAAAGAGATATAGCAGGACAGCGCCTCATGTAACCCTGTGGATTAAAGGGTGGGTCCCACTTAAATGCCCAAAGTTAGAGTCTCACCCTTGTTAGAAACTTCTCAGACTGAATCAAGGAAGGGGAAATGTCCCAGAAACACAGTATTGCTTTTTAATGTGTTTTATGCAATACAATTCCATGTAAACTAACCCCTGGAGGACCTGGAGATCTTCCAGCAGTGCCAGACGAGGGTCTTTTATCCTGCAGACTCTTAGGGCCCTATTACACGGGACGATTATCATGCGAAAAATTTGTTTGTCTGTGATTGTTGATTTAGATCTGAACCTAAGATTATCGCTAATCGTTCGCTGTAATTCCACATTCGTTCGCTAAAGTTCCGCATTTGTTCACTAATCGTTCAGTGTAATTGCACATTGGCCATTATTTTGCTGGGATCAGATGGAGTAAGCAATCATAGTAACGATCGCAATAATGATCGTAACTATCGACCATCATTCTGTTTAATATGGGGAACGATTTCAGGTTAACGATAAACAATCTCGTTTGTGATTGTTTATCGTTAGTCGTTCATCGTTAAAAATCGCTCTGTATAATAGGACCCTTAGGCTAGGGCTACAACCAAAATATTTAGTTTGACTTGTTTGCGCCGTATTGTTGAGCACCTTCACATGGGTTTTGACTTGGCCGTTAAAAAGTCAAATTGCAGAGATCTTCTGAGCAAGTTTCGGTTGCACACCAGTTCTATTGAGTCAGTGGTGGCAAGGTCATATTGGGGGAGACTTATCAAACTGGTGTAAAGTAAAACTGGGCCAGTTGCCCCTAGCAACCAATCAGATTCCACTTTTCATTTCTCACAGACTGTTAAATGAAAGGTGGAATCTGATTGGTTGCTAGGGGCAACTAAGACCATTCTACTTTACACCAGTTTGATAAATCTCCCTCATTCAGTTTGTAATCTGTAACCAAAAATGCATTAAAGATTTTTTTTTTTTAACTGTCCCATTGAAGTAGCATGTGTCGCAAAGCATGTTGTGTGACCAAAGTCTACCTCGTTCATGTGTTGTTTCTGGCATTAATTCAAATGAATCAGGTGGAATTGTAATATTAGACATAGACAAGGAACAGGCATGGTCTATGTTCACAATGTGTAAATTTATGAATAGAATATTCTCAGAATATTAGCAAAAAATTGCATATTCACCTGGTACTGATGAGACGTAAGCCTGCACTTGTTTGTGCGACTTTTTCAAAAATCGTAAATGATAAATTTTGCACCAATTTTTCCCGGATTCAAAACAGGCAGATTAAAAAAATCTAAAAAATATTTGCCTGTCGAATACTGGTTTATAAATAAAACTTACCAAAAATGGGTGAAAAATCCAATTATTCACCTAAATATAGACACAAAGCCCTTGATAAATATCCACCATAGTGTATTGAACGTGGACGTCAAAGTAATGTCCATGACAATTATTTGTGGGCGTTATTTTGCAAACAATGGACGTTATTTTTAGTTGTTAAAAAAAAAATAATAATTCCACTGTCCACTTACAACTAAATTGAATGACCCTTCAAAAAAGAACCATACCCAAAAGG
This sequence comes from Dendropsophus ebraccatus, assembly GCF_027789765.1. Lineage (NCBI taxonomy): Eukaryota > Metazoa > Chordata > Amphibia > Anura > Hylidae > Dendropsophus > Dendropsophus ebraccatus. The sequence goes on from NC_091464.1 coordinate 26,311,563, forward strand.
GCCAGAAGTAGAATAATGTACCAACAGGCGTTTGTGTTAAAAATTTTAAAAACTATTGAAAATGGTAAAAAAAAGTTAACACAAAGGAGGGAATTTACCAGGTCTTATACCAATATTTTAGCATGATTTGCGCAATTTTTCAGGGCCATCTTCACTTACAGTATCTATGCTTTGGTGCTTTTGTTTCTTGTTTGCTAGTTTTGCTTTCTGACAGATGATAGGGGCGAGGCTAAGCTAGAGTAAGGGTTATAGGCATATTTATTATTTGGAAACTCATAAAAAAAGGCAGGTTTGCCACATTTGGAATGCTCAAAAACTGGCATAAAGTATTCAAAAAATTGTAAATTACCCCAAAGAGTTTGAGAGAGCTGCAAATGTTTTAACTATATAATAAATGATCTATATTTACATGACATAAAAGGCGGAGCGGGAAGGCACGCCATTGCCAAAAAAGCTCTGGTGCTTCTTTCCCAAAAAACAAAATTGTTAAACAGTTAAAATCCAACATGTCATCCCCTTCTCTCCTCATCATCATCATCTGTAACCTGTAGGTAATAAAGAGAAAGTCATCTGTCGGTGGAAAACCAAGAGCCCCCATACACATTGCAGAGTGAGTTATGCTACGTTTACACGGAGCGATAAGTCGCCCAATCGATCGTTTAACCATTTTAAAGCATCGATTTCATTTTTATAACGAATAGCGTTTAGACGAATAAATCGTTAGAAAAATCGTAAGAAAATTCATAAGAAAAATCGTTAATGCAATCGTTTTTAAAATCGCTTAAGCCTATGAACGACGATTTGAGAATATGTTGAAAGATCAAAATGAATGATTTTTCGCTCATCGCTTGATCGTTTGCTGTGTTTACACGGAACAATTATCGCTCAAATGCGATCGTTATTGCGAAAATTCGAGCGATAATCGTTCCGTGTAAACGCAGCAATAGTCAGTCCCACTAACATTGGTGGGATAATTGTTCACTTAAGTGTAAAGATATAGGGGCAGGTACTTTTTATGGGCTGCACTAATTTTTATGGTTGTGTGCAAAAATAATCATTAGGCGCAAGTGCCTTGATAAATCTTGCACAATTTTTTGCCTACAAAAACTACTGCTTGACTTTTAAAAAAAAATGCTACACTATGCTATGGTAGGAGTGGAGTACTGCCACACAATATTTCGCAAAAAAAAAAATTTAAAAATTGCAGTGGTTTCCATTACCGTATATACAGACAAGACATTTCAGCTAATGTAAGAGATTACAACCTGGGTGTTGAGTAATTCTCTCCGTTCCCTCGTTACCTAGAGAAATCATTTAATCACGTAACTAGTTCTAATTTTATTCCGAGTCCATAGACCACTGTGTGCTCACATTATAGGATTCAGACTTGGTTGAAGAAGACTTACCCCATTTTTATCAAAAGCTCTGAACATGTGTTCCACATAGTCTGCTGCTTCTTGGTTGTCTTGAACTCCAAAGAAACGTTTGAATTCATGCATAAACAGAGTCCCGCTAGGACACTCCACAACAAACTTCTTATACCATTCCTGGAGCTCAGCCACGTCTATTTCCACCCTGTTAGACTCCTCACTAAGGTGCTGCCCCATCTTGAGAAATCCCTTCTACGGCACTCTTCTCGGTCTTTCTGTCCTTCTTCACTGAATGACCTTGTGACCTTTTGTTAGTCTTCAAAAATGAGCCAATATTAATATGGTGCCACCCATACGGCTTTGTTGCTCGGCCTCCGCAAACCACATTCCGAGAGTTTCTGTCTTGAAGGAATGGAGAAGATGAAGAACAGAAGTCCAATTGTTCTTTTTCCTCGATTTACAAGAAGAAATTGCTGTTTCCAGTCGATGTATGTTGAAAACCGTCTGTTAAGAAATACAAAAAAGGTTGTGAAAATACCCAATTTCCATTAGATTTCTTCTTTCAAATGTTAGACTGGATTTCGTGAATTCACATACAAGCCAAACATGTTTAATTTGTCCTCCGGGGAATATGTTTCTCGGTCCATCCTCGTCAATAGCTTTTATCTGTAATAGAGATGACTATAAAAGAGGTCCAAGGAGCAACTTAACCTTGATATTAAAAAAAAATCAGGAATTGTCATTAGTCCTCCTAGTCTTTCAGTAGTTATGTGCCTGTCCCCGGATAATGCTCTGTCTGGTCTGCACAAGGAGACAATGAAGGAGTTGACTCCATTAGACTAAAAATAAAACATGTGTTGTCAGATAGGGATAAGAAGATCTAAGATCATTAGAGGACTCTCGAAAGGACTTAGGTGTTCTCATGTGATGCCTTTATTAAAGGTACAGTATAGACAGTATTTGCTTGAGTGATATTAGTAAAATATTTTTAAACCATATGTTAATGCTATTGAGGAAATGCTTATTTGAAGAATAGACCTGACATTCATAGCTGCAAAGTACAATAAATTTAAAAGAGAATTCCCACCAACTTTGCAATCTGCAGTCAGGTGGGGGTGGGTGTAAAAATAACTAACAAGTTAAGTCGCTCGTCCCCCATACCTCGTAGCACCACCACCGGGGTCCCATTCGGGGTATGTCACATACCCGGCTCCTGCACCAGCAAGGTCAAGGTGCAGCTAAACGATTGCCTGCTCAGCCAGTCAGTGACTGGGGAGGTGCCCCGCCCCAGTCACTGATTGGCTGAGTGGGCAGTCACTCAGCCAGGGTCCTGACGTTGCAGCTAGCAGAGCTGCATGACCACGACTGCGGGATACGGAACTCGGCGACAGCGTTGCAGATTTCATAGTTGTTGGGACTTCTCCTTTAGTGTTCTTGATGCTTTCCATTTCTCTTTTCATGCTTTTGGGGGACATACATGCATGTACCACTGTGGCCTATGGAGTCCACTGCCTACAGAAGCAGTGTTGAGCAAAGACATGCAATAGTGGAAACATTTAAAGGCTATGTTTAAAATAACGGCCGTTAAATTTATTTAAAATAACGGCCATTTTTGTAATTTTTCAGTGATTTCCATTGAAGTCAATGCAAACAATGGCTGTCTGTTCACACAATGTATGGAATAACGGTCGTTGTTTAGAGCACCGTCAAATAAATGCTCATGACATCTATTCACAGCCATTTTTTTCTGGCCATCATTCCACCCTTATTCACCTAAATGCCAGTCAACTTTCTAATAGCCACAACCAAGAGGGTGGTAAAAGCGGCCATCTCTAACCTCAACCTAAATAATGAACCAACGGCCGCCATTGCAATGGCAGTCGCTAGTGTATGCTAAACAACGGCTGGGTTTTTTTTAGACTCAAAACACTGGCCATTGTTTTGAGTTTAAAATAACTGCAGTTGAAATTCATTGTGTGAACAAAGCCATCGAGGGAACGTGGCCATGATCATTATTAGCGGCCATCTATATTACTAAACGCCCGCCTTCTGCCGATATATTCCCAAAGCGGGAACATAGCCTATATTATAATATATCTAATATAATGTAATATATCCACTGGTTATTTCACTGAGATTAAAGCAGTTATGCAGAGCAGGAAGGGAGGCTCAAATAGGAATATCAATGTCAATAGGAGAAAAGACATGAAAACACACGTCGGGAACACACTGCAGCCCATCACTGCCAGTTCAACAATGTGATCCTTTGCATTGCACTCGCCCCCGTATGTGGGTCTTACAATACATTCTCTCTATTGCGTAGTAAACAAACATACAATAGTGTGTCCACACATTGCTCTCTGTACCATGAAAACAACTTCAGAGCTTCATCCCACCACGTCCCTAATAGATTCCAAGTGTGTTGGATATAGAAATAGAAAGATATAATAAGTATGTTGAATATAGAAAGAGAACATGCTCACAATCACGAGGAACAAACTGAAACTAGTTTATTGTTGTTGTTTTTTTAGAATAGTGTTGAGTTTTTGTCGGGGGTTTGGTCAGGTTGTGTCGCATACCTGTAGTAAATATATCCGAACATATGAACTGATAGGGAAAATGGACTAAAAAACAACAATTTGCTGCCGGGAACACGTTAGTAAATCAGCCCTACTGAGTGTTATCGAATCAATCCATTTTGCAATATATTTGCACTAAAGTTTTTCCAGCTTTTCTTGCCCCTTGCCTGAATTGCGACGACGTGTAGTTGTCCCTATCAGTCAAACTAACTTTTAAAAGGCTATGGACACCTTAGAATGCATTTGAATTGGAAACATAAAAAAATAAAACCATACGTAATACACACAACCACTTTACCACTCTCCATGACACTCTCCTTTTTAAGCTACTCTCACTTATACAGCTCTGGTCTCTTCACAGTCTGTGGGTGGGCACCAGTATAATCATGTGACCATCAGGCAGCTGTATTTCCTAGGAGTGCACTGCTGACTGACTGTAATCAGTTCTCTTGTCTTCCTCCACTGACCTGCATATAAGTTAGTCCCTCACGCACAGTTTCAGAGATATCACAAATGAATAGTGCTGTGGTATCTAATGTCCTCTGAATTTTCCTCTTAACTGTCCAATTTATCGCTCTTATTTATTGTTTGTGTTTCATACTCCTCTTTTATGCATTTTTTTAGGCTTGTATATGTTGAGTCAGACAGTCACAGAAACAAGCAGGGAGCAGGACATCAGTGAAAGCGAGTAGAACAGGAACACTGGCTTTGGGGTACTATAGTTAGTGTATCATATGGAAATGTATTGCCCACCATTTTACCGTTTATTGTTTTCACTATTGTGAACAAGCTATTACCCCCTAAGGGTGCGTTCACACCTACAGGATCCGCAGCAGATTTGATGGTGCAGATTTGATGCTGCATTCAGCTATTTAAATGAAATCTGCTGCGGATCTGCAGCAGAAATTACGCTGCGGATCCGGTAAGTTTGAACGTACCCTAAAAGTATATATGGAAAACTTTTGCCATCTGGGGGAACATTACTCAGAACTAAGTAGTAGATATGACTTCAAGAAAATGTGCATGAAGTTTTATCTACTTTGAAACATTGCAACACATTCTGTAACATAGAGAGGTACACTTAAAGGGAATCTGTCGGTGGACGGGGTGCTGTACAATATTGATTTTTCAACTGTAACCAAGAGTCAAAGAGGAGTCGTGGTGAGGCACACGTGCCACACTCTGGTACGCTTCACCACTCCTTCCTCCTCCTTCTTTTCCATAAATATAATGACCTGCCTGTCCTCCTGCATAGTCGTGCCATCCTCCTGCATTCACAGTCATTGTTGACATTAGCGGCACATGTGCAGAACCGAAAGATGGAGCGATCTTGCTGGAGGCCAGGCAGATCAAAATATTCATAGAGAAGGAGGAGAAGGAAGGAGTGGTGAGGGGTGTCAGAGTGCGGCACAAGTGTTTCACCGTGACTCCTCTTTTACTCTTGATTACAGTTAGAGAATTGATATTGTACAGCACCCCCTCCACCCACAGAATAGCCACAGGTAACCTGCTATCTAATATAATGCCGCCTACAGCATACTCTCATCACCTCGGGTCAGGTCCGGGTGTTGACAGATAACTTTTAAAACACTCCTGATACTTTGAGGATAGTTATGTGGGGCAGCCATAATGCAGCTTCTCTTTATCACCGATGCCCTTGATCTACGTGGTAGTGAGTAGAGATAAGTGAACCGGGTTCAGGTTTGAGTCGATCCGAACCCGAACGTTCGGCATTTGATTAGCTGGGGCTGTTGAACTTGGATAAAGCTCTAAGGTTGTCTGGAAAACATGGATACAGCCAATGACTATATCCATGATTTCCACATAGCCTTAGGGCTTTATCCAAGTTCAGCAGCCACCGCTAATCAAATGCCAAAAGTTCAGGTTCGGATCGACTCGAGCATGCTCCAGGTTCGCTTATCTCTAGTAGTGAGTATTGCAGCCAAAATTTAGGAGGTAAAATCTAGCATACAATGACTAGATGTCTGAATCCACATTTCCTCTTCTTAACCTATTACTTATTCTGGTTTAATCTTTTTGATATACTTAGTGTTTCTGTTCCTTAAAGGAGAAGTCCCATGAAATGTGAGACTCACCGGAAAGCAGGGAATGCAGGAACATAATAAAATATACTTACCCATCCCCGTGCCCCATAGTTCTGTCTTACCAATATCTCCCCTTCGCTGGCCTCAGCAGCTCCTGCTGCATACACCAGTCACATACACCATTGATGGATTGCCCGCTCAGCCAATCAGTGACTAGGGGGGACATTGCTGCAGTCACTAAGTGTCTGAACTGGCAACTCAGCAGTGATGTGCCGTTTCAACAGCCAGGGACGGGTATGTGACATACCTGGATGCCAGACCAAAATGGCATCAGGCAGCTGCCAAAGAGACCGTAGACAAGCACTACGGAAGCACTGGAATGGGTAAGTATACATACTTTATTATGTAATTTTTACATTTTGTGGGACTTCCTCTTTAAAGGGGCTGGCCAGTTTATAGTAAAATAGTTCAGTGTATAGTATTAGTAGGTTTACTCACTGCACTTACTGACAGCAGCTCCTTGTGTACCTCATAGAGCTAATTACATTCCCCTCCTCCGGGCTGTACTGCCCTGCCCTGTGGGGAGTCTGTCCATAAGATGGCTGACATGGAGGAGCATGTGACCATGCCCCGCCCCCAGTGTCCTCCATAGCCATATACAGGCTCAGTGGTGGACACTGGGGGGTGGGGCCTGGTCACATGCTCCTCCTTGTTGGCCATCTTATGTACAGACCCACCACAGAGCAGGGCAGCCCAGCCTAGAGGAGGGGATCCTGATATTAGCTCTATGAGGTACACAGGGAGCTGCTGTCAGTATATACAGTGAGTACACTAACTAATACTGTACACTGAGCTATTTTACTATAAAGTGGCTAACCCCTTTAATGTTTTCAGATACAAGATTGTAGTCCATAAATGAGGGCATTGTGATTTATATGCAGGGGATAAAAACAGGTACATTACTAGGTTTACTTTAAAGAGAATCTAAATTTAAGGAGAATCTATTCAGAAACTGCTCTTGAACTGAACACATCCCTGTGCATGGATGGAAGTGAGCTGTCAGTCAAGTTATCCTGTTCTATCTGTGATGATAAAGAGGAAACTGCTGTAAAGTTATCTGTACAGCATACAGTCAATAGATAGAGAAATTATTATATGATGTTTACAGCTCAGCCTCCCCCTCCCAGTGGCATGATCTTTAAAGCTCACAGAGCATGCCCAGATACCTCTTCCATTCATGTCAATGGTATAGCTTCTGTCTATTGTTGTCTATGTCCATGGGGCTTGCTGTAAAGCATCTGTGAAATGCTGTTAACAACAGCTCAGGCAAGATGGCTGCCTCTAAAGGAATAAACAAAAAATAAAATTGAAAAAAAAAATACAAAAAAGCATGTTTCAATATTTGTCTCTAGTCATTAAAAATGAATAGAAAAAGGAGAATATTCCCTTTAAAGACTTGAGGTATGTGGAGAAAGAAGAGCTTCATCATTATGAAATCTGAAACTAGACCCTTCTGTGACGTTAGAATTTCCAGCTGATAAGGAATACAGCATACATTCTTTTTGTTGTATATTATTATAGGCTCATATTGCTGCCTAACTGGTTACTCCAGAAGAGCTACAATACTGAATTCCAGGAAAATAGTTATAGATTTCTTGTGCTACAAATCACGTTTAGCTTTCTGTTGTTAAAAATAGGTGATTTTCTAAAAAAAAAAAAAAAAAAATCACAATTCCTGTCTCTTTGTAACAGTCCACTGGGGTGTGACCCTGTTATTCTGCATCCTGTATCAACTAGTTAAGGTAGTGTCACCTAATTCCAATGGTGCCACCCACCAATTTGACACAACTATCTAATTACTCACGTCACTGATGACCCTGAATACACAAAGGTCAGGCAAGAAAAACAAGAAAGTCATTTTCTGCTGTGGGGTTTTTCAGCAAAACCATGTTTAATGTACAGTAAGATAAAATTTACACGTGTTATGGTTGAGTTTTGACATGAGTCCACCACATACCATGCAGAAATTAGTATTGAAAATCTCCACCTACTCCATAACAGAACTGAGATATATGGGTTTCCATAATAACCACAGCGTATCGTCATTTTTACTTCTTTGGCCGCTATAGTGACTGACCTGATTTTTGTGCTGCCTGCAGTTCTTTTACTGTGCAGCCTCCAAGAGGCAAGAAAGAAGAGAGAAGAAAAGGTCCTGTAGGAGCAGAGAGAAGATGAGGTTTTTTTTTTATTGGTTTTTATTTATTTATTAGGGTGGGGGGTTATTTACTAGGGGGCAGCTGTCAGTGGGAAAAAAAACTACTTACTAGGAGGGCAACAGTGATACAAGCTACAAATTGAGAAAAAGGGGGTGTTTACAATGATGGCAGGTGTGTAAGGAAAAGTTCAAACTCAGGCTGGGTTCACACTACATTTTTGCAATCCGTTTTTTTCATCCATTTTTTTGCAAAAAACATGAAAAACTGATGAAAAAAACGGATGCAACTGTGCATCAATTTTGATCCATTTTCCATTGACTTCTATTATAAAAAAAAAAAAAAAAACAGATCAAAACGGATCTGTTTTTTTTTAGTATACACAAAAACGTGGTCGACCTCATTTTTTTTGTCCATTTAATGGGAAAACAAATGAAAACAGATGCACACAATTGCATCAGTTTTTTAAACCCTTTGAGGACCAGGCCCAAATGACCCAGTGGACCGCGCAAATTTTGATCTTAGTGTTTTCGTTTTTCCCTCCTCCCCTTCTAAGAGCTCCAGCACTTTCAGTTTTCTATCTACAAGGCCATGTAATGGCTTGTTTGTTACAGGAATACTTGTACTGTGTAATTATGGAATTACAAAAGTGCGTAAAGGAGTGACATTAATTTTCAATACACGTTTGTTTGGTTTTTTTTGTTTTTTTTGTTCTGAAACCATTTTGGCCCAGATTTATCAAATGTGTAAAATTTGACAAGTGAACAATCACAGCTTCCAGCTCTGGTAACATAAATACTGAGCTGCGATTGGTTGTGATTGCTATAGGGAGTGTACACCAGGTTCTATTTTACACACTTTTTTGGCCCTGTTCATGTAATGTACAGGTACAACGGAGAGCTGCACCCTCCTTTGTGTGAGCTGTCAGTGTTGTGCAGCCACTAGTCAATGAATAGCGGCCACACAAAACTGACATGTCAGTTTTTTGTGCGGCCGCTAGGGATCCCCGCCAGAGTGTATACTATGTCTATACACTCCGGCCAGGATTCCCTCAGATTGCAGTGTACCGTAACTTTTGTATTAATGATGGCCGTTGTTGCAAATGGCCATCATTAATACAAAAGTTATGTTGTGTGAACATACCCTAATTGTTGTAAACCACTTAAAGCGTTACCAATGTTTCTAAACCTGCAATGTTTAAAAATGAATTATTTACTGGGGTTTGTAGCATTAAAAACAAACAAAACATTTTAATAAAAATTTTAAAATGTGGTGCAGACAATTACAGATTTCTGGAAATGCAATTTCTTTTAAATTTTTATAAAATTTTAGAGTTATTCACAAATAAACACTTGTAATTTTTTTTTAAATGGGGCTTATCCCAAAGGCCAATATTGGCTGCACCTTGGCTGGGTTACCAGCAATGAGGCAAGGAGTTTTATTACGTCTTCCATACTGTATCCCTTTATTAATGGATGATCTTCTATTACGCAGCATTATTATATAACATTTCATTCTATTTCAATTTAATTAAAATAAAGAATTAAGAATAAAGGATTATAACTTATGTAAAGAAATTATGTAAAGGCATCAGTATCACTAAGATCGGATAATATATCATATCTCAAGGCGGGTGGCAGAATTGTGACCTGTTTCTATAAATGGCCCAAGGTCTTAAAAGGGATTCTGTTGCTAAGAGGATTGGGACAGTTTTAACAGGACACATTGGATAAAAGCATGGACAGCACAATATGAGACTCCAGCAGCCACCGCAAAGTTTTATTGTGCAGGGAAAGTGTTTTGCCAAAACTAAGTGGGAATCTAGTTCCGCACTTGTCTGGATGATGATGGTCACATATAAACCTTTGCTATAAAGACACCGGTTTTACTGCTTCTATAGTAACTGCCTGGAGCGACATCTGCAAGGATTGTTTATGTTCTTAAGCCGTCACTGTATCTTACTGTATTCACTGTCACTTCTAGTTGTCTGACTGGTCATGTAAACCACAGTGTATGGCCACACATCAGGATAGGACATTAACCCTTTCACTTTCCTAGGTTATTAGGGAGGGACTAGCTCACAGAAAAATATTTTAATTCAAATCAACTGGTGGTAGAGATTTGTTAGATACTTTTATTAAAAAATGTTCAAGTCTTCCAATACTTATCAGCTGCTGTATGTTCTGCAGGAAGTGCTGCATTCTTTCTAGTCTGGAGAGTAGGGGATGTTTTCTATGGGGATTTGCTACTGCTCTGGACAGTTCCTGACATAGACAAAGGTGGCAGCAAAGAGCACTGTGTCAGACTGAAAGAAATACATGACTTTCTGCAGGACATACAGCAGCTGATAAGTACTGAAAGATTTTTTTTATATATATAATTAAATCACACATCTCCTGCACTTTCTGGCACCAGTTGATCTGAAAGTAGATTTTTTTTTATTGTGAACTACCCCTTTAACACCACTTAAGTTACATGGCCTTTAGGAAGCTGCATATTTTAGGTACTATATAAGGGATATAGCAGTCTTAAAGGGATACTCCGGAGACTGATTACTTCGTAATACTACTGCATTAAACTTAATGTATAGGTTTTTTTTTTATTTTCATATGCAGTTCCATTGTGTAGCTGCATTTTTTCAGATTCCTTAGTACCCCTTTAAAGTAAGAATCTTTATGGGTACTATATAAAAATAAAAATAAAAATTATATATATATATATATATATATATATATATACACTACAGTTCAAAAGTTTGGGGTCACATTGAAATCTCCTTATTTTTGAAGGAAAAGCACTGTACTTTTTAATGAAGATAACTTTAAACTAGTCCTAACTTTAAACAAATACACTCTATACATTGCTAAAGTGGTAAATGACTATTCTAGCTGCAAATGTCTGGTTTTTGGTGCAATATCTACATAGGTGTATAGAGGCCCATTTCCAGCAGCTATCACTCCAGTGTTCTAATGGTACAATGTGTTTGCTCATTGGCTCAGAAGGCTAATTGATGATTAGAAAACCCTTGTGCAATCATGTTCACAAATCTGAAAACAGTCTAGCTCGTTACAGAAGCTACAAAACTGACCTTCCTTTGAGCAGATTCTGTTTCTGGAGCATCACATTTGTAGGGTCAATTAAACGCTCAAAATGGCCAGAAAAAGAGAACTTTCATCTGAAACGACAGTCTATTCTTGTTCTTAGAAATGAAGGCTATTCCATGCGAGAAATTGCTAAGAAATTGAAGATTTCCTACAACGGTGTGTACTACTCCCTTCAGAGGACAGCACAAACAGGCTCTAACCAGAGTAGAAAAAGAAGTGGGAGGCCGCAGTGCACAACTAAGCAAGAAGATAAGCACATTAGAGTTTCTAGTTTGAGAAACAGACGCCTCACAGGTCCCCAACTGGCATCTTCATTAAATAGTACCCGCAAAAAAACAAAGAAAAAGCCATATCTGAGACTGGCCAATAAAAGAAAAAGATTAAGATGGGCAAAAGAACACAAACATTGGACAGAGGAAGACTGGAAAAAAGTGTTGTGGATGGATGAATCCAAGTTTGAGGTGTTTGGATCACAAAGAAGAACGTTTGTGAGACGCAGAACAAATGAAAAGATGCTGGAAGAATGCCTGACACCATCTGTTAAGCATGGTGGAGGTAATGTGATGTTCTGGGGTTGCTTTGGTGCTGGTAAGGTGGGAGATTTGTACAGGGTAAAAGGGATTCTGAATAAGGAAGGCCATCACTCTGCACTGCCATGCCATACCCAGTGGACAGCGCTTGATTGGAGCCAATTTCATCCTACAACAGGACAATGACCCTAAACACACCTCCAAATTGTGCAAGAACTATTTACAGCAGAAGCAGGCAGCTGGTATTCTATCATAGGTAATGGAGTGGCCAGCGCAGTCACCAGATCTGAACCCCATTGAGCTGTTGTGGGAGCAGCTTGACCGTATGGTACGCCAGAAGTGCCCATCCAACCAATCCAACTTGTGGGAGCTGCTTCTAGAAGCGTGGGGTGCAATTTCTCCAGCTTACCTCAACAGACTAATAGCTAGAATGCCAAAGGTGTGCAATGCTGTAATTGCTGCAAAAAGTGGATTCTTTGACGAAAGCAAAGTGTGATGTAAGAACAATGTTATTTCAAATACAAATCATTATTTCTAACCTTGTCAATGTGTTGTCTCTATTTTCTATTCATTTCACAACGTATGGTGGTAAATAAGTGTGACTTTTCATGGAAAACACAAAATTGTTTGGGTGACCCCAAACTTTTGAACGGTAGTATATATATACATATATATATATATATATATATATATACACACATACACACACACACTCTCTGTGATTGGTTGCAGTGGGCAGTTTACACCAGTGTATATTTTACACAACCTGATGCATCGGGGCCACAATGTTTTGAATCGTGTTTCATGGTGTTTTCCCTGCTTAACATTAGCGCATTTTAAAACACAGAAAAGGTTGAGTATAAATGACGCCTGAGGGCAAAGGTTATCCACATAATATAAAAACTATCTGCAGTCTCCATCAGTGAAAAAGATTACAAAATGGTGGCATTGTTGGTCTATTTGCTCTAAGTAGCTGGACATAAAGGTGATTAGACACAATACATATTGATGACAAGCATGAATCACAATGGGGTGGATATATATATACATAGTCACAGTGCCAATAGATAACCCCTTTAATGATAAACATTGTATAGGTTCACATAAAAAAATGTAAAAAGAAAATGGAGAATGGAGAAAGAAGAAGAGCAATAACTAATAGATGACAATAAATACAATCATACCAGGAAATACGGTATGGGGGAGATTTATTAAACATGGTGTAAAGTGAAACTGGCTCAGTTGCCCCTAGCAACCAATCAGATTCCACCTTTCATTCCTCACAGACTCTTTGGAAAATGAAAGGTGGAATCTGATTGGTTGCTAGGGGCAACTGAGCCTGTTTCACTTTACACCATGTTTGATAAATCTCCCCCATGTGTTCACATGTAAAAAAAAAAAAACACTAAATAAAAGGGTATAGCCGTATTGTAACTGACTATTAGAAAAAAAGGTTTATGGTAAAGTACCTGTTATGATATATAGGTATTGTAATCATAGTATGGCAAGTATAAGAGACGTATGACATTGCAGCAAGCTAGATAACCACAGGTCTAATATTGTGCAGCTAAGCTCCCATGACTGAAGACTAAAGGGTGGCTGAACACATCTATAAGCATATCCTGGATTACAATAATAAAGAGAAGGTGATCATAGAAAAACCTGTGACAAAGAGCAAAGGAATTCTGGGAAAGAAGTGGAAAATAGTCATTATGTAATTTATACCGCTGTGAACAACTAGAGATGGAACAAACAAAGCTCCGGCAAGAATATAGGATTACAAAAGACTACAAAAGGGAGGAACGTATCGGTGTGGGAGACTGCAAGTCCTCTTCGAAATTTGATTCGAATAGCCCTCGATATTCGTATATTCAAACTATCGAATATCGAATCGCATTATAGTCTATGGGGGACATTTATTAAGTCCGAAGTTTTCTGCGCCAGACTTAAAAATGTCCCCGCAGCTTCGGCACTAGGGAGATTTATGTAGAGACGGACTGCCTCTACATAAATCCCGTGCACACCGCTGCGCACGGCAGGAAACCTACGCCAGCTGAGAGCTGGAGTAGGTTTCCTGCGTATTTTATGGCGAAACTAAAGATGAATCGCGCGGACTCTGAGTCCACACCTCCGTTCCGCCCCCTCCGCACTTCCTCCCCGTCCCCCTGGCGCCCCGTCCCCCTGGCGTACCCGGTGGAAAGTGCCGATTTGCGAATATTTTATTCGCAAAACGGCCATTTGCGAATAAAATATTTGCAAATCGGCCCTTTCCACCGAAAAATAAAATACGCTGCTTGATACATGTCCCCCTATGGGAGAAAAATACTTGGACCTGGAAATGAAGATTCGACCACTAGCAGGTCACCAAGTGCACAATGACACCTCAGGAAATTATGCCAACACCTCTGCAATGCATATGGGACAGCAGGTGAAGCATGCCTGGCTGCACCTAACACTAGTGATGAGCCAACATCCCAATTTTCAGTTCGGATCCTGAACACAAACCAAAAAAAAATGTTTGTGATCGGTTTGTGTTTGCGTACGCTGACGATTCACGAACAAATTACGAATGTAAAGTACAAGCATACATTTCGGTCTAACGGTGCGCACTTGCGTACATATCAGGTGCAGTGTAAAATACGTAATAACAAAAATTAACGATAACTACAAATCAGTAGTAGCAAGACAACAGAAATTTTCCCAAAATCCCAGTATACAGCCGTATACCAGATATATAATTGTTTTTTACAATAATAAAATTAAAGAGCCGTTCAACGCCTTTACAGGGAGCAGACTCAGCAAGACGCAGATGCAGCAAATCAGTAGTAGCAAGATAACATGTATTATTCCACACTCACAGTATACAGCCGCATACACTAGCAGTAGATGTCTGAACACACTGCCTGTCTCACAACAGCTTCTAAATATATGGTTTTTATACTTTTAGCCCTAACAAGGGCTTTTGGGGGTCCCTTCCTACCTAACTTCACCTAAAAGCTTTCTCTTCCTGGTATACAGTCAGTCCCTCTCTAGCTCCAACCAGCAACTGACACAAATCTGAAATGACTATTCTTCTATTCAGGAGGTCACAAGTTTAGCCAGCCAATCACAGTTTTGTTTTGATGTTGGCTTTTGTTTCAATAAATAGTTTGAGATGAGAAAATCCCCTTCTACTTAACCCCTAGATGACCCGCCTGTCACCAGTCGATCAGTGCCGTACATGTACGGCATGAGTGTCTAATGTGCTATGAAGCTCCGCCAGAGGTCTCTTACCTTCCTCCGTGCGGTCTGCTCAATAAGTCTGCTACAGGCAGGCTGAATGAGCAGATTGCCAATAACACTGATCAATGCTATACCTATGGCATAGCAATGATCAATGTAGGCAGTCTAATGATTTCATGTAAAAGTCCCCCAGGGGACTTTAAAAAAAAGTAAAAATGTTTTTAAAAATACCCCAAAGCCCCTCCCCAATAACATTTTAAATCACCCCCCCTATACCATTATACAAATAAAACATAAAAAAAAAAAAAAATAAACATATTATATACCGTAGCGTGTGTAATTGTCCGATCTATTAAAATATAACAATTGTCTTCCTGTACGGCGAACGGTGTAAACAAAAAGAGGGGGGGGGGAACAGGATTACTAATTTTTTGTTACATTATAAATAAATAAAAATTATAAAGTGATCAAAACGTCTGATTTACTCAAATATGGTATTAATAAAAACTAGAGATTATGGCACAAAAAATGACACCCCATACAGCCCCGTAGGTGAAAAACTAAAACCGTTCTAATCGTTACAACAGGGCCGTTTTATTAATAATAATTGCAACAAAAAAAAAGGTGTCAATAAAAAAAAAAAACATTAGAGAATCTGTGTAAACCTGCATATGGCTGTGTTTGGACTGACCTATGGAATAATGGTATCGTCACTTTTACCGTATAGTGCATTACATAGACACAGGAACCCCCCAAACGTTACCATATTGCATTCTTTTTTTACGATTTGATCAATTCATATTTTCATAAATAATATTTTGGGGTTTCATCGTACATGTTATGGTAGAAAGAAAGACGCCATTACAAAGTACACTTGTTCTTGAACCAAACAAGCCCTTACATGGCCCTGTAGATAGAAAAATAAAAGTGCTAGAGCTCTTAGAAGGGGAGGAGGAAAAAACAAAAAACCCAAAATGAAAATTGGTGCGGTCATTTGGGTCATTTTGATCCTCAAGGGGTTAAATGCCCTAATTTCCTGCTATATCATCACTGGAGTGTGAACTTTTTACATTTTCCATAAATTTTACCCGCAAGCCACAATTGGTTGCGAAAGTAAAGTGTCATATGGTTTGTCAGTATACACACACACCTTTTTTCAAAGACCTCAGAGGCTGCAACACCATTAACCAAGAGGAACCACTAACCAAACAACACCATGAAGACCAAGGAGATCTCCAAACACATCAGAGACAAAGTTATTGAGACATACAACTCAGGGTTATAAAGACATCCAAATCTCTGATGAGTCCCTAGAGCATCATCAAATCCATTATCCATTATATAAGGAACATATGAACCACAAAAAAAAGAGAGGGCGCCCACCAAAACTTTCTGAGCAGGCAAGGGGGACATTAACCAGACAGGCAGCAGAGGCCAAAGGTAACCCTGAAGGTGCTGCAGAGTTCCCATGCAGAGACTGGAGAATCTGTCCGTATGACCACAATAAGCCATTCACTCCATAGAGATGGGCTTTATGGAAGAGTGGCCATCTGTTTGAGTTTGCCAAAAGGCATGTAAGAGATTCCCCAAATGTATTGAGGAAGGGGCTCTGGTCAAATAGAGACCAAAATCAAACTCTTCGGCTACCAAGGAAAACGCTATGCCTGGTGCAAACCAACACGTCTCATCACCACAAGAACATGGTGGTGGCAGCATTACGCAAGGGAGATGTTTTTCAACTGCAGGGACTGGAAAACTGGTCCAAGTTAAGCGGAAGATGGAGGGTGGTAAATACAGGGATATTCTTGAGCAACACCTGTTTAGGTCTGTCACTGAGACTGGGACAGAGGTTTAACTTCCAACAGGACAATGATCCAAAGAATACTGCTAAAGCAACACTCATGTGGTTTAAGAGGCAACGTGTAATTTATATATAGTCAAAGCCCAAACTTTAATCCAATTGAGAATCTTTGGCTAGACTTGAAGAACGCTGTTCACCAGTGAAAACCATCTATCTTGAAGGAGCTGGAGTGGTTTTGCCTTGAGGAATGGGCAAAAAAAAGTGGCATGCTGTGACAAACTCATAGTGACTTATCCAAAGCGAATTGCAGCTGTAATTGCCACAAAAAAGTGTAGCAGGAGGAGAGACGCTGT
Organism: Dendropsophus ebraccatus; assembly: GCF_027789765.1. Lineage (NCBI taxonomy): Eukaryota > Metazoa > Chordata > Amphibia > Anura > Hylidae > Dendropsophus > Dendropsophus ebraccatus. Next base: position 26,328,780 of record NC_091464.1, read on the forward strand.
GCTAAACAGAGCCGAGTCGGGGGAGTAGCGCCCAAGGCTGCTTTGGAGATGGAGAAGACCATGTGCTTATCTGACTGAGACGCCAGGGAAGCCTGGAAGATAGCCCAGGAGTGCTCTGAGATGGAATGGAGGAGCCAGACAGCGTCTATGCAGTAGTGGCATTTGGTTAAGGGGGAGAAAATTCTTGTACATGTATGTGCTAGCACTAGGAAGCTATGGATGGAATGGATGCAAAGGGATACCAGCTTTCTAGCCTGGCCTTTTGGATGGTATAAGGGAAGGCTCAGTGACTGGGTAATTGCGATTTGAAAGTAGTTGCTGTGCAGAAGCTCCAAAAAGTAGTGGAAAACTCCTGAGAACAATTCACTTAACTCTTTTGTTAAAACAGTACTATACATTGTTACTCTTGGTAAAAGGCCTTAGTGAGATGGAATAGGAACAAAGGGGGAGTCTTATGAAAACCAGCATACTTTTACGTCAGTCTTAAATTAGGCCCCACCCCCTTCTTTTCCCTGGACGCAGTCACTAAAAGGCCCACGCCGCAGGTGTAGATTTGAATCATGATTCATGGAGCATGCCTCCATGCCTCCTTCTCCCTACCTTGCTGCACCCCCAAACCAAGCCCACCCACCGATCGAGTGCATAAACGCAGCTGCCTGTCATTAGCTCGATCAACACTGATGTGTGTGGGACCACTCAAATTGGAGTGGTCCTGCACACATTTAAAGCCCCTTCACTATAGGAACGTATATGAATGTTTGTACTGCATGGGGTAAATATATGGATTGTAGACATGGAGGGGTTAATGAGTGGTTGGACAGGGTAAGAATATTAGGGGGAAAAGGCCCATCGTCTTTATGGCTGTTTATGCAGGGAGTGAACTGGATCCTGATACATACTAAGTCATATTCCTACTACAATAAATGAAAAGGTGCCCTCTCAAGAATAGATTTGGTAGTGGGTCACAGCTATTAGGTATGAACCAAGAAGTATCTCGCCTATGCAAACAAATATGAAAAGAGAGTTTGGAGGTAAAGGGAAAAGGAGCAGCAAGAGGTATAAGATTTAACCAAACTTGGCTGACATTATGGAAAGATAAAAAAATATTTGAGGGGGAAAATTCAGATGTTTTTTGTGATAAATCAAAGTACGGCAGCAGAAGAGGTAATATGGGAGGCCTTGAAGGCTTATTTAAGAGGGATGCTGATAGAGAGAGTCATAAGAAGAAGAAAGGGTAAAAAAAAAAAAGATGACAGAAAAGAAGGAGATAAGTTTCACCCAGACAGGAAATGAGGAGGATAAAAAAATGGGAGACTGCTGTCATAAATTATAAAGAATGATTGGAGGTAAAGGCTAAAGGCTCTAATACATGGGCTGATCTGGAAGAGCAAACGAGCGCCAACCTGTCAGGTCAGCACTCGCTTGCTTCTCGTTCCCCGTTCACTACTGACACTATTACATGCTCCGACCTCGAGCAGGTAAGAGTGGGGGGGGGAGCCCATAGGAGATAGTGGCGGTCTGCTGCCACCGCTCCTATTATGGCCAGCAGACTGTCGGTATTACTCTAAATTTTATCAATAAATTGGAAGACAAGGATCAGCCGACATTGTGCAGGTTGGCTGATCCTTGCCTTTTAATAGGAGCTATGACGCCAAGTGATTATCCGCCATATTGGTGTAATAGGGCCTTTAGAATTGGTTAAGCGCTATGGAGTAGAAGAGATTTTTTGAAAGTGGTAGACCAGGTAGCTTTCTTGCATCTATGATTAGAGAAAGGAAAGATCCGAGAACTATAGCCTCTATCAGGAAAAGAGAAGGGAGATTAGGGAAGAATATCGATAAGATGAGTGAGGTATTTTTAGAATTTTTTAAAAAGGTATATACATCAAGAGAAATAGGAGAATACGTCAAAGTATGTCATTTATCTAGCTTGTCTAAACAGATGAAATATGGAAAGTAGTGAAAGAGGCACCTAGGTTAAAAGTATCAGGGCCGGATGGGATACCATTTGAGATTTTCCAGGAATTTGATGATGTGTCCATACCAAAACTTGTTCCATTATTTCACATTATACAGGAGAAGGGGAGGTTGACTACTTCTATGTATGAGGCATCAATTATTCTACTGTTAAAACCTGGTAAGGATGAGCTTGAACCGGAAACATATAGACCATTTGATAAAAGTCAATAAATTTGATAAATGTGGATTTATGCCAGGAAAATCAACAGAGAATATTCGTAGATTATTTTTGAATCTCCAGATGGAGGGTGGGGGGGACCGTTTCATCCAGTTGTCGGACGAAGTTAAGGCCTTTAACAGGGTGGAGTGGTCCTTCCTCTGGGAAGTCCTGAAGAGATTTGGCTTGGGACCAAAATTTGTGAATTGACTTCAAAATTTGTATAAAGAACGGAGGGCAGCGGTATTGGTCAATGGGGCTTTGATTCAGTGTTTTGGGTTCACAAGGTGGGGGGGATACATAGTTGTCCTCTCTTCCCCCTTGTTTTTGCCCGCTTTATAGAACCCTTAGACAAAAAAGTGACTCTGAGGAGATAGTAGGGTTAGGATAGGGTGGGGGTGAGGACAAAGTCATTCTTTACGCCGATGATTTACTGTTATATTTAAGGAATGCTAAGGACTCCCTCGAAAATCTATAAACCTTATTGAAGAATACGGAAAAGTATCAGGGCTCAAAAAAAACTGGGCGAAGACAGTTTTAATGCCCTGCGATGGAGAGGTGGGGTTCGAGAAACTGAAAGCCCTACCAAGAGACGGGATATTTAAATACTTGGGGATAGAGGAGAAAAAGTAAAATGAATAGGTATATGGGTCTGAAAGAGATACTGAAAAGACAGAGAGGTTAGTGGCAGAGTTAGGGATATAATTATAGGATGTCAGTCAAGTTTGGGGGACCAACACGGCCTCAGTCTAAGGAGAACATTGGATGTTTGTAGACTTTGATAAAGCAGAATGACTAAAGGTAATAAGTGAAATCCAAAGGAAATGGAATTTGTAAACTTTAATATTATGAGATTTGTAATTTAACGATTCTCATTACTGATAAATATTCTCTTTTTGTATGGTATTTATAGTTAATAAATAAGACATTTTTTTAAACTTTTTTTAAATAGTTTTTAACAAAGTTTTGTGAGTTGTCATGCAATGTGTGTACTAATAAAGATGGTATTTTTTTTTAATTAAAAAAAAGAAAGAAGTTAGGGGCCAATACCAAGATCACGGGGGGTACAGAGATCAGACAGCCCCCCACCCCCACCCCCGCGATCCCTTACTTTTCCTGTAAATGGGGGGAAAGTTAATCTTTCTCGGACAACCTCTTTAAGTGCAGAGTTCTACTCTCTGAATTTGGTTGTAGTTTGCAGATCATAAAAGTACAAAAAACAAGATTATGTGAAGGAAGGTCTATCAGGTATGTGGCATGTGCTTGAATCAGGAAAAAACAAAAAGTGTAAACTAGTGGAATCATCTGAATGTATTTACATTGCCACATCACACTGAACACTTCAAGTCAGGACTTAAAAATGTCACACTTCATTTGTAGATCCATGGCATTTGTTGCCAGGCCAACTCCATGCATTTCCTCACTTTCTTCCACCCGTGAAAAACCGAAGGCGTATTGTCACATTTTTTCCTGTTTAGTTAATTAACTGATCCATTATGGAGCGTCTGTTCGCTACTGGTTGTTTGAGAAGAACTGATTTATGTAGCATTCGAGAACGCGTAAAAAGTTCCTATGAAATGTCCTGAGAGTTCCGTACCGGAGCATTACTCTTTTTGACAGAACTCAAAGCACTTTGATGGCAACCCAACCTTCCATCAGCAGCTATGCCCGCAGGGTGATCTAGTTATTATTCATTATTCTAATGCTACGTTTACATGAAACGATAATTGTGACTCGCTTTTATGGACCAGAAAAAAATACAGATTACAGATGAAATTTTTTGAAAAGATTACAACTATTTCGGACTTAATCACAGTCTAAAAAATTCAGGGAAGCGTGAATGTAGCCATAATCTGCTGGAGATTTCATGCTGTGGATTTTCCGCCCCCAGATTAGGTGTGAACAACCCTTAATCTAGATTTGGGTTTATCCCTCTGCATCTGCAAAACCTCTAATCCTGAAATCAAACAGGAGGCCTTTGGGTGCCCTGCTGTTTGGCCCTGGTAATCTCTATTGTTGCATCCTGTGAAATGGTACTGGTCCCCAAGGTTAGGGGAAAAAAAGAAGGATCTTACCTCATCCTATTTCCATTAACTTTAACTTAAATAGAGATTCCAATCTGCTACACATACCAGGCCCTGTCATAGGGCCCTATTCCACCAAACGATTATCGTTTGCATATCATTAACGATTAACGATCTCAAACGACCACTATTGCGAAAGACCTGAAAACGTTCACTCATTTCCATTGAACGATAATCGTTACTTATGATCGTAATTGCGATCGTTTTTTCTTCGCTATTTATTCGCTATTGCATTCGTATCTATTGCGAACGACCGAACGATGTCTTATTCAACGCGAACGATTTGCGAACGAGCAACGATAAAAATAGGTCCAGGTCTTTTAAAGCGATCAACGATTTCTCGTTCGGTCGTTAATCGTTAACTGCATTTCAACCGAACGATTATCGTTTAGATTCGAACGATTTAACGATAATCTGAACGATAATCGTCCAGTGGAATAGGGCCCATAGGCAGGACCCTCACCAATCACACAGTCACAAATACAAAGCAATAACGTACAAGGAGAAAAAATGCCAATTGGCCGTACCCAAAGCTGCCAGCACTGCCCCAGTATATACTGTAGACTGCAGATACACTGTATCTGAGGAAGAGAAATTGTTCCCGAAACGCGTAATACCTGTGTGCATTATTTTACAGCGAATTTTATTTATTTTTACATCCTCGACTCTTCCTATTGTTTTTTAAGCAGTACTGTCAACTTTTAGTACGACCAATTGGCATTTTTTTTCCATGTATGTTACTTTACAGGCCCCTTCTTGGGAGCCGGCTCTGGCAGCCCCACCACATTACAGGAAATTCCTTTGTTTGGAGATACCATACCCAGGATCACCTGTACCACCTACTACAGGATGAAATGCACAAAGCACAAGGGGTAGGTGGGTATAGGGGACTTCCTGGAGGACCGCTTCATATCAGGCAAAAAAAAGACCTGTGAAAGACAGAGCAGTCTGTATGGAGTCGGTAGCTGTCTGTGGTAGGGGAGTAGAAGTAGTCTGTGTAACAGATAAGGATGGGGGTCAGTCTTGTAACAGAGGTGACATGTAGGAGCAGTCTGTAAGAAAGTAACAAAACAAGCTGAGAGAAGCGCTAGGTTAAGCCCTTCTCTCCATGTCTCGCTGCAAGAAAGAGACTGAGCCTTTTTCCTTTAAACAAAAAAGGAGTTCTTTGACTTTTGAGGGGTTTTACATGAAATAGCTTTTCACCATATTTTATTTTTGTATGGTCCATTTATATACTTAAAGCAAATTTACCATCAGGTACATTGTTTTAAGATTTTTACGTCAATAGACTGGCGTCAACACAGGGATGCTGATGCCGCGGTCCTCTTTTTGAACAGTGGCCCAGTTCCTGCAAACAGCGCCAGTCTTTTCCGGGCATCATCATGGGAGGGCTGACCGTCACACTGGGGGCTGGTGGGCCCGCCTACAGTGCTTCAGGCCGGGCCAGTGGCTGCAAATAGGCCAGCAGCGTACATGGGAATCGGACCACAGTTAAAAAAAAGGAAAGCGGCATCGACATCCCTGTGTCGGCGCCAGTCTATTGACGTAAAAATCTTAAAGTGATGTACCTCAAAGTACATTCACTTTAAGTAATTTAATCATGTTCCCCCTTAAGATGCTTATACACCTTTAATAACTGTTAGCTGAACAATCACTTGGTCAGCAGTTATCTCACCCAGCCTCCCAAACAAAGCCAAACAGTTTTGGCTCTGGCCTATCCCTTCAAAAACAAAAGGGTCAGGCAGCAGAGGGTGCGGTATAGGTGTATGGGCACATTTTAATGTCTGTCCCCAAGACAGTTTAATTCTTTCCTCATAATTAAGATCCTTCATGTCTCTTATAAGTTTGGTGGCAGATATATTTTTCAGCTCCTTTTCTGAACCAGTACCTAAAACTGAACAGTGTACTCCAGATGAGGCTGCACCAATACTTTATAAGGCTAAGTTCACACAACTTTTCAATAAATATTGGCTGTTGCAACACCGGCCACTATTTATTGAAAATTAAAATAACATTGTGTCCTATAGAATCCCGGCCGGAGTGTATACACTCAGTATACACTCCGTCCGAGATTCCATGCAGCCGCATAGAAAACTGACATGTCAGTTTTGTGTGGCCACTATTCGCCCGCATTCCAAATGAAAAGAAGTGAAGTTCATTCAGCTGGTACTGCTGTACTGGCTGGCGTGAACTTCACAAACAGTGGTCGTTCTGTGAAACTAAAACAGCTAAATGATTGTAGACGTTTAGCTGTTTCAGTGCAGTTCAGAAATGTCACTCACCATACTTACCTGTCTTTGCCCCCTCCCCCAGTGTCACCCACTTCCTGACTGAGTAGAGATTCACAGCCTGCTCAGCCAATCACAATCCGTGGCGCTTTCCCATCTCAGTAAGTCACTGATTGGCTGAGCAGGCTGTCAATCTTGTCCCAGGAGTGACAGCCCGCTCAGCCAATCACTGACTGAGACAGCACCACAAAGTCCTTCTACGAGTCTCTCTACTTAAAACATAAAAGTGGGGACAAACCCAGTCTAGTATACCCAGATAAAAAAAAGTAGTTACATATGTTTTAAACAAACATCTTAAAGTGTAATATCACAAATAACATACGTAAAGAAATCTTTTTAGGAAAGCATTCCTATAATAAGATAATAGTGTATTGTTATATGATACTGTATATATTGTTACTGGTCCTATTTTACATATCAAACAAAAGAATTTGGAATAATCTACAAAACAATAGGTTAAACATTTAGCTCAGCAGTTCACAAGCTCCAGTGTAGTAAAAAAAAAAAAAAAAAAAAAAAAAAAAAGATCTTAATGACATTGCCGCCCTCTCTACATGTGTTAAGAACCCTTGTTGGCCTCTAGGCTGCTGGGAAACAAAGGCTGTTTACACCTCTTGCAGACCTAAGGATTAACATTTTGCTCATCCCCAAAAAGACTTGACACTTCATCAGTATCACCGCAAGGATATCAATTTCGTGTTAAATCATTGTAATCCCATGTAGATATAGATGAAAAGTCTGAGGATACCCATGTCCTCATAGATGTGTGTGTGCACAGTGTCAGGATGGGGCCTGAGAGGCGGGGGAGACCTAGCAGTTATGCCAAGCAACTAGGATGATGCCAGCAGACCGGGCACTAGTAAGTGAATGAGTGACTTCTCATAGTGTATTATTCACATAGAACAATAAGCTGGTGAGACACCTACAGATCAGTCTAAGTACAACCTCTGCTCTCAAACATGAAGCGCCAAACAGTGCCACTGTGTACTGTAGATGGAGGCGCTGACTGCTCACATTCTTCTCTTTCAGTATAATGCAAGTCCAAACAAAGAATACATTCACAGGCTGGACCTACCATAGCTTTAACTCCTTAAGTGACTGAATAAACCTAGGTAAATTATAGTATAAATTTAAAGATATAGCAGGTAACTAAAAGACTATGGGGGAGAGTTACTAAGACTGGTGTTTTATAGGTCAGTGTTGTACTGATATAGATTAGAGTCTATTAGGAGGCAGATCATGGGTTTTCTTATGTCAGAAAATGACAGGCTAGCTATCATCAGTCACAGATTGGTCTTTTTCTGGCATGAAATGTAATATATTAACCTCGCCCACTGTTCTCATCACTTTTAAAAAGTCTAGGGAACAGTTAAAAGTTTTCTTGTGCAAATATAATGTGCAAAATGTGACTTTTTCTACATCAAGAAATTCCCACCATTGTGTTTTAGAGGGAATCTGTCAGATGTAATTCACATTCCAAACTGCTGTCCAGTTCCATAGAGTTATGGTGCGTTTGCACAGAGAGATTTATCTGACAGATCTTTGAAGCCAAAGCCTGGAACAGACTATAAACAGGGAAGAGGTCATAAAAGAAAGACAGATTTCTCCTCTTTTCAAATCCATTTCTGGCTTTGGCTTCAAAAATCTGTCAGATAAATCTGTCTGTGTAAACTTTACATAAGGGCTGCAGAAACCCGTCTGTACATGGATGGTGTCCTGTTGAGTGGACCTTGGAGCTCCATGTAGTGACAGAGCCACGTGGCCGCTATTATGGGCCCTATGATACGGATTAATAATCGGCAGAATCAGACCAATTCGGCTGATTAGCACTCTGTATATTAGAGAGATTGATCAGTCGATCTGACGGCTGAGCGGACACGGCCTGTCAGTTTAGAGACCGGAACAGAAGGCAGAGATGCAAACACCGGGGAAGACCTTCGTAAGGTGGAACGGTGAGGTAATACTTTATTATTTTACACTAAAGGCAAGGGTGGCACGAACATCACTAACAATGCCCATACAGCCTTTGCTGCCCGATAGTCGGCCCATGCAATTGCTCAGTAAACGAGGGCTGATCTAGCAGATTGGCGCTTGTTTACAGTTTATGATCGGGCCGTATAATGAGGTCCTAAGGCGATTTTAACACACAGCTGTTTTGTGGCTTTATGAACGGCCGTCATTTTGAGGGCAAAAGATGGCAGCAAATAATGCTCATTATCAAAAAGCTATCTTTTTTGGATACGGTCTTTTGATAATGACGGCTGTCGACTGCAAAATGACCATGGACCTAGCCTAAATATGCACACACATAATTCAGGGAATTCTCAGGACTGGAGATTTATGAGGTAAAGTTATGATTATAGTAACCAAGAGATTATTTATGGACTCCTAGTCAATAATCCTAATGCAGAATAAAACTATTGATTAAAACATAGTTACTTTTTTCCAGGAACAGCACCACTCTTGTCCTCAGTATGTGTCTGGTATTGCAACTCGATTCCACTCAATTGAATAGAGCAGAGTTGTAATATCACACACAACCTGAGGACAAGTGCAGCACTGTTTTAAGAAGCAAACTTGTTTTTCTTATTCTGGATACCCCTTTTATATTAGGCCTCATGGAAGAATAGAAAAGAGTAGATTTAGGCCATGTTCATACACTGAATACTAAAAGTGCTCACCTATACTACCACTGCAATTCCAATAGGCACCACAGCAAGGCAGGGAGGAAGCGTGGCCTCATTTATCATGATTTACGCCTTTATAAGGCTGGGTTCACACACAGTATATTTGAGGCTGTATTTGTGAGGCTGTATAGCAACCAAAACCAGGAGTGGATTGAAAACACAGAAAGGCTATGTTCACATAATGTTGTAATTGAGTGGATGGCCGTCATTTAATGGCAAATTTTTGCTGTTATTTCAAAACAACGGCTGTTATATTGAAATAATGGCAGTTATTTACCGTTATATGACGGCCCTCCACTCAATTTCAACATTGTGTGAACAGATCTTTTCTGTGTTTTCAAGCCACTCCTGGTTTTGGTTGCAATGAGGACCTGACATGAGGACCAAATACAGCCTGAAATATACTGTGTGTGAACCCAGCCATAGGCTATGTTCACATTACGTGAAACATCCGCCCGTTCTCAGCCCGGATCCTCCCGGACGTTACTTAAGTACCGGCCGGGTGATCTTTCCGTCCGCGGAGCTCTGATGCGGGATGCCGGAGCCGCTTGCTTCACTGTGTGAACTGACAGGTCCTTCTGCGGCCGGAATTCACTGAATTCCGGTTGCAGAAAACTGACCTATCAGTTTTTTCCAGCGCCGCACAGATCCCGGCCGGAGCGTATACGATGTGTGTACGCTCCGGCCGGGATCCCATTGATCAGTAGGCATTGTTCCACCCCGCAAAACTATGGCCGTAGTTCTGCAGCGAGTTCTGTGCTTTCTCTAATTCTGGATAACCCCTTTCAGCATTTCCCATCACGTAATAATATACAATGCAAAGTAAGCACATGCCAAACCACAGTGCCTCAGCTCTAGGCCTGTGCCTGGACTATTATGCACATTTGAATGTGAATACCCTGCTTCCAGGAATTGGAGGTAAATTAGAAGTGCGCATATGGTTCACAGACAGGTGACACAAGTCTTCTCCCATCTCAAGTCTTTATTGTCGAAAGACAACAAAATATTCTGACAGTAAGTAGAGCAGAGATGACAATGCCCTGATATATCCCATTTTAAATATGGAAAAAGTAGAGGCAATGGAATATTTTCATAGAATCAGTCATTTATAGTATATAGCATATATAACTTCAGCAGCCACCGCTAATCAAATGCCCAAAGTTCGGGTTCGGATGGACTCGAGCATGCTCCAGGTTCGCTCATCTCTAATCTATAGACATTTAAAGGGATTGCCTTGATGTCTAGATTAAAATAGTTTATTGCATGCCTTCCATCACTCCAGCCTGTCATTATGGCAGACACTTGCTCATCATACATCACCCAATTGGGAGGTTGAATTTGTTTAATGCAAAATACCTAAGAAGTTGCTAAGGAAGCTGAGTCAGTCCTGTCCTAGTCATAGTATAGGGAAAGCTGTTCAGGCTCATTTATGGCCTCAAGCACATGTAAGCAGAAACGTCTTTGGGTACATGCCAGGTGGGCACATATAGCAATGTTTCAATCATAAAAACCAAGACGCAACAACCAAGAAGTTGTGCTATGTCATCCAATGTGAGCAACTCATGTCTCATCATGTGTGATATCATAAAGCAGTGCTACAGTTCTCTGTGTATAATCTATATACATGGAGTAATCGCCTGTCTAGCACGGAGGTGTTATTAGTAGCGTCATGTAGTCATGTAGTACTACTGAACACGTACAGTGAGGCAATGAGTGATATATGGGATTATTCCAATAGTGTGTCTTTTGCTCATACTGTACGGCTGCATTAAAGGGGTATTCCGGGAAAAATTAACTTTCCCCTATACACAGGATAGAGGGAAAGTAGGAGAATGTGGGTGGTCCGACCTCTGTACCCCGGGTATGGCACGTGACCCACAGCTCGGATCATTCCTATGGAGCTGACGGAAAGAGACGAGTACATTGCTCTTCCAGCGTGTTCACCTCTTTCCATCGCTCCATAGGAATAAATAGGGGAAAAGTTATTTTTTCCTGGAATTCCCTTTAATATGAAAGCTATATTTCGTTTTGGAAATGGTATTGGATCCTGTCAGGTTATTTCAAAGAAACCTTGGCAAACAAAACCTTTGAGAAAGGTTTCCAAGCTTCGCCCGGACAGGATCTAATCCCATTGCTGGTACACAGCACCAATGTGCTCACCAGATCGTGACCTCCCATCCCTGCAGATATAATATTTGGGTAGGTTCACACTACGGAACCTAAGAGGGGAATTTGCGACAGATTCCGTAGCTTGTACCGGTTCACGGTCGCACACCTTTTCGCCGACTCCATAGACACCATTCTATGCACGGGCAAATTCCGCATTCTGGCGAAAGAATTGACATGTCAATTCTTTCAGCGGATAGCGGAATGGGGCCGCCCATAAAATGGTGTCTATGGAACCGACGGAAAGGCGTGCGGTCTTAAACGGGTACGAGCTAGAGAATCCACTGGAAATTCTCCACTCAGGTTTCGTAATGTCAACCTACCCTTAGACTAGAAATAGTGCTGACAGGAACAGACCCAGGAACCTGACCTGGTTTTAGTATTTGGTAATTCTGTCCCGTAGTGGCCTCTTTTTAGTGACAAATCCATTATCTTACGGTAAAGTATTCCCCAATGTCCACAGGATAGGGGATAACTGGCTGTTCGCAGGTGGTCCAACCACTGGACCTCCCCCCCCCCCCCCACACACACACACACACACATACATACACAATCTCGAGAATGGAGCAACAAGTTGTGTATGAGCACCACTGCTCCATTTGTTTTCTGAGGGCGCATTCACACTACGGAATCTGCGCGGATAATCTCATATTCCATGTACTCACACCCCACTACCCCCCTCCTCCCACCCCCCACCCGCGTGAACATCTGACCATCCCATATGCTCCATTCTATGGTGAGGCGGATTCCGCCGTCCGCCCAAATTGACATGTCAATTCTTTTTTGGGTGGAATGCGGAATATGAAGTCTATGGGATGGGCATATCTTCAAGCGGGAGCGCACTGAGTCCACTGAATCTGCTGGAGCTTTTCCGTGCGGATTCCGTAGAGTGAATGCGCCCTCAGGGAGCTGACAGAAACAGCCTTACACCAGACTTGGCTGTTTTAACAGATTCCATTAAGAATTAATGGAATTGCGGCTTATTCTAACAGAATATTGGGGTCCCCGTTCTAGAGATGGTGAAGGGCTGCAGTGGTCAGACAACTCCCCCTTCAGCTAACTATGCCTTACCCTGTGGATAGAGGATAACTTTGTCACATGGGAATACCCCTGAAATATTATTTCAGACTATAGAGGTCTGCAGGACTGACCCTAGAGTGCAGAATGATGCCTTATGGAGTCCTTGGCTTGAGTCCACCGCTGACCCCGATCTCCAGAGAGCTCCAATGATTTCCTCTTTTGTGTTGATTATTTTCTAGCTCTGCGATATGCTCTTCAAATACACATTTATAATCCGTCACCCTCAACATCCCAGCAGGGGGTTTCTTTCACATGTACTTACTACTTGCACTTCAATAAACTTTCCTTTCTTTTCTTACATTTAGGCTATGCTCACACACAGTATTTTTGCTCAGTATTTTGCAACATAAACCAGGAGTGGATTGAAAACACAGAAAGGCTATGTTCACACACTGTTACAGTTAAGTGGATGACTGCCGTTTAATGGCAAATAATTGCCCGTTATTTTAAAACTGCCATTGTTTTGAAATAACAGCAATTATTTGCCATTAAATGAGGACCATCTGCTTAATTTTAACAGTGTGTGTTTAAACTAAAAGATGCCTTTACACAATAATGCATTGGATTTGGTGATTTCTAAACAAGTCACCATTAGGGTATGTTCACATGCTGCAGATTCATTGCAGATATGCCTAATTTACTTCAATAGGGAATTCAAAACCTGCAGCAAATCTGCAACAAATCTGCACAATGCGAACAAACCCATTCTATGGGCCGGCTGATTCCGCATTCTGCCGAAACAACTGACATGTCGATTCTTTAGGCGGAATGTGGAATCAGCCGGCCCATAGAATGGTGTCTATGGAGCCGGCGGAAAAGCACGCGTCCATGAACGCATACAGCCGGCGGAATTCGGCGGAGTGGAATTCCGCCATCCGTCCAAAGAACCTGTTCGTTCTTTGGATGGGCGGCGGAATCCACCCGACCATAGAATGGAGTCTATCGCATGGGCGGAGATGCGTGGCCATGAGAGGGGGTGAGCTGTGAAATCTGTGGCAGGTGATCCACCCACGCTCCTCAGTGTGAACATACCCTTTGGGCCTTTTTAGATGGCAGGATGTGCCCACAAACAAGCACTCTTTCGGGCCCTGAACACAAGTCTTGCACCACTGGTGGTCTACCAGAACAGTTATAAAGGAACACTGTCCTCCCTGCCCTCGCCCACAGTATGTTCTTCCTGCCATTTCTTCCTTGTGTGTTTTTGGCATTAGCCATGATCATCCACATACAGTGCCTCAGAATATATTGTCACTTTAGGAGGCTTCACACACACAGCTTTTTTTATCAGTTTTTTTCAGCAGTTTTTCTAGCCCAAAGGGTGCGTTCACACTACGAAATCCGCACGGATAACCTCCATCAGAGTCCAAGGGCGCTGTCCCATAGGCTTCATTCTATGTTCAGGCAGATTCCGCACTCCGCCCAAAGAACTGTCAATGTCAATTCTTTTTTGGGTGGAAGGCGGAATCTGCCCGAATAGAATGAAGTCTATGGGACGGGCATATCTTCAACCGGGAGCACACTTAATCTGCTGGAGTGCACTGAATCTGCTGGAGCTTATCCGTGCGGGTTCCGTAGTGTGAAAATGCCCTCAGGGAGCTGAAAGGAACAGCCTTACACCAGACTTGGCTGTTTCCACAGATTCCATAAAGAATGAATAGAATTGCGGCCTATTCTAACAGAAGACTGGGGACCCCGTTCTAGAGATGGTGAAGGGCTGCAGTGGTCAGACAACTCCCCCTTCAGCTAACTATGCCCTACCCTGTGGATAGAGGATAACTTTGTCACATGGGAATACCCCTGAAATATTATTTCAGACTATAGAGGTCTGCAGGACTGACCCTAGAGTGCAGAATGATGCCTTGTGGAGTCCTTGGCTTGAGTCCACCACTGACCCCAATCTCCAGAGAGCTCCAATGATTTCCTCTTTTGTGTTGATTATTTTCTAGCTCTGCGATATGCTCTTCAAATACACATTTATAATCCGTCACCCTCAACATCCCAGCAGGGGGTTTCTTTCACATGTACTTACTACTTGCACTTCAATAAAGTTTCCTTTCTTTTCATACATTTAGGCTATGTCCCCACACAGTATTTTTGCTCAGTATTTTGCAACAAAAACCAGGAGTGGAGTGAAAACACAGAAAGTCTATGCTCACATACTGTTGCAATTAAGTGGATGGCTGCCATTTAATGGCAAATAATTGCCCGTTATTTTAAAACAACCACCGTTGTTTTGAAATAACAGCAATTATTTGCCATTAAATGAGGACCATCTGCTTAATTTTAACAGTGTGTGAGCATAGACTTTCTGTGTTTTCACTCCACTCCTGTTTTTTGTTGCAAAATACTGAGCATAAATACAGTGTGGGAACATAGCCTAAGTTTAAACTAAAAGATGCCTTTACACGATAATTCATTGGATTTGGTGATTTCTGAACAAGTCAACATTAGGGCATGTTCACATGCTGCAGATTCATTACAGGTATGCCTAATTTACTTCAATGGGGAATTCAAAACCTGCAGCAAATCTACAACACATTTGCACAATGCGAACAAACCCTGAGGGTATGTTCACACTGAGGAATTTGCTCGGAGAAGTTCCATGCGGATTCTATTGCTCACGTCCTCGTGCATTTCTGCCCATCCCATAGATTCTATTCTATGGTGGGTGGATTCCGCCGTCCGTCCATAGGACCTGTTTGTTCTGTGGACAGATGGCTGAATCCGCCCGACCATAGAATGGAGTCTATCGCACGGGCGAGGGGGTGAGCTGCAAAATCTGTGGCAGATGATCCGCCTGCATTCCTCAGTGTGAACGTACTCTTAGGGCATTTTTAGATGGCAGGATGTGCCCACAAACAAGAACTCTTTCGGGCCCTGAACACAAGTCTTGCACCACTGGTGGTCTATCAGAACAGTTATAAAGGAACACTGTCCTCCCTGCCCTCGCCCACAGTATGTTCTTCCTGCCATTTCTTCCTTGTGTGTTTTTGGCATTAGCCGTGATCATCCACATACAGTGCCTCAGAATATGTTGTCGCTTTAGGAGTCTTCACACACACAGCTTTTTTTTTATCAGTTTTTTCAGCAGTTTTTCTAGCCCAAAGGGCGCGTTCACACTACGGAATCCGCACGGATCACCTTCGTCGGATTCCAAGGGCGCTGTCCCATAGGCTTCAATCTATGTTCAGGCAGATTCCGCACTCCGCCCAAAGAACTGACAAGTCAATTCTTTTTGGGTCGGATCACGGATTCTGCCTGAATAGAATGGAGCCTATGTTACAGGCGGATCTTTAAGTAGGAGTGTGCACGGAATCCACTGGAGGTTATCCGTGCCGATTCCGTGGTGTGAACGCGCCCTCAGCCAGAGGTGGATTAAAAAAAAATGGGAATATTGTAAAGGAAGGACTTACTGTATACTACTACTACTCCATGATGGATCGGCTCAAAAACTGAATGAACTACCACAAAAAAGTTGTGCGAGAAACCCCCCTTATTAGATCAGATCGAGTCAATCGAAGCTCTGTGTATGGAAACAAGGAGAACATTCTATACATTACAGTCCATTATAGTCCTTGGTCTAGCTCTTGTATCCCTATTTACACACATAGGAGATTAAGCAACGCTGCCTGCTGTGCGCTCTCATGGTGCCTTGACTCATGCTGTGAGGAACAGAGTGGCTGGAAGCACAGGCCTCCTCCCTCACTAGGTGTGTCCTGTAGCCCTGAGCTAAGTGACGTCAGCCATACCTGAGCCAGGCAGCTAGGCAGGAAGGGGAGAGCAGTCATTAGCACAGGAATCAAAGGGAAGAGGAGGAGGAGGGTCGAAGGCAAAAGGGGGTCATATCCAGGGGCTTCTCACTGCTTTCCCCATTGTCAGTCATTCATCCATTGCCTGCACATTGCTAATAGCCAGGGATAATCTGTGTGGAGCCAGGTGGAGGTAAGACACAGCTTCTCCATTATGTTGCTGCATTTCCTGGTTGCATATTTGTGGTTTGCTGGGATCGCTCCTGTGTTAACTGATCAGCTGCCATTTTGCTGTTTTAGTTTAACTTTGGAACATTCTGCTGTCAGGATCTTCTATTGGTTATCGATATAACGTTTTGTTACTTAAAACAATTCACGTGAGTTTTTTTTTTTTTTTTTCTATAATAATTAGTATTATAGTCATGCGAAACTCCATACAACGCCAGGTTTGTTTATTGTGTTGAGGCAAATATTTTGACTTTTTTTCATAATTTGTTTTGATCTTCTTTATCCCTTTAAGGGGTTTCTGTCGTTCATACTGTCCCGTGACCGGGAAAATACAACCATAAAGTTTAGTATTGTGTAATAAAGCGGAGTTTTGTGCACATTGTAAAACCAATCGGCTCACACCCCTCTGTGTTTTCACTGGCCAGTCATAGGTTCTTTCCATTTCACTTCGCATGTGTGCGTAGAGATACTTGAAGAAACAAATACTGTGACGTTTAGATTCACTTTGTACCGTGTTGGTATTTGATCTTGTCAGGTTTTTTTTCTGGTCTATTTAAAGTGCTGCATATGAGATGTGACCATAGTATTGAGGTACTGCTGCTCGTAGCATAGCGGCTTTGCTGTTTGTCTCTTTTCTGTTAGTTTTTATTTATTATGGCACCGTTAACTTGTTAGTTTTGATCCAATTTGTGCCCATTTTCCTTACTATTGATTTTCCCTACCCTGTTTTATGAGTCTTTGGGCCTCACACCTGGTAGCTGTTGTATCATTCTATTTACCTGACACATCACTATGGCTGTGTTCTCACGTTGCAGTTTATACTTCGTCATGATGTAAACATGCAGCGTTCTGATTTAAAATACCGACAGACTTGCAACATTGAATTGGTGATTAGTGTATTTTCTAATGGTCATTTTACACGGAGCAATAATTCGCTCTGTCGATCTTTTAACGATTTTGAAGCGACAATTTGGTTTTTATGCTGATCAGCATTTAGACGAAGAGAGAAATCGGTTAAAAAAAAAAATGTTTTTACGATTGCTTTAAGATCGCTTAAGGCCATCCAACACACTAGGGTGAATTTTTGAAAGACTGTTTAGACGAAGCGATCTGCGAATTATCAGCGAGCGACCAGCGATGATTTGAGAACACGTTGAAAGAAAGACTAAGATGGACGATTTCTCGCTCATCGCATGATCGTTCACTGTGTTTACATGAGCAGATAGTTGCTCAAATGCCATAGTTATTGTGAAGATTTAAATAATTGCACAGTTTAAGCGGGCCATAAAGGTGCGTTCACACAGACAGATTTATCTGACAGATTTTTAATACCAAAGCCAGGAATGGACTATAAATGGAGAACAAGTCATAAAGGAAAGACTGAGATTTCTCCTCTTCTCAGATCCATTCCTGACTCTGGCTTCAATAATCTGTCAAATAATCTGTCTGTGTAAACACACCCTTAAGCAGTTCTACTATCCACAGCTACACAGCAACTGCTAGCCATAAGCTTGACATCCCCCCATAATTGTGCCAGGCCCCTGGACTTTGCGCTGCTTATCCATACATACGTTTTTTTCCAAGATCATTGACGTCCTGGAGAAACCATGAGCGTGGCATCAGTTTTTGCGGATCTACAAGATGGATAGGAGGGTAATAATAGGCCACGGGATGAAGCCTGACTAGGACTTGCTAGGCAATGCTTCAGTAGAAAATAGACGGGACAAGGATGGTGTTTGTCATCCCTTAAAAGTGGACCCATTGACTTCTATTGGAGTTTCCATTATGCACAAACTGACCGTGGTGCAGGTTCTACTTTTTTGCAGAACAGATCAGTTTTCAAAACGGATGTGTGGATGACCACATTGAAATCAGTGTGTCCTTTTTCTGTCCGTGAATCAGGATCCAGATTCATGGACAGAAAAAACTGATGTGTGGATGAGCCCTAAAGCTGCGAGGGGCATCTGCAGACTATTACCACCATGTATAACAGTGGCCTTAGGCTGGCCTCACACAAGTATATTCCAGCCACGTATACGCATCCTTATTATGGACACAAATAGAGGCCTGACTGCGGGTCTGATGACAGGTGTCAGTTTGTGTCATCAAAAGCACAGTCAGGCCAGGACTTTCATCCATCCAGACAGATGCATATATGAGCTGAAATATACTATGTGCATTGCGGTCACTGCAAGTGGCTGAACTGATGCCCCCATGCAGTCATCAATAGCAATGTTACTATGGCTATTGGGGACTGCTGTGTGGGAATAAGACCTTAGGCCCTGTTCACACATTAGTAATTCTGTCCGTAAATTGTGAACCAGGAAATACGGACAGGATTTGGATATATATCTGTCTCTGTTCGCGTTTGCACTGATCCACTGATTGATATGGGTGAATCATGGCCATTTCATGAATCTGGAGCAACAACGGATGTGTAAAAGGGTCCATTCAAATCAATAGGTACTATACAGTCTGCAATAAGGTATCTGTAACTTCAGACAGTATAAGGCTATGTTCACACACCATCAAAATGACAGCCATTTTTATTAGACAGCTGTCATTTACTGACAAATAACAACCCTTATTTTAAAGCAACGGCCGTTAGCCTATGTTTCAAATTCATATAATATGGCCATGTTCACACACTGTCAAAATGATGCTCAAAATATTATAGAAATAACAGCTGTTATTTGCCATTAAATGATGGCTGTCCAGTAAAAACTGCCATCATTTTGATGGTGTGTGAACATAGGGGGAGATTTATCAAAATTGGTGTAAAGTGAAACTGGCTCAGTTGCCCCTAGCAACCAATCAGATTCCACCTTTCATTCCTTACAGACTCTTTGGAAAATGAAAGGTGGAATCTGATTGGTTGCTAGGGGCAACTGAGGCAGTTTCACTTTACACCATGTTTGATAAATCTCCCCCATTGCCTATACAGTAATACCTCGGTTCCCCAACACCTTGATGTTCGAACACTTCAGTATTTGAACAAAATTTCCTCCTGAAGTTTTGTTCAGTACTTGAATATTGTTCGCTATCCAGACAAAATCAGGGAAGATAACTGTAGATAACAAATAGTTCAGTTGTCAGTTATATGAGGTGTTCGGGAACACCAAGGTTACAGGAGCGGGGATTCCTGTCATAATGACAGAAATCCCCGCTATAAACGGTTGTGTTCCCCACAGTGGAGGCAGAGAGAGAGAGGCAGGAGCAGGCGGCTGTTTGAACTTGCCACGCTGCCCTTTTCCTGGCCATAAGGAACACCTCCTCTGGCCTTCCCCAGCTCCGTGGACACTTCTCCAGGTCGGCAGATGGGTGTCGGCAACTAGGACAGGCTGGAGGAGCTGTTTCCTGTGGCAGGGAGAAGCAGCAGCAGCCCAGAGAGATCCATGAGGGGATTAGGTAAGTCCTGGGTGGCGGCGGGTGGCCTTACTTTAGTGGATGTAAAAGAAAAAAAGATACAGCTCATTAATAGTTGACTCTCTGCAGCAAAGCAAATGGCATAGGAAGGGGGCTCAAACTTCAGGGCGTTGGTCATGCGCCGTGTGCAAGACTTTAGCAGAGGAGGAAGGTGTGTGAAGTCGGCACTCCAGGACGTAAACTATTAAAATTTAACTTTTATTCGTGCATGTTAAAAACTGGTGGTATGCATAGCAGGACCTACGCGTTTCGCACTACTGCGCTTAATCATGGTCATGCATGCATTAAATTTTAATAGTTTACGTCCTGGAGTGCCGACTTCACACACCTTCCTCCTCTGCTAAAGTCTTACTTTAGTGGGGTGCCCTAGTTTAGAGTAGGGGGTGCCTTACTCTTGGGGGGATGCCTTACTTTAGGTTAGAGGCTAGAGTAGGTGGGATGTCTTATTTAAGGAGGGTGTCTTATTTTCAGGGAAACACGGTATAACCTCTCATCATGCTTAACATAGAACAAGCTTGTTAACAGCATTAAGCATTTCCACAGCCTTAAAGGGGTACTCTGGTGATTTATTTTTTTTTTTTTTCTTCTTCTTCTATTTTCAAATCAACTGGGGTCAGAAAATTTACATACATTTGAAAATTACTTCTATTTAAAAACCTCTAGTCTTCCAGTACTTATCAGCCACTGTATGTCCTGCAGGAAGTGGTATATTATTCCAGTCTGACACAGTGCTCTCTGCTGCCACCTCTGTCCATGTCAGGAACTGTCCAGAGCAGCAGCAAATCCCTATAGAAAACCAATCCTGCTCTGGACAGTTCCTGACATAGACAGAGGTGACAGCAGAGAGCACTGTGTCTGAC
Source organism: Dendropsophus ebraccatus (assembly GCF_027789765.1). Lineage (NCBI taxonomy): Eukaryota > Metazoa > Chordata > Amphibia > Anura > Hylidae > Dendropsophus > Dendropsophus ebraccatus. The sequence continues at coordinate 26,349,523 of NC_091464.1, forward strand.
TGAAAAGAATACACCATTTCCTGCAGTACATACAGCAGCTGATAAGTACTTGGAGACTGGATATTTTTAAATAGAAGAGATATACAGATCTGTATAAATTTCTAAAACCAGTTGATTGGAAAAAATAATTTCGCCAGAGTACCCCTTTAAACCTGCTTACTGCTCATGTCTTATTTTCACTTTCACGATCAGCGGCTCAGACGGGAGATAGATCAGAGGAATTTTTGCAACACCTGTTATGTTAATAAAGTGTGTTCTGTGAGATAATGTGCTATTACTATGTTTACACATGGAATGATATGTGGCCATATCATAGTTTACACTGGGGCAAGTACATAGTGACGTCTTTCTCGTAGCATATTGTTACCCCGCTTATTGTCTGCATTTTTCCATGTCCTGCGCTGACCAGATATAACAACAACATAAAAAGGGTCACTGCAATTAGATAGGATTTCCTACTAGCTGTATGTGGTGTAGACATATTGGGTGATGTCCCACTTCTCTTTTTCAGGTTTCTATCACCAGCATTAGAATTTTCCTATAATTTCAATTTTAGAAAATTGGTCAGGATCTATATACATTTCCTGTTATTTATTGGAGATTTAGGGCTATTGAAGTGCAACTTTACATAGAGTTAATTGCTGGTTGCCTTCCATCCAGCAGTTGAAAACATCAAAGGACATTGGGGATGCACTTCTCAGCCTTTCATGTCTTCTATAGAGCTTAAGCATTCTGTTACCTGCACTTTATACCTAGCTTTTCACAAGTCACATGCCCCTGTTACCAGCTACAGTGCTACCTACAGTGTCGGACTGGGGTATCTGGGGCCCACCAGAGGAACCATTGAGAAACGACATGTCAGTCAATGTTAGTGCAGGTTCTAAATCTGGGGGCCCACCGGTGGATTCTCCGGTACTCCGGTGGGTCAGTCCGACACTGGCTACCTGATCACATCATTCAATCTGTTGGTTTGGTTTTATTTTTTAATGAACGCCTTTTAAATTGGCGATAAATTAGCTTAAGTTCACATCTTATTTTTGGTCTATGTTGACAGTATACGGTGGCATACCTGCAAAACGCAAACTAGACTAAACATAGTTTACCAGTGACTACATTCAGTATTTTTAACTTGTACTATTATTGTGTAAGGTTTTTGGTAAACAGTCGCTAGTAGGCTATATTCAGTCCATTAAAGTAAGGAAATGCCATGGTAGGTGTTAGAATACTTTATTGCTGACATCCTGCCTTAGGCTGCATTCACACGTCCGTGATATGCGGTCCGTAAGCTACCTGTATATCATAGACTGAACTCTTGAACATTTTTATTATGATGCCGGGAGCTCCGCAACAGCTAAAGTTCTTTGCTGCTGGACTGACACGGCTCCATTGGTCACCATTTGAAGGAGCGGGCCAGCTCGGCGCGGTGGGGGTGGTGCTGGTGCTGTGCTCCTAACGGTGCTCCAGACCGAGGATTACACTGCTAACAGCACTAAGGAGGAAGGTAGGACACATACATTCCTCCTCGGCCCCCTGTGCACAATAGGGACATATCAGCAGGTTAGTTTAATCTAACCTGCTGATAGTTCCCCTTTAATTTCCTTCATCCACTGGATATTCCATAAATGCCTGATAGGTGTGAATCCACACCTCTGTGACCCGAACCTACTGGGACAGAGGGGGCCCCACAACTCTTGTTGTTTGATTCGGGCCAGATGCTCTCCCCATGCAAGACAATAGGGTGGTGACAGCCTCTTCACTGAAGTCAACAAAAGTTCCTTTTGTGACACACAGTTTCCTTGAACTTCAACTTGACCAGGTCTGGTTGACACAATGGAGCTGCACATATCTATTTGCTTGTAACCCATTGTGTTCAAAAGGGGCTTATCCCAATATGTAAAGACACAACTTATAGCAAACATCCACTCTACAGGAATATCCGTGGCAACTAACAGTTCATTTTATATATGCGGTGTACAGCCGTTGGGTATATGCGGTGTACAGCCGTTGGGTATATGCGGTGTACAGCCGTTGGGTATATGTGGTGTACAGCCGTTTGTATTGCTGATAATAATGCTCATGACCAGATTGTGACTCTGAAGTGACACAGAAGAATGTGTGCCAGGTATTTGATAGCTTGGTGTTTTAGACCTGTCTGATGGGTTAAAGTCATCTAATTGATGTTCTGGAATCCATGACCCAGCTAAATATTTATTCAGTGACTAGTATGATAGGCAGCAGTAAATTATGGAGCTACAATAGCTAAAGCAGAACTCATCAGGACGAGACAAACCTTATCTCCTATAATCTCGTCTTCGTTGACCTTGATTGTTCTGCTGGAGGAATTCAGACTTAGCAGACAGTAAACAGAAGGCTCGCTTCTCACCAAACATCTTACTATTGGTTTCTTTATTACAGAATATGGCCCTGCACCCTCGTCGTGTTCGTCTAAAGCCGTGGCTGGTGGCCCAGGTGGACAGCGGGATGTATCCTGGTCTTATATGGTTAGACAGGGAGGCCAAGAGATTTCAAATCCCGTGGAAGCATGCAACACGTCACAGTCCTCAGCATGAAGAGGAGAACACTATCTTCAAGGTAAGGAACATTCCTAATAGCAATGACCTGCTGGATATGGGTGGAGCTGGATATGGGTGGAGCTATCATGATTGACAAGCACCATATAGGATAGTCTGCATACACTTCATGCTATGTAAACAAACTTAAAGGGGTTATCCATTGCTACAAAAACATGGCCACGTTCTTCCAAAGACAGCCCCACGCTTGTCTCCAGTTTGGTTGGGGTTTTGCTGCTCAGTTCCATTGAAGTGAATGGAGCTTAATTGCAAACCGCAGCTGAACTCGAGACAAGAGTTGTGTTGTCTCTGAAAGAAAGTGGCCATGTTTTTTTTTAGCACTGGATAACCCCTTTAAATTGAGGAATAAGGAATGAGCAGCGGTTTTCTGTTTACAGCATCACAAGTCACCAGCAGTGATGTTTCATCTGGGACTGTCACCTGGATTTGTTTTACTGAGAGTCAGATACTGGAACATGTTCTCTCTCTCTCTTTTTTTTTTTTTTTTTTTTTTTTTTTTATTACATTATCAGCCAATTTGTCTGATTTGTTTTAACAAATTTAGTGGCATTCTCTGTGGCAACATAACACAATGGACATCTCTTAAACCTATTCTTTGTGTAGGACATCCTTGTAGACACCCTTGATGTTCAGTATCGTCTTTGACCTGTGTACAGGGAGGGGAGAGCAGAAATGTCATTGTCTTTGCTTTCTACCTATTGCTATAATGCTGTACATTATAAGTCTCAGCTTAAAAGGCAACTCCAGCGATTTTTTTTTTTTTTTTTTTTTTTTTTTTTTTTTTTTTTTTTTTTTCAAATCAACTGGTGTCAGAAAATTCCAGAGATTTGTAATTTACTTCTATTAAAAAATCTCAAGTCTTCCAGTATTTATCAGCTTCTGGATGTCCTACATATCTATGTCTATGGCATAAAACAGCTGATAAGTACTGGAAGACTTTAGATTTTTTTAATAGAAGTAAATTACAAATCTCACACCAGTTTAGTTGAAAGAAGGAAAACATTGCTGGAGTTGCCCTTTAAGGTGCTATTACATTGGTCAATTATCTGATCAATTGGGTGGAATTAGACAGAAATTGTCCTGTGTAATGGTGCATTTACACAGGCAGATTTATCTGACAGATTTTTAAAGCCAAAGGCAGGAACAGACCATAAACACGGAATGGGTTATAAAGAAAAAACTGAGATTTTTCTTCTTTTCAAATCCATTCCTGGCTTTGGCTTCCAATATCTGTCAGATAAATCTCTCTGTGTAAACGCACCATAATGAATAACAATCAGTCGAAGAACCAATCATCAGCTGATCATTGTCTTACAACTGGTAAAAAAAAAAATCATCTCACCATGCATCGCACCATGTAATAGAAGGTGAATGGGCAGCGGCTAATGAAAGTATATAGAAAATAATAAAATTATTACTTGCCTCTTTACGCTCCCCAGTGTCCTCCTGCCTTTTCCTTGCTCACCACAGCTGCCGCTGAAGCTTCTGAAGCCATCTCTGAAGTTGTGATACTGTCCCGTCTCAGCCATTGGCTGGCTGAGCAGCCTGTGACTGCACCGAAAGATCCAGAACCTTTAGCGGTGGCTGTGGTGAGCGGGGGGAAATCCGCGAGGACACCGGGGAGCATCGAGAGCTATTATTTTCTATGTACGCAGGAAGGTCTGCAGGGACATTGCTAGCAACATTGCTCCACGATCATTGAGCCATTTAAGGGTGCGTTTACACAGAAAGATTTATCTGTCAGATTTTGGAAGCCAAAGCCAGGAATGGATTTGAAAAGATGATAGATCCCAGTCTTTCCTTTATAACCTGATCCCTGTTTATAGTCTGTTCCTAGTATTGGCTTCAAAGATCTGTCAGATAAATCTGTGTGTGTAAACGCACCATAATAGGCTCGGTGGTAATTGTTAAAATGTAAGTGCATCCAATACTTGTACAGTGGTGCCTTGGATTACAAGCATAATTTATTCCGGGACCGTGCTTGTAATCCAAATCAACTCTTAAACTAAAGCAAATTTTCCCTCTAGAAATCATTGAAATGCAGACAATTGGTTCAACACCCCAAAAACAATGATTTTTTTTAATTCTGAATAACATGTAGAACAGATAAAACAATGAGAAACATCTAAATATGTGATATTTATAAGTTACTGTACAGTATAGCAACAAGCATGTGGAGTATATTGTATAGTAAGAGCATAAACCTGAAAAAACTGCAGCAGTTTGTAGGTACAAAATGGAGATTCAGTTCCCCACAATGCAGTAGTGTAGTACAACAGGCTAGAATAGAGAAGCAGGGCTGCTGTCAGAGGGCTGTGTGGTCACATGACAGCAATGGAAAAGGGGTGTGGCTTACAGAGACTACAGGGAGCATGAAGGAATGAGCGGGGAATATTTCGGCACATACATGCAGCACACTCTGTCTGGGGAGAGACGGGTTACAGCTATGGAGAGATTACCTCCACAGTCCTGCCCCCTGAAGTGGATCTGCAATGATTTAGAAGATGGAGACTTCCTGGGTCGGAGTACAGGGTTGTAGACCACCCTATGCAGACCATGACCCTCCCCCTGTGGTGGGTGCGCGTGTCTCCGCCCGTGTCATAGACTCCATTCAATGCACGGGCGGATTCCGCCCTCCGTCCAAAGACAGTACAGTAATGTTTGATCAGTGTCGTTACCTGGCTTAAAACAATGTAATCTGAATCAAACCTGACAAGTTGATCATTTTATCTGTAGGTCTGTTCAAGTGGCCATACGCTTTTACTAACTCACAGACAAATTGACGGCCATCGGTTATCTCTCCTGTCCTCTCTATACACAGGGTCGCTGTTGGGAAGGCCCCATTACACAAAGCAATTATCAGCCTTACTTGGCCAATTACCAGCCATTCAGGTTGATAATTGCTTCGTGTAATATCACATGTTGAAATGCAATGATCAGCCAACTTACATAATGTTGGCCGATCGTTGTCTTCTAACATGCTAAAAGATCCCGATCATGTCAGTGGCGGTCTGCTGCTCATTGCTCCGTGTAATAGCAGACTGCCGCTGACTTCAATGTGGAGTAAACCGCTGGGGAGGTAGATGTTAGCGGTACCCGGGCTGCCACTCTTAGATGTTATGGCCACGGTATTGGCACAAGGGTGCAGGGCTAGACCACGGAAACTTGAGCAAGCGGGACCCCAGCACAACTCTTCGTTGCCCTTAGTCAAGACACCAATAACTAGACCAATGCCAGGGTTCAGAAACAACAGGAGTTGTACGTTTATTAACACGGTGGTTGTCAATAACAACAGTCTCTCTGGATGCAACCAATGATAGGCAAACTTGGATATAACTGAGCAAATGGGTGATGTTGCAACAGGCCGTTGTGTGATAGTGTCACTTTGGGTGAGAGGAATCTTAACGGAGGATGAGGGTAGTAGTTCCCTGAGAATGATGCTGGGTGGAATGATACTGAAGAGAATACTTGCTGTGGAGGATAAGAAGAAGATAGCGACTGGGTAACGGCACCCAGATCTTGAATAGGAGGGAGAATCTTGAGGATGAGACTGGTCAGGACTGGACCAGAGTATGTCTCTGAGGTAGTTGAGAGGATCACACTAAGTTGCGGCCTTGCTGAGGAGCAGCAGAGAACACGTCCTTCCCTCTTGAAGGTAGAGGGAGAACAACCCACTAGAAGGGGAGTGACTAACTGACCCCAGCCAAAAGCTCAACGGCTATTGGGGTTACTATGGCAGCCGGGGAAAGTCACGTGACACTAGGCCGTTTGCATCACCACACCATGTGACATGGACCCATATCCAAATCAATATACATAAGAGAATATGAGGAACACAGAGAATAATACCAAATTTGAACACTGGGGGGGCGCAACATAAGCTGAGCTCTTTGCAGTGGCCATTAACCCTTTCAAGTACTATAATATATAGAACCTTTCCTGTACTGGGACACTGCATATGCACCACCCAAACAATCAAAGGGTCATTCAGGCTGCTGCTTCCTGCCGCCCCTCCTGCTGCTCTCTACTCACCTGAAGAGCACTGGCACAAGCAGGGCATGTAGGGTGAGTGCTGGACAGACAGGTCGGTGCTTGCTTCCCCCAGATTATCGCTCCATGTAATATGGCCTTAACATAGGCCAATGATAACACACTGATGGGGATTCCTGGCATTCTGTGCATTCCACTGCCTCTTCTTCTAGGCAGTTTTGTACTAAGTATTGTGGCAGCAGAGAGCTGCAATACCAGAAATATCTGCTATGTCTCATCTGATCTGATACTGGTCTGGTATCGATGGCCTGTCATAAGGCTAGCCTATCTATATCAGACTCCTTTAATGTCCTATAGCTATATCAGATCAGATTATTATATTTTAGTCACAGATTTATTACTTTTTTACAGGCCTGGGCTGTGGAGACAGGCAAATATCACGAAGGAGCGGATGATCCAGATCCAGCCAAGTGGAAGGCCCAACTGCGCTGTGCGCTTAACAAGAGTCGGGAGTTCAAACTCATGTATGATGGCACAAAAGAAGTTCCCATGAATCCAGTAAAAATCTATGAGGTCTGCGACATACCTCAGTCTCAGGGATCCATCATTAACCCAGGTGAGAATAAAAGAAAAAGTGTGTATGTATGTATGTATGTGTATATACTTGGTAAACGCTATATCCCCATTTGTCTGCTCTAATTATAAATTCAATGAAAATAAACCGAACATTTCATGATCAGCGTTAGAGGAAGGAGGTTGTACTCCCATCCCACCAAGGGCAACATCTGCAAAGAGTTTGTAGGTTCTCTCCATCTTTATGTGGGTTTTGTCTGTGTACTTCAGTTTTCTCCAACACCCAAAACATACAGATAGGCAATTTTAAACAGTGATTCCCCTAATGGGGACAGGGACCAAACTATGTAAATTGCTGGGGAATCAGTTGGCACTATACAAATAAGGCATAATAATTATTATTATTATTATTTATGCCATCTGACTTCTGTTTGCTAAGGCCTATACTTTAGAGATTTTGGATGACTTCCTTTTTTTTTTACACTGACCAGCATGACATGCCAACTGAAAACAAATCCGCCATGTTGGATTTTATTTTTTTTTTGCTATTGGGTGCAGTTTTTGGAAAGTTGTTCATGCTAAACAATAGATCTTTCATTCATTAACCAAAGACCAGGTTAAGGCAGAGAAAATGGTGGATTTATTGTTTTAACTTATGGTCACAGACCAATTAGACCATGTCGGTCAACAGAAATTACTCATGTATTTCCGGCTTTAAACAAATAAAGAAGCAAAGCTGGCAAATGTTTGGTGAACCAGGATGAAGCTACTAGATGTATTTAGGCTTATAGGGGTTATCTAGAGACAGAAAAAAACTAGGTATACTCTCCTACCTCAGCCCCCTGCAGCTCTGGCTACTTCCTACTTCCAAGACAAGCTCTTTGCTGATGACCCACAAGGCCAATCACTTAATGTGGTGGCATCCCCATCACTCTGAGCGGTCATCACTGCAGTGAACGGCTCATCTAGGTAGTAGGCGGAGCTGCAGGGGAACAAATGACCCCACAAAGGGTGCCCCACAAAACTTAGGTAAGTGGGTGTTTGGTTTTCTTAAACTTCTGGTTGCCCCAAATAACAGTGATTTTTTTTATTTTTTTTTTTTTTTTTTATGTCTCTAGATAACCAGGGGTTGAACAGTGCAAATTTCACCTTGATGAGTGATGTCTGTTGCCATCTCTGATGTGTGGTTGTTTTATTACAGGTTCAACTGGATCCTCGCCATGGGATGATGATGAATATGACGAGGAAGATATAAACCAGTCTCAGCTTCATGTCCCAATCCAAGAGCCATTCAATGGATTAACTATTAATGGTAAACATTCATATCAGTTCCCCCACCACCACCACCACCTCATATAGACTATGTTCACACACTGTCAAAATGATGGCCACCATTTAACAGCAAATAGCAACCATTATTTTAAAATAACGGCCGTTATTTGCAGTTGAATGATGGCCATCCAAAGAACACCGCTTTCATATTCACAGTGTATGAACTTAACCAAATAATTTATAATATATGTTGTAGGCCAGTGGCGTAACTACCATAGACACAGACCACGTGACTGCTACAGGGCCCGTCCAGCTGGGGGAGCCTGGGCCCCCCCCAGTGAAGCAAGGTCTGCCTTCATGGTTGCTGCAGCTCCCTGCCCTTCCAGTCTCTTTAATGGCTGAAGGCGGCATTGCACCCTCAGCCACAAAAGCCCCCAACCCCATGATGCACAAGGACCCAGCAGCTGGTGCAGTCCCTTGTCTTTCCATTCTCCCAGCTCCCCAGCACGTCGTTGATGTCAGGTCCTTGCAGGATTCCCCTGTACAGTTTCTTGCTATGGTGCCCCATGAATCCTAGCTAGGCCCCTGTTGTAGGCTTTGTCCCCATAGTAAGCTGCATGTGTGTGTGGGAGGGTTGAACGCAGGGGCGGTCTTGGCATTTCTGGGGCCCAAAGCGAAGTTATGTCTGGGCCCCCCCCCCCTCGACACGCACTCCACAACAATAGACCGCTGTGTGCTGCCCCCAGTAGAATATACCCCTTGTGCGCAGCCACCAGTAGCATATACCCCTTGTGCGCAGCCACCAGTAGTATATACCCCTTGTGTGCTTCCCCTCAGTAGTATACACCCCTTGTGTGCTTCCCCAGTAGTGTATAGACGCCTGTGTGTTCCCCTAGTTACATATAGCCCCCCCGTGTGCTCCCCCAAAAGTATATAGACCCCCTGTGTGCTGCCCCCAGTTGCATATACCCCCTGTGTGCTCCCCTGTGTGCTCCCTCAGTGGTATATAGCCCCCGTGTGTGCTCCCCCACTTGGATATAGACCTCCTGTGTACTCCCCCACTTGGACATAGACCCCTGTGTGCTCCTCCAGTAGTATAAAAAACCCCTGTGTGGTTCCCCCAGTAGTATATAGACCCCCTGTGTGCTCCACCAGTATTATATAGATCCCTGTGTGCTCCCCCAGTAGTATATAGACCACTATGTGCTCCTCCAGCAGTATATACTTGGATATAGACCTCCTGTGTGCTCCCCCAGTTGTATATAGACCCCATTCTGCTGCCCCAAGTAGTAAATAGACCCCCTGTGTGCTGACCCAAGTAGTATATAGACCCCTCTGTGAAGCCCCAGTAGTCTATAGCCCCCCTGTGTGCTCCCCCAGTTATATATAGCCCCCCTGTGTCTTGCCCATTATATAGCCCCACTGTGTGCTCCCCCCATTTATATAGACCCCCGCTGTGTGCTCCCCCAGTTACACAGGCCCCTGTGTGCTCCCCCTCCCATATAGTATATAACAAAATAAAACAAACACTTATACTCACCTGGATCCGGGCGTCTTCTCTTCACTCTTGTGGCCGCAAGGGTTTTCCCTGCGGTCACAAGAGGCCGCACTCCCCTTCTCCTGGTGCCAATGCTCCAGTGATGCCACTGCAGCACCGGCACCACAAGGACAGAGCGGCCACTTGTGACCGCAGGTAAAAGACTTCCTGCGGCCACAAGAGTGACTGACAGGAAGGGAGCCAATGGCTCCCGCCCTGTCAGTGCTGCTGCTACATGTAACTGTGAGCACTCATTACGAGTGCTCATAGTTACAGTTCAGATCACAGCAGCGAGCGGGCAGCGGCCCTGTCTAGTAGTCTTGAGCACAAGAGAAGAGTGGGGCGTGGGGGCCCCCCTGGATGTTGGGGGCCCCAAGCGATCGCTTGGGGTGCTTGGTGCCAAAGACTGCTACTGGTTGAATGTAATGACTTTCTGTCTGCTGACAGCTATCCTATGAGTTTCACCAGCTTTAAGGATACTTTTCTTGACTATGTATATCCATGTGTCATGGAAATTTTCATGCAAAAATTCAGTTTTGTTTTGAGGTGAAAGCAAGTGCACCGATGAAAGTTGGAGGCAAGTCACTGTTGTAAATGCAATAGAATTATAACACAATTCACACCAAAATGACTCCACATTTATTAGTACATAGAAACTAAATACTGTTTGCACCCATATTGTCAATCCTCTGGATCCCCCAGGGTTGTTCTTAACTGGCACGTGATATTATGCAGTGATCCTTCAGGTTACAATATTTTCAACATATAATAGTCCTTTCTGGACCATCTTAACTTAAGACTACAATCAACATACAATTATAAAGACAGTCCGGATGTGCCACACATGTGAACATCTAGATGATCGACCAATAAAATCAACCAATATACTGGTAAAACCCCAGTATTAGTGAAGTATATGCAGTGATTGGCTGTCTAGTATCTCCTCCCTACAGTATAGTGTGATACTACATGTCCTGTACTGCTGTGTGTGTCTAGTATCTCCTCTACAGTATAGTGTGATACTACATGTCCTGTACTGCTGTGTGTGTCTAGTATCTCCTCTGCAGTATAGTGTGATACTACATGTCCTCTACTGCTATGTGTTTCTAGTTACCTCTATCTGCAGTATAGTGTGATACATGTCCTGTACTGCTGTGTGTCTAGTATTTCCTCTCTACAGTATAGTGTGATACTACATGTCCTGTACTGCTGTGTGTTTCTAGTATCTCCTCTCTACAGTACAGTTTGATACTACATGTCCTGTACTGCTGTGTGTGTGTCTAGTATCTCCTCTCTATAGTAGAATGTGATACTACATGTCCTGTTCTTCTGTGTGTGTCTAGTATCTCCTTTCTACTGTATAGTGTGATAATACATGTCCTGTATTGCTGTGTGTGTCTAGTATCTCCTTTCTACTGTATAGTGTGATACTACATGTCCTGTACTACTTTGTGTTTCTAGTTACCCCTATCTGCAGTATAGTGTGATACGAGACACACACAGCAGTACAGGACATGTAGTATCACACTATATACTGTAGAGAGGAGATACGAGACACACACAGCAGTACAGGACATGTATCTCCTCTCTACAGTTCTGTGTGATACTACATGTCCTGTACTGCTGTGTGTGTCTAGTATCTCCCTTACAGTATAGTGTGATACTACATATCCTGTACTGCTCTTTACCTGGGCCAGGATGAGCTGCTCCTTTGGGCACCATGTGAGGGTGGCTTAATTTTAGTTTTCTGGGACCCTGTGAACATAACCCTGAAAAAACAGTTACATAGTTAATAAGGTTGAAAAAAAAGACAAGAGTCCATAAAGTTCTACCTATAACCCTACTGTGTTGACCCAGAGGATGGCAAAAACCCTTATGAGGCATCCAGGCCTCCCTTGAACTTATTTTGTGAATCAGCCATGACACCATACATAGAAAGTAATTTACAGCTTCCACACGCTCTTACTGGTTGTTGTATGTAAGGACTAGAACCAATTAATATTGTAACTTGAGGGACTACTGTATGTGTATGTGTAATATAGTATTACTTGTGGGTGCATTTGCGATTATTTTGTCTTTTGAGGTAGTTTATGTAACTAATTCACTTTCAGTAGGAGAATATGTAAGGCTCTGTAAAGCCTTACACTAAATCTTTTGTTCCTTGTGGTCATAAAGCTTTAGCAATGTTGTCCAGCCTGTCTGTCAAGGTTTAGGAACTATGTTACAAGTACATGTCCTGTATTTGCCTCCAATGAACTGGGAGTTGGAATCTTTTATGCGTAGGTTATTGTTTCTTTGTAAAAGTTAGTTAGGTTTAGATGGCCGGTATGTGATCAGACAGTCGTAGGTATGCCAACAACATATAGACTCTTCTAAAGTAGGTATAAAGTCCAACCTACCAGGGGATGGATTTCTTGCATGGACTTGTAGGCGTGGGAACACCAAAGGAAACAAAGGAAGTCCTGCAATTTATTGTAAACCACAAAACCAAATACAGGAAAAAAAATCTTGGCGCATTTCGAGCTAATTATAGCTCTTGCTCATAAGTATAACATACAAGCCGACACCGAACTCAAATAGGGAGGGATGGCGGGAGCAGCCCATACTCGCAACCTCCTACAATGACATAGGTGACTAACTAAGAACAACATGATAGTAGGAAACCTAAAACCAAAGTGTTACACCATGTCATACTGTGAACATGCCATGTGAACAACTAGATGCAATGATACATCAATAGATAGATAGATAGATAGATAGATAGATATATATATATATATATATATATATATATATATATATATATATATATATATATATATAATTGATATTGGTCCAAAGGTAGGTGGACAGTATGTGTAATAGGGTTATAAAGGAGATTTATAAAACATGGTGTAAAGTGAGACTGGCTCAGTTTCCCCTAGCAACCAATCAGATTCCACTTTTCATTCCTCACAGACTCTTTGTAAAATGAAAGGTGGAATCTGGTTGCTAGGGGCAACTGAGCCACCATGTTTGATAACTCTCCCTCTTCATAACCCTATTACACATACTGTCCACCTACTTTTGGACCAACGTGTGTGTGTGTGTGTGTGTGTATAATATATATATATATATATATATATATATATATATATATATATATATATATATATATATATACTATTGCATAGTATACAAGAGCAGAATGGAACTTTGGTGTAATACAAAGTGTGTAGAACACAATAATAAATCAAGGCTCTTTTATAAAGCCCATTAGGGACTCTAATACCAAGAGACGTTCTGTCTCTTTATTTAAACAATTAATATCATTGGTCCCCTTCTTGTATAGGCATAGGCACTCCCATTCAGAAAAATGAGAGAGGCTTCTGAGCATGCTCAGTGACCTTTTTATAGAGGTCATTCTATGGGGGGATGCTGAGTTGTAAACAGCAGCTGCTATTGTGAAAGGAAAGAAAGTCTCCACTTAGTTTTAGTGGCCAGAATGGACACTGCAAGATTTAGGATAATATTAAAACGTAGATAGTAACATGAAAAATTTGAAAAAAAAAACATCTCCAAAAATGCTTTAAAAATATGCATGACGTACTTTGCAGTGGTGTCTATAGGCGCACATGAAAATAAAAACACATTGTTATACTGTAGATGGAAAGAAGTTTCCTGTAAAGTACATGTACTCAATCACCTTGATTCTGGCTATACGTGGGTGATAAGAGGTTGGCAAAATAAGTTTTGACTAAAGCCCCTGTTACACAGGGCGATGGAGAGGAGCAAGCGAGTTGGTCTTCGGTCACCGCTTGCTGCTGCCGCCGCTATTACATGCGTCGGCAGTGAGCAGTTGAGAGCCGGGGGGGAGTTGCGGGAGGGCTGCCCAGGTAATTGCTAGATTGTCTGGGCGGCCCATACAAGATAACGGCGGTCTGTTGCCGCCACTCCTATTCAACGACTGCAGATCGCTGCTATCCTGGTCATTTGTCTTTTAATATGTTAAAAGACAAACAACAGCAACAATCAGCCGACATCGTTCATGTCGGCTGATTGTTGTCTTCTATTACACAAGACGATTATCAGCTGTAACAGCCGAATACGACCAATAATCATTTAGTGTAATAGGGCCTTAAGCTTTGGATATGACTAAATGTATTCTTAATGCCCTTGAGCAGGTTTATTTGATATATGTATCTAAATGGTGAAAAATAAACTTAATTTTTCAGATTCCCCTATGGCCCCTGCCAGCATTGGAAGTTGTACGCCAGAGCCAAATTGGCCCAAATCGGAGCCACAAGATATGGAGGTCCCACAGACCCCAGTAGCAATGGAATTTTTTAACACTCCCGAGATGTGGATTAGCTCTTTGCCAAGTAAGTAAACATTGTTATAGTGTTTGCATTCTTTAATTTTATTAACTAAATTTTTGATGATGCAGGGAACTAGCATTGTGATATCCTGATGTTGAAGTTTCTTTCTTTTACAGTGACAGATTTAGAAATCCAGTTTTTGTACAGAGGGAAAGAGATGGGCCAGACAGTGAATGTTAGTAACCCTCAAGGCTGCCGACTATTCTATGGAGATCTGGGTCCAATGCCCAATCAGGAAGAGCTCTTTGGTCCCATAAGTCTTGAGCAGGTTCGGTTCCCTGGTCCAGATCAAATAGTCAATGAGCGGCAGAAACTGTACACCAGCCGCCTCCTAGATGTCATGGACAGAGGCCTTATCTTAGAAGTGAGCGGACATGCCATCTATGCCGTAAGACTATGCCAGTGCAAGGTATACTGGACCGGACCCTGCTCTCCTAGTCCGAATGCTCCGAATTTGATCGAAAGACAGAAGAGAGTTAAACTTTTCTGTTTGGAGACATTTTTAAGTGGTAAGTTTTATTTATTCATTTTAGTGTATGTGTGTATACTGTTTGTAAGTATGTATATAGAGATAATAAATATAGATAGATATAATATTTCTATGGAGATTATCTATTTATTATTATTTTGTTTTTGTTTTTTTTACATAATAGTCACAATCCTGTGTGACTTCTAGTTATTCTTGCAAAACGGGTGACACCCACTAATTTATTATTTTATTTATCTGAAACAGAACTCATTACACATCAGAGAGGAGGTGGAGCTAAGCAGCCGCCTTATGAAATCAACTTGTGTTTTGGAGAGGAATGGCCTGACGGTAAACCAAAGGAGCGCAAACTCATCATTGTTCAGGTGAGTTGTATTCTGCTGAGTAGAACTTCAAAAAACATCGCTTTACAGATTGCCACAGTACTCTTAGTACTTTACTACTATGGCTGGTTCTTTAGGGGCCTATTCCACGTAGCGATAATCGGCTGAATCGGCCCGATCGCTCCGTGGAATAGAGAGAACGATCAGCCGATGATTGTGTCATCAGCTGATCGTTCATTTAGGTTCAAACCTAAAATCATCAGTCGCCACCCGCGCATTGCTACGTGGAATAGCGGGCGCAGCGGGCGACCGACTATTTCAAAACATCATACATTACCTGTCCAGGCGCAGGTCTTCTCCTTCACCCGGTCCTGCGCCGCAACAGCTTCGGAGCGGCCTGTCTGAACTGACAGACCGCTCAGCCAATCACTGACAGGGACCGACTCAGCCAGTGATTGGCTGAGTGGTCTGTCAGTTCAGACAGGCGACTCCGAAGCTGCTGCGGCGCAGGACTGGGAGAAGAAGACCTACAGCCCGGACAGGTAATGTATGAAACAAGAGCTGCATGGACATCGATAACAATGTCCTTCCAGCCCTTGCTAAACGATTGTCAGGCCGTGGAATAGGCCCAGTAAACGTTTGTTTACATAGTTGATCGTGTGGATTTATTTGATCGTGTGGATTTGAAATGTGTGGATTTATATTTCAGCTGAAATTTTTCTTTTGTTGTCTGGGGGACTTGGCACCTTTTTGTTTACAATCGCACATGAGGAAATATTATATGAATGGGACAGCATGTAACATTGCTTTGGTTTACTTTTCTTCATGGATTGACTGACCGGGCAGATAACATAGAGTAACATAATGCAGGAATTTTAAAAAAATTATTATACGCAACAAAAAATTCTAACAAATGATCAAAAATGCTCATAATATACTAACAGGTTATAGTAATGATATTTAAATATGTACAAGAGAAGTGAGAAATGGAATATTTTCTGTGTGATTTCTCGTTGTATGTGTATATATAATATATACAATGTGTGTGTGTAATGTGCTGTACAAATAAATATTATAATTTTTATAAACTGTAATAATAATAATGATATTATAAAAATTGTATTTCTTTATTTTATATAGATTATTCCAGTGGTGGCCCGGATGATCCTTGAGATGTTTTCTGGAGATGTTACTCGCTCCTTTGAAAGTGGAAGTGTCCGTTTGCAGATTTCTGTTCCTGATATCAAAGACAACATTGTCGCCCATCTCAAGCAGCTTTACCGCCTTCTGCAGAACCACCAGGGTCCCGAAGGCTGGCCAGTTATGCACCCCAACATGCAACAACCAAATCTCCAACAAGCAACTTTGCAGGCATCAAATCTGCAGGCACCAAACCTTCATATGGCTCAGGCACTGCAAGCTCAGTGATATCATGTGGAAACTTGTTGGACCTTGAGGAGTGTCTGAGGAGAATGAATCTTCTCCTTCGTGGCTGGACTATCGGGACATAAAGTTCTCTGTTGCCTAAATATATACTTTATCAGTCATTCTAGCCCTGGAGAAGATACGAGAGTCTGTATATAAATGCGGCCACATGGCGTATTGTTTCCTTGTGCACAAGTCACTTACAGTACTTATCCAATCTTTATAATAGTACCTACTCTTATAGCTAAATTTTTTTATTTTATTTTATTTTTTCTTGTAAATGTTTTAATTCTCCTGATAATAAGCGTCAGAATATAATATACCTTGCAAGAAGTGCCTCGAGAAAGCTGGAATTTCTATGGCATAAGCAGCAATAATCGCAGATTTAGCAGCCATGTAGTAGTCAATACTTATTTATTATTTTAAGGTGTCAGACGCCATTATAACCTTTGACTGACTATTTTGTGAAATCTAAAATAAAACAAATGCTTTGTCATCACGTTCGCTGCTGTCAGTACAAGCTTGGCTGCATAATAGGCTTTTGTACAAAATTGCTTTCAAAAATACTACTCCTTTTTATTCTTTTATTTTGTAAAAAGTAAATTTTCTTATTGATAACTCAGATGTGTTATTTTTTATTTTTCTTCTTGCTGCCTCATTTGGTACAAACAATAATTGAAAGTCGTATTGGGTGACAGCTAGGGATGAAAAATTTACAGTAATAGTTAAAAGAATCAATTCGCTAGGCTTGACGGTCGGCTTCTCAGCCGGCTGCCTTTGGACTCCATGCCACTCCGTACTGCACTGCTTTAGGTGCCTGAAAAATCTGGATCCAGTCCCAAGAAACTGGGAGAAGTTTCCCAGGACTGGATCCAGCTTTTCCAGACACCCAGAGCGGAGCGGCTTAAAGGCCGACAAGCTGACTGCCAAGCCTAGCGGACCAATTGGCTCATCCCAATAGACAACACACTTCATTACTACTTGTGTTTACATATTCTATGGGTCTATAATCTATGATTTTATTAATGGAGACTGCAAAGAAGATAAAAGGATATGATGGTTTATGAATTCTTGCTTGTAAACTATGGAAATATTGATGTTTTTGTTTTGTTTTTTTTTTCCTTACTTTTTTGTCTCTTCAAGACAGCATGGTTAGAAGAAGAGCGGGTATGATAGTGAATTAAGGCAGAAATTTGAGTACGATTTTATTTTATTAAATAAAAGGTTAAAGTGTAAGTATCATTGGTAAAGACTTCTGACATGTCATATCGGTGGGGGTCTGGGTGCTGAGACCCCCACCAATTGCTAGAATGAAGGGGCTCCATTCATTCCATAGGCTGCATTATAATTCAGTAGTCTGCAGTTATAGTGGAGATGAAGGGAAAATATGGCCAAAGGCTGTATTCATGTTTTCCAGGACTCCCTAGGGCTGCATCCAACTTCGTCAGCCACTGGTATTCAATACGGAGTGATCTGGCTCCAGTCGTGCTCCTCTCTAAAATAGACCAAACATAATCGCTAGTTGACTATGTTCAGCCTAATAAACTCAATGGATCTGTACAATGCAGAAAGAATGCATCCAGTATACCCCAAAAGTATTGTCGAATCACCGTTTGTAAAAAACTTTTTTTTTTTTTTAATAAGTTTAAAAAAAAAAAAAAAAAAAAAACAAGCTTGCAGAGACCTATCCAAAGTAGCAATTGTTCTTTCCTACTGGTTTATTTGTTCTTTTATACAATCTGTTCTTAATTCTCCTTTTTCTTGACTGACCATCCATCATTACCGCGTCTTAGACATGCTGATAGGGTCATGCAGAGATAAAACAGCCCTCTGGAAACTTGCTGAGAAATTTTATGGCTGACCTGGAAAAACCAGTTTAAGGCCTCGTTCACACTTTGCATATTGATGCAGGCTTTTTGTTACAACTAAATTGAATGTTTTTGAGAGAACCACAGCTGACTACAAATGCTGTATATGAGAGGAATAAAAAGTGCTGATACTATTGCAATATATTTTTATGTTTGCTACTTCTCTGTAATGTAAAGATGCTTGTAATGGTTTTTAGCAGCATGGAGGCTTAGATCTTTGAGAACTGTAACCGTGCAGTGTCAGACCTTGGGCCCATCCGAGGAAATCATTGTTGGGGCCCACCCTTAACACTTCTATTAAAATAGGTAAGACAATTTCCCATGCATGGAAACTATGGCAAATATTATGACCATACTGACCAAATCCAGTATACCAAGCTCAATATTATTAATAGTACCAGTATACAAGGGGCAAATATTACTCGCACACCATGACCACTACCATTATAGAAGATGGCTCCAACGTGCAGCTCCATACAATCGATGTCCCCCTCTCTGCAGCCTACATATAGTATTAGGCCCCTGTGTGCAGCCCCCATATAGTAGACGCCCCCCAAAATAACATTAAAAACCTCTCCTAACTCTAGCTTTAATGGTACTGCACCTCTCCCAGTGCGACTCTCCACACTTCCCTTTTGGCACAGGTGGTGTTTAAGTGATGCTGTCTGCTCCGGAAATCCCACGGGGAGAGGTAAGTTCATACTTATCAAATGCCGGCTGCCGGATTTTCAAAATGGCTGGACTTCTTTAATTTTAATGGATTAATTGAAAGCAATATTATAAGGGTGGTTTCAAGGGTTTTTTCCTTTTTACCACAGGCCGCTGTGTTTGTGGGTTAAGTGTATATCAATATATGTTGGGACCCTGAGCCTACCTCTTAGAGGGGTGTCATAAACAGCACCAGGAACAACACATTGAACATGTCAAATAGCAATGCATCACGGAACATTCCAGATTGTTGTTACAAATTTCTATACTGCATGACCTTGATCGAATATGGCAGCCTTAAAGATGGCAGCCATAGTTCGGGCATAGCCTAAAAGATAAGTTGGGGTATTCAGATATGTTTTTTTCTTTAGTTTCTAAAATAAGAGTGTGCTGAAATGTTTGCCTCACCGTGCATAAGTCAGAACAATCAGCAGTTCTGTAAGAGTGTCTCCTCTGGCTGACCCAGCACACCCATGCAATAGATGTAGGAACCAGCAAAGGGAATTGCAGCAAAGTTCGCAAAAGTTTACTTAACAAAACATTTGTGCGGAAAAAAGTGCTCACCTGTCTGGATTGCCCAGACAAGAGTAACAGCCTGCTCAGCCAATCACTGGCCGCAGCACTCTCCGGTCTTAGTCACTGATCGGTTGAGTGGGCTTTAACTTTCATCTCTGGAACGACAGCCTGCTCAGCCAATCAGTGACTGCAGTGTGCAGTGTGACAGCCCATTCAGCCAATCGCTGGCCACAACGCTGTCCCGTCTCAGTCAGTAACTGGCTGAGCAGGCTGGAGGCAGTTGAAGACAATGGAGACACTAACAGGTAAGTATTGATGAGCGCACATCTGAACGATTGTTTAGTTGTTTTAGTGGGGTTCGTTAATGTTTGGTTCACAAGTTCGCAAATTTTACACTAAAAATTTGTGAACCTGAATTCTGAAAAACTTTCTTCATCTCTAATTATAATATATGAATAACAGTTTATCTGAAATGCAAGCCTAGATGCAGCTTCCTCCATCAATTGTAGCTGGTTAGGTAAACTGTACGCACAGAGGGGACCTAACTACTCTTAGCAGTAGTTAATTAACGTCCTATGATGGGTCCTATTACACAGAGCGATTTTTAACGATAAATGATTGCAAACTAATTTGTTTATCATTAACCTGAAATTGTCCACCATATTACACAGAACGATGGCCGTTAGTCACGATCGGATCGTTACTATAATCGTTTATTCCTTCTGATCCCAGCACAACGATGAACAATGTGCAATTACACTGAACAATTAGTGAAAAATGCGGAACTTGAGCGAACGAATGTGGAGTTAAAGCGAACGATTAGCGATAATTTTAGGATCAGAACTAAATCAACGATCAACGACATATGAACGATTTTTCAATAGTTGCCTGCAATTGGGATTATCGTTTAAATTCGAACAATATAATGATTTTTCGCACAATAATCGTCCCGTGTAATAGGGCCCTTAGACCCCCCATGCTATATCAATAGTTCACACATATAGTAATTGCCACATATGCTACTTAACCCACCAATACTGCCACCTTTAGTGCCCCTTTATGTTCGCCCACATATGTCCAACTGTGGGAAAGCTCCCCTATAATTCATTGTATATGAAAAACTGAGAAATATAAATGGGGCCAGTACTTCCCAGATTGGGCAGATTTTAAATTTTAGTTTAGAGTGGTTGTATTTAAGCCCATGACTAGACAGGACTGGTCATCATGCTTCTAGTCACACTAAGTAACTGGAACAATGATGGACGCCAGCAATCTCATTGATGTCCGCGGCCCGCCATTAACCCCCTAAACGCAGTGATCTATAGCAATCACAGTGTTTAAGTGTGTCAGTGACTGGAGCAGCTCCTGGGACTTTGGGGGAGGGGGGTGATGAGTGTCCCTAAAAAACTGGAGATCGGTTTCTTACCTCTGTGTTCTCTGATCGGCATTCTACTTCTAGTCTGCATCAGGCAAACTCTACTAGCAGAAGGCCGATCTCACTGAACACTGATATGCAATAGCATAGCCCTGCCCACTATTATTCAATCCAGTGGTTGCCTACAAAAGCACCCTAGGGAAATTTATAGTGTAAAAAGAAAATATTTAAAATGTTTATATTTAAATATTTAAAAGGCCTCTCCACCACTAAAAGTTGAAATCACCCCCCTTTTCCCATTTACAAATAAAAAGATGTTAAAAATGAAAATGTATGAAAAGCAATCAAGAATTTCCATCTACACCAATATGAAATATGAAACCACTAAAACTATAGATCATGGCGCAATAAAAGGGCCCCCAAACAGTTTAAAAGAGTTACGGCTCTTAGAATGTGAAGAGAAATAAATTTAAAGCACTGCTTCAGTGTTACCTTGAAATATGTGCATCAATGACCTTTGATATTGAAGGGGTTAATTTCCATTGTCCTTTCCGGTGCCGACATGTAAACCTTTTTTGTTAATATGTTCACTGTTTCTGTACCAACTTTCAGCCACTAGATAAAAATAAAATAGGCTGGGCTTTAGCCATGATGACAAACACCCCCTGGGCTTTTGAGCCTCATTAAAGGGGTTGTCCGGCGATAAAAAATTATTCACAGAATAACACACATTACAAAGTTATACAACTTTGTAATGTATGTTATGTCTGTGAATGGCCCCCTTCCCCGTGTTTCCCCCCACCCACGCTAGACCCGGAAGTGTGGTGCATTATACTCACCGCATCTCGTGTCGTCCACGGTCTCCGATCCTCAGCAGTGACGTCTTCTTCGGGAGGCCAGCGGATCTTCCCGAGTGCCGGCCGCCCTCTGCAGCGTCATCCGAAGCTCAGCCGCGATTGGCTGAGCATAACTGTGCTCAGCCAATCGCGGCTGAGCAGCTGATGACGTGGCCGCGTCATCAGCCGCTCAGCCGCGATTGGCTGAGCACAGTTATGCTCAGCCAATCGCGGCTGAGCTTCGGATGACGCTGCAGAGGGCGGCCGGCACTCGGGAAGATCCGCTCGCCTCCCGAAGAAGACGTCACTGCTGAGGATCGGAGACCGTGGTCGGCACGTGACAGGTAATGTATAGTGCACCACACTTCCGGGTACACGGGTGGGGGTGGTGGGACACGGGGAAGGGGGCCATTCACAGACATAACATACATTACAAAGTTGTATAACTTTGTAATGTGTGTTATTCTGTGAATAATTTTTTATCGCCGGACAACCCCTTTAACATATTAACAAAAAGGCTTGTATCTTGCAGCTAAAAAGCACTATGGAGATTGAAAAAAAAGGTATGCCAAAACCCTGATGTGAAGCCCTATTTAGCCATAAGTTTATGTATACCCCTGTTTCCCTGCTGACAGTTCCTCTCCAACCAAGCAGCAATACCTAAAGGCCCTATTCCTCCATCAGATCTGACAACAGATTATCTGCCAAACCCAGGAGTGGATTTGAAAAGAGGAGAAATCCAGTCTTTCCTTTACGACCTGTTCTCTGTTTATATTCTATTCCTGGGTTTGGCTTAAAATCTTTGGCAGATAATCTGTCGTCAGATCTGTTGGTGGAATAGGGCCTTAAGCATGAGGACTAGTAAACCACAAACTAAGCTGATTAAATTAATTATATTAAATTAATATGGGAACTGTCATAGCCATAGTGTTGTCACCCAATTATAACTTTCTATTAATTTCTGTACCAATGAAGCAGTGTGAATAAAAATGTAAACTCACACATCTGAGTTATTAATAAGAAAGTTTACTTTTTACAAAATAAAAGAATGAAAAGGCGAGTAAAAATTGAGTACTTTAGGAAGTAATTTTTACAAAGGCCTATTATGCAGCCAAGCTGGTACTGACAACAGTCAATGTAATGACAAAGAGTCTACTTTATTTCAGATTTTACACAGATGGCTGCCGCCCTAGGGAGTCCTGAAAAACTTGGATACAGCCATAGGCCACAGGCTGTATCCATGTTTTCCTGGCAGCCATAGGGCGGCATCCAACTTCTGCAGCCACAGGGAGTCAAATGCTGAGCATTCAGGTTCAGAGGACATTGCTGAACCAGGACAGTTTGACAGGTCCACTCAACACTAGTTATACCACCTTAAAAGAATAAATAAGCATTGACTGCTACGTGGCGGCTAAAATCTGTAGAGTGATTATAGTTACTTATGCCACAGAAATTCCAGCTTTCTCATGGCATTTGTGATAATATACATACATTTTGATGCTTACTATTGGGAGAACTACACATGTATATAAATTTTGAATACATTTGATTCCCCCGAGGCCCCATTCTAGCATACTTACGGACCCCTCACCCATTCTCCCTACTTCTGAGACAAAATCTCTCAGCAGGAACTATGCACTTAGACCAAGAGTAGACACCACTGCAGCCAGTGATTGGCCAAGACGGCCAGTCCTGCCCTGTCATCTAGTCTATTTTTGAGGTGACATCAGCCCAAGCAACATATTGAACATTTTTCCATACAAAAATACCATTTTAAATCAGTCCCCACAGCTTTTTTTCCAGCATCCTTCCGGTCATCTTCAGCTGCTTATCATTTCCCACTGCTTCCAAGAAGAGACATTGGAGCAGAAGCTGCTAACTCAGCCCATCATTGGCCGCAGTGGATCAGTTATGTAAAAGAGTGCCGATCTTCTAGATCGGGACTCGTTTAACAATCGTTAGCGATGTCCTTGCAGCCCTTGCCCTAAACTGTATACATTACAGTCAAGGTCAGCGGCCAAGGATTTTAGGTGAGGATTAAAAGACACAATGGCCAATGATCGTATCCATCAGCTGATTGTTGTCTCTATTACACAGACCAATAATGGACCGAATTAGCCCTATTTGGCAGATTATCGCTCCGTGTAATAGGGCTCTTATGGTGCGTTTACACAGGCAGATTTATCTGACCAATTTTGGAAGCCAAAGTCAGGAATGGACTTGAAAAGACAGGGAATCTCAGTCTTTCCTTTATGACCTGCACCCTGTTTATAGTCTGTTCCTTGCTTTGACTTCAGAAATCTGTCAGATAAATCTCTCTGTGTAAACGCACCATTAGTCTTGGAAACAGGGAGAAGCAATGAAGGGTGGGGAACTGGAAGGACGTTAGACGTTGGCTGTGGGGAGATTGAGCTAGGTTAGTAATTTTGTATTATTAATATTATTATACTTCTTACACCAACCCCAGCAACATATAAAACATTTTGTTATAATGGAATACCCCTTTAAGTACTCTAAGTGACTTGTGCAAAAAAAACAAAAAACCAGAAGACACAATGTGGCCACATTCATCCAAAGACTCCCATATCTTCTCCATACATTTTCAAGCCACAAATTAAAGTCAGCGAACTTTAGTCCAAATAGTCCAGTCGCAAAAGAGAACACTCATTCTTCTCAGGTCCTACAAGTTATTTCCACATGATATCACTGAGCTTGTAGCCATATGAAGGTTTGGTGGCTGCAGATTTGGTGCCTGCAAAGTTCCTTGTTGCAGATCTGGTGGTGGCATGTTTAGTTCCATAGCTGGCCAGCCATCGGGACCCTGGTGGTTATGCATATAGCGGTAAAGCTGTTTGAGTTGGGCAACAATGTTGTCTTTGATATCAGGAACAGAAATCTGCAAGCAAACACTCCCACTTTCAAAGGAGCGAGTAACATCTCCAGAAAACATCTCCAGGATGATCCGGGCCACCACTGGAATAATCTAAAGGAAAAAATATATATGATTATTAAAATATACATATCATACACTAGTACTAGGAGTTCTTTAGTACTACCTTGCTAACTTCTAATGCCCTTCCTTAGGAAACTTGTCTTTGTCTGGCTTTATATACTAAAGAACCAGTCTAGGTGGTGAAGTACTAAGAGTACCGTGGTAATCTGTAACGCTATGTTCTATAAAGTTCTACTCACCTGAACAATGATAAGTTTGCGCTCCTTTGGTTTACCGTCAGGCCACTCCTCTCCGAAACACAAGTTGATTTCATACGGCGGCTGCTTAGCTCCAACTCCTCTTTGACTTGTCATAAGTTCTGTTTTGGGTAAATAAAATAATAGATGAGTGGGTCTCACCAATTTAGCAAGAATAACTAAAAGTCACATATGCCATATTAATATTTTATTCCAAACTTTGAAAAGAAAAATATAATAAACTTACCACTTAAAAATGTCTCCAAACAAAAAAGTTTAACTCTCTTCTGTCTCTCGATCAAATTTGGAGCATTAGGAGTAGGAGAGCAGGGTCCTGTCCAGTATACTCTACACTGGCATAGTCTTATGGCATAGATGGCATGTCCGCTCACTTCTAAGATAAGGCCTCTGTCCATGACATCTAGGAGGCGGCTGGTGTACAATCTCTGCCGCTCATTGACTATTTGATCTGGACCAGGGAACCGAACCTGCTCAAGACTTATGGGACCAAAGAGCTCTTCCTGATTGGGCATTGGACCCAGATCTCCATAGAATAGTCGGCAGCCTTGAGGGTTACTAACATTCACTGTCTGGCCCATCTCTTTCCCTCTGTACAAAAACTGGATTTCTAAATCTGTCACTGTAAAAGAAAGAAACTAGATTAAAACTTAATCAGGATATCACAGTGATGGTTTCCACCATCAGAAATTAAATTTGCTAAAAAAAAAAACAAAGAAAAAAAAAACTATACAAAATGTATACTTACTTGGCAAAGAATTAATCCACAACTCAGGGGCATTGAAAAATTCCATGGCTCCTGGGGTCTGTGGGACCTCCATATCTTGTGGCTCTGATTTTGGCCAATTTGGCTCTGGCGTACAACTTCCAATGGTGGCAGGGGCCATAGGGGTATCTGAAATATCAAGTTTATTTTTCACTATTTAAATACATATTAATAATGATATATACTTATATCATGAGCCTATAGGCAGTGCTGATCAAGTAGTCTTAGCCCAAACTTAATTAATCAACAATTTTTAACCCAAATATACAAAGGATCGATAAACTTGAGTACATAAACTCTAGAGTCTTGCCATCTACAGTATAACCATATTTATATATTAGAGACTATATGGTGTCTACATAACTCCTACTATGGACAGTACATGAAAGTCTAATAACACAGAGTCTTTACATCTATATAGCTTTTACCAAGAAACAGTAACATACACATACCATTAATAGTTAACCCACTAAACGGCTCTTGAATAGGGACATGAAGTCTAGATTGGCTTATATCTTCCTCTTCATATTCATCATCGTCCCATGTCGAGGATCCAGTTGAACCTTTAATAGAACAGAACAGACATCAGAGATGGCATTTGCACTATCCAATAAAACATCTAGTAGTTCCATCTTGTAGTACCTAAAATTTGGCAACTTTTTTTTTCTTCTTTATAGCAGGCCATACATGACTGATTTCTGGTAACCAACGTCTAATTGATCCATGACGTTTGTTTTTTTGAATGATGACATCATAAATTGAAACGATAAATTGCCCATTGCTCTCTGTATTGACCCAGGGTTCTATTGAGGAGACAAGCATCTGTTGCAGGAACAACTCTCCACAAACTTCACTTAAAAAAGCCCCAAACAAAATCCAAGATGGCTGATCTGTTTCCATTCAGCATCCATTACACTGGTGGTGATCCAAGAATCATCTAAGCCACCTTTTCAGTCTTCCAAAATCTCTTGTGTATAAATGTTATACAAGTGAAGAAAGGATATGCAAATAGCTCTCACACCACTTAGGCTAAGTGGTGTCCCTTTAAGCCAGTGTTTCACTCCATCTAGGAGTCTTAGAACATTGACAGGGGATCTAAACCAAGCCAAGCATCCATCTTTCCTTTTGGAGAGATTTTTGGCTTGGCATAGATCCCTAGTCAATCTTCTAAGACTCCTAGATGGAGTAAAACACTCACTTGAAGGGACATCACTTTGCCTAAGTAGTGTGAGAGCTATTTGTATATCCTTTCCTCCCAGAATTCCCAGTTGAGCAGGAACGGCCTTTAAGCCTCCACATATTGTTATTGTTGTCTCTTCTTTATTAAAACTAGTATCCCTTTGACCTGGATAGTACACAAAAAAAAGTAGGCAAGTGGCTACTATGTGTGGTTTCCTCCAATGTCATGAATCATGAAGGGGGCAGGAAATTTATATAGAATTTACAGTTTAGAGATTTTTAACACGCCAGACAAATACTGTAAATGCAACATCCCTTCAGCTTTTATGATAACTTGGCACCATACCACAATTTTCTACACTATAAAAAATACAATTTGATTCTAACTTTCTTTCTTTTATTCTCACCTGGGTTAATGATGGATCCCTGAGACTGAGGTAAGTCACAGACCTCATAAATTTTGATTGGATTCATGGGAACTTCTTTTGTGCCATCATAGATGAGTTTAAACTCCCGACTCTTGTTAAGAGCGCAGCGCATTTGAGCCTTCCACTTGGCTGGATCGGGATCGTCCAATCCTTCATGATACTTGCCTGTCTCCACAGCCCAGGCCTGTAAAGATAAATCTGTGACTATAGTACAATATAGAAATCAAACAGTAAAATATTAAGATCTTTATAGCAATTATTCTTAAAGGGTAACCCATTTACCATAGCCATCAGATATCAAAGACAACCAGGTCTTCATGGTCGCACCCACCACCGCCTGGACCTAATAGGGGAAAGTGTTAAGACACTGTTCTCCTCAGTCCTGTGTGATACTATATAGCGCTAAAAACAAGAACTTTCAGCAGGTCACGCCAATGCTGGTATTCCCTCATGGATGCGGGAAGATGGTGGCATTGAGTCATGCTTGGCACACCATCCTCCTGTCTTTAAGAAAGGCAAACAATACTAGATTACTGGGGGGCTGACCCTAGGTACTCCCACCGATCAGCTCACGAAAGGGATGAGTGCTGAAGCCTCTTCCTTCCAGGCACAGTTGCGTACATGTTGCAGTGGCTATGACCTGTACCTATGGGCTTAACAGCCCCACAGATAAGGTGATAACCTTTCTAAATTTGAATCAGATAAAAACAGTTTACATTGTTTCAAGTCAGATAATGTGACTTATTGGCATCACCGTACGCCATTGAAACAATCGTCACTGCTTTGATTTTCTTTTTGTTCCCAAAGTGCAGATTACATTTGTACAATTGTATGTCTGGGGGCAGGTGCGGTAGACACTTTCTTTATCCCACCGTGCCCTTTCATCAGGTAAACAAAGATTAGGAGAACAAGCAATGAATAACGTCTGGGTAAACATCAAGTGTAGAAGTATGGAAGAGGACGGCTCCGCCCTTCACGTTAAATGAGGTTTATCCTTCTGTAAACATGCTGTAAAAGTCTGACTGCAAGTCGATCACCATTTAATGCATTTAATACTTTCTCAATGACAATCAGTGGGTTCAGACACTTTATTATGTACAACCAGCTTAAAGGGATATTTATGACAAAATCAACTTTTCCCAAATCCACAGGATAGGGGAAAAGTAGGAGATCACAAGGGGGGGTCTGACCTCTGTACCCCCATCCCTACCCCCACCCCCTGCATTGGGCCTCGGCTTCTGTATTAGGAATGTTCCTTACCTTGAAGATAGTGTTCTCCTCTTCATGCTGAGGACTGTGACGTGTTGCATGCTTCCACGGGATTTGAAATCTCTTGGCCTCCCTGTCCAACCATACAAGACCAGGATACAATCCGCTATTCACCTGGGCCACCAGCCACGGCTTTAGACGAACACGACGAGGTTGCAGAACCATTTTCTGTAACAATAAAACCAACGATAAGATGTTTGGTGAGAAGCGAGCCTTCTGTTTACTGACTGCCTAGTCAGAATTCCTCCAGCAAAACAATCAAGGTCAACGAAGACGAGATTATATGAGATAAGGTTTACCTCTACCTGATTAATTCTAGCTTATTAGCTGTTGTAGCTCCATAATTTACTGCTGCCTTTTAACCTTTGTCACTGAATAAATATTACCTGGGTCATGGATTCCAGGACATTAGATGACTTCTCACCCATGAAAGAGGTCTAAAACAACAAGCCATTAAATACCAGACACACATTCACTTCATCTGTCTCTAGGATTATACTGCCTTAAATGAGGGCAGGATAAACTAGTGCTTAACAGATCAGTGTATTACTTCCATCATTCTGTTGAGCTGTTCTCCTAATATGCAGGAGAATAGGATTTTTGCCACATCCCTCCCCCCACCCTCCAGCTGCTGATTGACAGTTGACTGGCTATACACAGCATGGATAGATAACTGCCAATCAGCAGCTGGTGGGCGGAGCTTTCTGATTCTCATGAATCTTGAGGACTACTTGGCTCATGCACATAATAGAGAGGAACACTTATTGTCCATGTTATTCAGGAGGAGATCTCTGGATCAGCTGCACAGAACAATGTAAGTGATACATCATTCTGTTCAGCTTCTCTGTCACTAGTTTGTGCTACCCTGAGATAGGACAGCATAATACTACTGACAGAATCTCTTTAATATTACCACAAAATTAGTCACAAAATGTAATGTATTGGCTGTCATATTGGCTGTCATAGATTCTCCTGTAAAATGGATGGTTGGTATAATCTGTGAACATACTGGAATTAACTTATGTGCGCCTAAACCCATATGTGCAGTTCATTTGTGTCAACCACCCCTGATCAAGTTGAAGTTAACAGGAAGTCTTTCTGAGTCCCAGCAACAGCTGACCAAATCTTGTTGACTTCAGTGAAGAGGCTGTCACCACCTTATTGTCTTGTATGCCCCCACTGTCCCAATAGTTGAGGTTACAGAGGTGGGGCCCACACCTATCAGGCATTTAGTGAATGTGTCAAATATTTATGAAGGGAAAAGATTAGAAAAAGTGGGCCTATTCTTTATCCAGAAATAGTTCAAATGTCTTGTATGCGGATTGTGTCTTTTATTGAAGATTTTTCGATTTTTATAATATTATTACATTTTATTCACATAATGTTATACAAGGAAACCACCTGACTTATTAGGCCAGGTCATTTCATTGTTTAGATTCTGAAACAAAGCTATATCGAATGTAAACCCATAACATATAAAATACTTCTATTTAAATTCAAATTCAAGTCTTTTAGTACTTATCAGCTGCTGTATGTCCTCCAGGAAGTGGTGTATTCTTTTCAGTCTGACACATTGCTCTCTGCTGCCATCTCTGTGCATGTCAGGAACTGTCCAGATCAGCAGCAAATACCCATAGAAAACCTCTCCTTCTCTAGGCAGTTCCCGACACCGACAGAGGAGGCAGCAGATAGCACTGTGTCAGATCGGAAAGTAAATCCCACTTCCTGCAGGACATACAGTAGCTGATAAGTACTGGAAGGATTACATTTTTTTAAAGGAAGTAATTTACAAATCTGTAAAACTTTCTTGCACCAGTTGATTTAAAAACTTTTTTTTTCAGAGTACCCCTTAAATTTAAAAAGAGCTCATGAAAGTAATAGCTTCAAATGTTTTTAATTCAATTACACAGTCATAAGGTTATATATAAGGCACCGGTAGCAGTAATTCCTTCTGTCTGTAGTCCTTTACATTCACTATACACTAGAGTCCTTTCTCTGTGTGAATTGTCTCTTTAAACTAACACACACCATATCCATCCAGTCTGGAGCTCCCTATACACCTAGGCTTAAAGTCAATGAACACAGACAAATCTAAAATGATTGTTCATCAAGTGAAATCCAACAACAATTGTTTTATCTGGTTGGTCACAGAGCCATCATCTGAAATGTCTGAAACTTTCATCAGATAGGGATTAGTGAATGATAGTTCGGGAATGAAAAGTCTTGGACTCTTTGTCTTTTGCTTTGTGCCGAGGATCTCATACGGCCAGTCTGACCAACCAATGATCGCAAATGAGATCGTTTATCGTTAACCTGAAATCGTTTACCATATTACACAGAACGATAGTCGTTAGTTACCATCGTTACTACGATCGTTTACTCCATCTGATCCCAGCAAAAGGAGGAACAAAGTGCAGTTACACTGATCAATTAGTCAACGACTAACGATGATTTTAGTGTCAGATCTAAATGAACGATCAACGACACACAAACGATTTTTCGAACGCTGCCTGCAAATTCACAGGACGATTATCGTTTGATTCAAACAATATAACAATTTTCCGCAGGATCATCGTCCCATGTACTAAGGCCCTAACAGTGGGTCTCGGAAATGGGGCTCTCCAAACTTTAAACCTTCTAAAGACAAAGGGGAAAATTCCTACTCATCAGTACATGCCACAATATACAAACAAGATCTAACTCCAACATAAAAGCATAAGACATTACTGGGAGTATCTCTGCTCAAGCAACTCCATACAAAGATAAATTAAAAGATTCTACGACTAACCAGTGAAAACACAAGAATTATTGTTTTTTTCCACGGTGAACAAAACTCTGGTCTACCTACATGATATTAATGCTCTTACTTTCCGTCACCAGACTGTAAAAACAACATAAACTCCAAACGTTAAAGTGCTAGAAATGATAAGAAAGATCAAAAGAAAGTATAAAAGTATATACTATATAACAAAAAAGTATAAAAGAAAATCAAATGTTTTATCCCCAACACTGGAAACTCTTGCGTTATATCATGTGTATAAACTATATACATATATACATATATATATAGTTAATATGGTAGAAACATAAAACTACAGATCTGAGCCAATATATAGGTCCAAAATATTGAGAAACCTGCAGTATGGTACCTGATCAGTTAATATGGGATCCATCCCAGCAAACCCACAAAGATGCAACCAGGAAACTCGTCCAGAGTTGTGTCTTACCTCCACTTGGCTCCACGCAGATGATCTCCGGCTATTAGTGGTGTGTAGGCGACCAATGTGTGAATGATAATGGGGACAGCAGTGAGAAGCCCCTTGGTCTGACCCCTTAAGCCTTTGACCCTCCCCTTGTGTTTCTTGTGCTAATGACTTGTGTCCCCTTCCTGCCTGGCTCAGGGATGGCTGACATCACTTGGTTCAGGGCTATAGGACACACCTGCCAGCCACTCTATTCCTCACAGCATGAGTCAGGACACTATAGGAGCACACAGCAGGCAGCATTACTTACACTCCATTGTATGTAAATGGGTAAGCAGGAGCTGTCTGTCTGCTGCTGGAGACAGCACTGTCATGTATATACACTGCACCTCAATAGACTTGGGTTAGGATGTGAATTGTGGCTAAATCTAATAAAGCTGGGCCATCTGGCAGAGCATTGATTACTTTGGTCAATGATTTCCCATTCAACATATACTTCAGGATTGCACCTAGATTATCGTGATACTATATGCGATCATGGAGGAGCTCAGTACTGATGTTGTTCCACCCCTCCTCACCAATCGCTCCTACAGAATACCAGTGGTGCTGGATTTAGGGCCCTATTCCACCGGACGATTATCGTTCAGATTATCGTTAAATCGTTCGAATCTAAGCGATAATCGTTCAGTTGAAATGCAGTTAAAGATTAACGACCGAAAGAGAAATCGTTGATCGCTTTATAAGACCTGGACCTACTTTTATCATTGCTCGTTCGCAAAACGTTTGGTCGGTCACAGTAGATACGAACGTAATAGCGAAGAAATAGCAAAGAAAAAACGATCGCAAATACGATCATAAGTAACAATTATCGTTCCATGAAAATGAGTGAACGTTTTCAGGTCTTTCACAATAGCGGTCGTTTGAGATCGTTAATCGTTTACGATTATGCGAACGATAACCGTCCGGTGGAATAGGGCCCTTAGGGTCCTATTACACTGAGCAATTTTTAACGATTAACGACTAACGATCGAAAACGAGATTGTTTATCGTTAACCTGAAATCGTTCACCATATTACACAGAGCGATAATCGGGAGTTACTATGATCGTTATTGCGATCGTTACTTTGATCGTTTATTCCTTCTGATCCCAGAAAAACAATAAACAATGTGCAATTACACTAAACGACCAGTGAACGAATGCGGAACTTGAGTGAACAAACGTGGAATTACAGCGAACGATTAACGATAATTTTAGGTTCAGATCTAAATAAACGAGCAACGACATACGAACGATTTTTCAATCGTTGCCTGCAATTACGCAGAACGATTATCGTTTAAATTCGAACGATTTAACGATTTTTCACACAATAATTGTCCCGTGTAATAGGGCCCTTAAAGGGCCTGTTTTGAGCCTTAAAGGGTTTTCCCTAAATTTCCTACAGGCTGGGACAGTTAAAAAGAAACATAAAAATTCCGGCCATGATGTGCCGTACATCATCGAGTTAGGATCCTATTAGACAAAGTGATTTATAATGATTAACGATAAACAATTGCAAACGAGATTGTTCATCGTTAACCTGAAATCGTTTGCCATATTACACAGAACGATAATCGTTAGTTACAATCGTTACAGTGATCGTTACTACGATCGTTTACTCTATCTGATCCCAGCGAAAGAAGGAACGATGTGTAATTACATTGAATGAATAGTGAATGAACGTGGAATTGCAGCGAACGATTAACGATGATATTAGGGTCAGATCTAAATCAACGATCAAAGACACACAAACGATTTTTCGATTGTTGCCTGCAATTATACAGGATAATTACTGTTTAAGTTTGAACGTTATAACGATTTTCCGCACGATAATCGTCCCGTGTAATAGGGCCCTTATCTCTACAGCATATTGCTGGCCTCAGTGGTCGCTTCCTGCATGTAAGTACTTGTACACAACCAGAAGAGATATGAAATCTTGATCACACATATTCAGGTACACAGCGTTGAATGCAATCTCTTGTTTGCCATGAAATGTCCAGACAATGTCCAATCCCGTTCCTGGCACTAAATATACAGCTTTAGGCTATGTTCCCATTTTGTAAGAGACTAGCAGTTCCATGACCTGGCCGGATCACGGAACAGCCAGTCTCAGAGAAGATCATCCCGGCCGTTACTGCAGTACTGGCCGGATGACCTTTTGCGCCGCTGAGTTCTGATGTGAGCGCATTCATGCGTGCCCGCATCAGAACTCCCCACTGAATACAATGGAGCGTGCGGCCAGAGCTGGATGCTCCATTGTGTCAACTGACAGGGTTTTCTGTGGCCGCTATTCATCGAATGGCGTATACTAGGTGTATACACTCTGGCCGGGATTCCTTCAGCCTTTAGCACAACGTAAGTTCCGTACTAATCACAATTACTGTTCACACACTGTATTTTTTCAATAAATTACGGCCATTATTGCAGATTTCAACAATGGCCGCTATTTATTGAGAGTCTGAAATAACATTATTTGCTATGGAACAACGGCCGCAGTGTATACACTCTGTATACACTGCGGGCGCACAAAAAACTGACTTGTTCATTTTGTGCGGCCGCTATTCAGTGAATAGCGGCCTCACAAAAGAAGCAGTGCAGACAATGTAAGTACGGCTCTGGACGTACTTTACATTGTGTGCTATGGTTAGAAATGGAGTGCGGGCACACCTGCTATTTTTACAGCGTAGGAACAAGGCCTAATATTGTTTTCTGTGGGCATGCTGCTTTTTGTGATTAATATATGTATCACTGTTAGGCTGGGTTTACACTACATCTGCTTTTACAAAAAATGGATGGAAAACGGATGCATTTGTGTGCATCCATTTTGAGCCGTTTTTCCATTACTTACATAATAAAAAAAAAAAAAGAAAGAAAAATCAAAATGCATCTATTTTTTTAGCGTACACAAAAATGTGGTCAACAACGTTTTTTTTAACATTGAAAAAAACTGATGTGTTTTCATCCTTTTTTTATATAATATATAATATATATAATGGAAGTCAATGGAAAAATGGATCAAAATGGAAGCACACAAATGCATGTTTTTCCATCCATTTTTTCATCTGTATTTTGTAAAAACTGACCAAAAAAAATTTGTGTGAATGTTTAAATAAACATTTTCTATTTTGCTGCAAAATGCTCAAAGTTTTTTGAGGAGTATAGTACATGCTTGTTGAGGCAGCATTACAATTATTAGGATTATATAGAGTACTTACATACAGTTATTTATGGCGTGTGCAATGTGATTGCTGTGTTATCTAATGTATGCAGCCATACAGTATAAACAAAGAAGACACACTGACTGTATGAATACATAATCTATCTATAAATTGAGGAGCTGGCATATGCTATATATCCATCACATCAGACCCACTTTTTCTGTATTCAGAATAGGACATTGGCTTTCTGTTCTAGTTGCTGTCAGAATGTTTGGTTGCTGTCATGAAATAAAAACTTGAGATGGGAGAAGACATGTTCATATTTCACTTGTCTGTAAGCCTTAGGCGCACTTCTAATTTACCTCCAATGACTGGAAGCACGGTATTCACATTAACATTTGGTGAATAGTCCAGACACAGCACTACAGCTGATCCAGCCTGGTTTGGCATGTGCTTATTTAAAGGGGTTTTCAAAGTGAAAAGTCATTGATGGCCTATCCTCAGGATAGCCCATCAATAGCTGATCAGTGGGGTGCTGACACCCCTGCTAATCATCTGTATTCCACAGCTACAGCGCCACCGGGGGGTGGGGGTGATAATCAAAAAGTGCTGAATAGTAAATTTATAAATTTACTAGTAAATGTGCAAATAAAAGCTACAGGTTACAAAAACAGTTTTGCGATTAAAGTATGTTCATACAGGCAAAAAAAATAATTGTCCAAAAAAGCGAAAGCGAGTGCCAAAAAAAAAGTCGGAACATTGGGTTGGGTTTGATGTGAGGGGGAGTATGTTTTATCCCAGAAAATGACACAAGACAGCACAAATCTGACATGACATGACATGACTGACATATGAAACACCAGTCCTAGTCAATCTCCTCCTATAGTGTTTAAGTCATCTGCTGTGACTTCAGATTTATACTCTATTGAAAACAATTTAAGGTTTATTCAATCACTTAAAAGGGTAGTTCACAAAAAAAATCTTTTAAATCAACTGGTGCAAGAGAGTGCCAGAGATCTGTAATTTACTTCTATAAAAAAAAATGTTAAGTCTTCTGGTACTTATAAGCTGCTGTATGCCCTGCAGGAAGTAGTATTCCTTTCAGTCTGGAGAGCAGGAGAGGTTTTCTATGGGGATTTGCTGCTGCTCTAGACAATTCCTGTCATGGACAGAAGTATCAGCAGAGAGCACTATATCAGACTGGAGAGAATATACCACTTCCTGCAGGACATACAGAAGCTAATGAGTACTGAAAGACTTGAATTCTTTCTTTCTTTCTTTTTTTTAGAGGAAAGGCCACTTTAAGGAGTTAAAGCTATGGTAGGTCCAGCCTGTGAATGTATTCTTTGTTTGGACTTGCATTATACTGAAAGGGAAGAATGTCAGCAGTCAGCGCCTCCATCTACAGTACACAGTGGCACTGTTTGGCGCTTCATGTTTGAGAGCAGAGGTTGTACTTAGACTGATCTGTAGGTGTCTCACCAGCTTATTGTTCTATGTGAATAATACACTGAGAAGTCACTCATTCACTTACTAGTGCCCGGTCTGCTGGCATCATCCTAGATGCTTGGCATAACTGCTAGTTCTCCCCCGCCGCTCAGGTCCCATCCTGACACTGTGCACACACACATCTATGAGGACGTCTATGGGTATCCTCAGACTTTTCATCTATATCTACATGGGATTACAATGATTTAACACTATTCGAGGGGAAATTGATGTCCTTGCGGTGATACTGATGAAGTGTTAGGGATGATTAATATGTAAACCAATAGGTCTGCAAGAGGTGTAAACAGCCTTTGTTTCCCAGCAGCCTAGAGGCCACCAAGGGTTCTTAACACATGTAGAGAGGCCGGCAATGTCATTAAGTTTTTTTTTTTACTACTGGGGTGAGAACTGCTGAGCTGAATGTTTAACCTATTGTTTTGTAGATTAGTCCAGATTCTTTTGTTTGATATGTAAAATAGGACCAGTAACAATATATACAGTATTATACAACAATACCATTTTTTTCTTATTTTTTTTCTTTTCTTATTATGCAAATGTTTTTCTTGAAGTCTGTTATTTCTTATATTACCTTTTCAGGTGATTGTCTAAAACATATGTAGTTTTATTTTTGTTCGATGAATTTCCATTGCCACAAGGTATTTTATTTGTGCGGCTCTTGTCACTTTCACTTAATTTGCTGTGTAGAGTAAAGAACAGGACACATATGTATAAAAGGTAAACCTTGGGTCTAGTTTATTATATTCTTTTTGGAATAACATTTTATTATTACAATATTAAATTATATCAGGAAAGGGAATACAACTACAGACAGAGTGCAGAGTGTTGGGATATGAAAAAACATAAATTAGCCCTGGGGGCTAGGTTCACACTATGTAACTGTGCGGCTGTATTTTTTATGCGGCTGTAAATGTGCGGATGAAATTCCGGCCGTGGGAAAAAATAGACATGCGGCTCAAAACATACGGTCATTTACTTGGAAATCTGGTTCAACTAAAAATAACAAATAAAATCTTAAGAAAGTGATGCAAACACCTCTGGAATGCATCTGGGAAAGCAGGGAACACAGTTTACATGAATCTGTATTACCGGGGTTTGCGATCCTCTGCACTAATGCCGATGTCTCTCATGGTTAATCTATTAAAATAATAAAACACATTTTTGTTGTAATAAAGTGCCTTTCGTTGTTCAATAATGAAATTTAAACTAATCCATCATTTTGCAATTAAATATACTGTTAAAATAAATATATATATAAATAAATGTATATTTATATATATATTTATTTTTTGACAGTATATTTAATTGCACAATGATGGATTCGTTAGAATTAAATTATTGAACAACGAAAGGGACTTTATTACAAAGAAAATGTGTTTTATTAATTTAATATATTAACTATTAGAGGCATCGGCATTCGGCATCATTGCCGGCTATTTCTGAAGTACTCCGTACGGACCGCCTGTCAATCCTCGGCCGCATTTCCAGCCGCAAACAATGGTCTTGTTCATTTTTTACGGGTCCGTTTACGATCGGGCCGTAGATTCATACATAGTGTGCACTGTGCAGCCGTATATCCTATACTTTCCAGCGTACGCATGAACCACCAAAAATACCGCCGCACAATTACAGCCGCAAATACAGCCGCACACTTACATAGTCTGAACCTGGCCTTAGGGTGCGTTCACACCTACAGGATCCGCAGCAGATCTGCAGCAGATTTGATGCTCTGTTCAGTTATTTAAATGAAATCTGCTGCGGATCCGCAGCAGAAAATACGCTGCGGATCCGGTAAGTGTGAACGTACCCTTAAGAAAAATAAACAGGATTATATGCCATAGAGACAGATTTTGAAATAATGCAGAGTAGAAGTTTATCAACTACTTCTACTATTACACGGAGCGATAAACGGCCGATTCAGATGATTATTGTTCTGTGTAATAAAGACAACAATCAGCCCATGAGAGCGATCATCGTCTGATCGTTGGTTTAGGTTTGAACCTAAAATCGGTGGACCTCTCCCCACTCCCCGTCTTCGTTTTGCTTCGCTAACAATGTCCATGCAGCCCTTACTGCACGATTATCGGGCCGTGTAATAGGTCCAGTAAACGACCGCCAATCTAGCAGGTCGCCGCTTGTTTACTAAAATGAACGGCCTGTAGTCGGCCCCTGTAATAGGACCCTTATCCTGGGGAAGGGGGGGGGGTAGGATGTCATCCTCCTATTCAGCATTGTAGGAGCGATAAAGGACAGTTTACACGAACCAATCATCACTTACAAGCTCCAGGGCCCTATTATACAGATCAATAATTATCCTAATCAGCCAGATTCATCATTTATTGCTCCATGGAGACAACAATCAGCTGATGACAATAAGGATCAGTTAATCGCATGTTATGGTCCTGACCTAAAATCATCGGCTGCCAGACACGCATCGCTACGTGTAATAGGGACACTGGCTGATGACTGTGTAAAAAAAGTAATATACTGTATACATTACCTCTACACAGCCCCCAGTGTTCTTAAGTCCTCTACCCACTTCCCGGAGCCGCCACTGTAAGGCTATGTTCAGACTACGTATGAGACCGGCTGTTCCGTGACCCGGACGGTCTCAGAAAAAATCATCCCGGATGGTACTGCTGTACCAGCCGGATGATCTTTAGCGCTGCATCAGTGCGTGCCCGCATCAGAACTCCCCACTGCACACAATGGAGCAAGCGACCAGAGCCGCTCGCTCCACTGTGTGCACTGACAGGGTTTTCTGCGGCCGCTAGGGATCCCCAACTGGGTTTTACGGCGCCGCTAGGGATCCCGGCAGAGTATATACTATGTGTATACACTCCGGCTGGGATCCCTCAGAAGGCAGCACTACGTAAGTTCCGTGGGAACCACGGCCGTTGTAACAACGGTTGTGATTCCCACAGAACTTACGTTGTGTGAACATAGCCTAAATCTGCAAATTCAGAGTGTTTTTCTGACTGACAGGCTGCTTAGCCAATCGCTGGCCATGGCAGTCCCAGCCATTGATTGGCTGAGCAGCCTGTCAGTTCTGAGACCTAATCTGAAGCTACAGTGGTGGTAAAGGCAGAAGAACAGGGGCTGTGGAGAGGTAATGTATTCAGGTTAAGGGCAAGGGCAGCATGGGCATCACTAACGATATATTTATACAGCCCTTGCTAAACGATTATCGAGCGATGTAATAGCTCGGTAGGCGTGCGCTGATCTAGCAGATCGGCACTCACCTACAGTAGGCATCTGGCTGTCTAATACGGCCCTTAGAAACGCAATTCAGCCAGTGTAAAAGAGCCAGAGATCAGCCAACTAGTGATCAAACGCCCACTGGTCAGCTGATTTGATCTTTTTGCGCAGCAAGTAAAATCATTGTTATTGTCCCCAGATCTCTCTGTCCAAACATGAAATGTGCAAATAATATCAATGTATTTAACTGGCTGCATGAACATTCATGCTGCCCGGCCACGCGATTATTCATTCATGTTGAATTGAATTGCGGTTGACGTACAAGACTGTGTTATACTATTGTTCAATTACAATAAAGGCCCTATTACACGGAACGATTATCGGCCGTATCCGGCCGTTGTCGGTTGTTACTGCCGATAATCATCCCGTGCAATAGAAGGCAACGAACAATGTCGGCTGATCGTTGCTGTCGTTTGTATTTCAACACATTGCCATCGTTCCGCAGAACAGGACCACCACTATCCTCTATGGGCTGCCCGGACGATCTAGCGATCACCCGGGCAGCCCCCCCCCCCTGCAGCCTGTGTACTAGCAGCGGCAGCGAGCGAGCAGTCATTTGTCATAGACCGGGTCTTTTGTACTGGCTTACAAATCTAATCTTTCAGTGTAAACAAAAGTTGTTCGGTCATTTGTCGGGGAGTACACTACGAATCTGCTTTATGAAACAGATATTGAAATGATTGCATTTACATAACGTAGTTTTGTAGCATTATATCTTTTTGTATACAAGACAACAAATCATCACTCGTCGTTCACTACAAGATCACTTTGGCAATTTATCTGTCCGTGTAAAAAGACCCTTATTAAGCAGCTTTATTGAACAATGAAATCTAATAAATACAAAGAGAAAGAGATTGGCAATGCAGATGAGATAAGGAAATGTTACTGTCTAGAGCAGAGTATACAGGTAAATTGTATACAGTATTCTGGGCTTATAATGACATCAAGTAATGAATGATTGTCTCATTGTAGGAATAAAACACAATGGATCTAAGATTTGATAAAGTTTTGTTTTGTCCTTCAAGTGACTTGTCTGCACTTCAAGCAAATGCACCTCTCTCTCTCTCTCTCTCTCTCTCTCACTATAGTAATAATAAGAATAGAAATAATAGGTAGCTCATGGTGATGACCTTAATGGAATCATAGAAGAATACGACATAGCTAATGCACGTTTCTCCGATGTTACCATTGCCTCTATTCCCCGGTTAAGGGAAACCTCTGAATATTCCAAATTATGATAAATGCAGAAACAGTAAATTTATACAGTAGTTTAAAGGGATTGTCTGGGAAAAGTTTATATTTAGCCATGCTGCTGGGGCTGCGGGGATATGTCAGTAATGTATACTTACCTGTCTTGCTCCCCAACACTCCATGTTTTCATGCCGCCTGTTCTTCAGCTTTACCGCTGTTAGTGTTTTCATGGCTTCTGCTGTTGTCCCGTTCCTGTAGGAAATGGGCGGTCAGCAGAGAGTCTATGCCGTGCGCCCTTTTTTCAGTGGGAGAGGCATATTATCCGATGTACCGTATTTTCCAGCGTATAAGACGACCCCTGACTTTCAAGATTGTCAGGGCTTCGCCTTATGTGCCGGAAAATGTTAAACGCTGCCTTACCGCAGCAAGGTTTACTCGCTGGAGCCCTGCTGTGGTCAGGCAGGGGTTAACTGCAGTTAAAAAAAAAAAAACTGTTAACTCACCTATCTCCCGTTCCCAGCAGCCGCTCGTCTTCCGCCCTGTTTTTGGCGCAGGCAGTGTGATGCGCACTGTCTGTGATGGAGATCCCTGAAGCTCTCCCGGCCAGCCGAGCATCTCGTAAGAGAAGCTCGGAGACACTCATCTGCCAGGAGAGCTTCAGGAGCATGATAGAGGCTTTGGGAACTTCCAGAGCCTCCGCCATTCTCCAGAAGCCCTCCTGACAGCCAAGCGTCTCTGAACTTCTCCGATGAGATGCTCAGCTGCCCAGGAGAGCTTCGGGGATCTCCAGCGCAGACAGTGCGTGTCACACTGCCTGCTCCAAGAACAGGGCGGAAGACGAGCGGCTGCTGGGAACGGGAGATAGGTGAGTTAACTGTTGTTTTTTTTTAACAGGGGTTGCCGCTTATGGTGGGAATGCAGCCACTTTTGAGCTCTCCCACCGTATGCGGCGACCATACCCAACATATAAGACGACCCCCAACTTCTGAGAAGATTTTTCAGGGTTAAAAAGTTGTCTTATACGCCGGAAAATATGGTATTTAAAATGCTGACATCGGTATAGAGTGGACGGCCTGGGAACTGGTAAGTATATATGGCTAAGTATGAATTGTCCCCAAACAACCCCTTTAAGTGTAATAGTAAAGTATAGTCATAACCACACTGAAAACATTTGCTAGGCACTGTCCACAGAGTAGAACATGGTCCTGTAATACATTTGTCTCCTCTGTGATTTTTTACTGCTTTATACTCCTCTAACAGCACAATACATTCGAGCAGCCACACTAATGCTGCGTTTACACTTTTTGCAATAACGATCGCATTAGAGCGATAATCGTTCCGTGTAAACACAGCAAACGATCAAGCGACGAGCGAGAAGTCGTTCATTTTGATCTTTCAACATGTTCTCAAATCGTCGTTTGTCGTTCGCTAAAAATTCGCAGATCGCTTCGTGTAAACAGTCTTTCAAAGATTCACCCTATGTGAAAGATGGGCTTAAGTGATCTTAAAAACGATCGCAATAACGATTTTTCTAACGATTTATTCAACTAAACGCTGATTGTTATAAAAACCAAATTGTTGCTTCAAAATCATTAAACAATCGATTGGGCGAATTATCGCATTCTGTAAACGCAGCATAAGGGCTCTATTGCACAGGACAATAATCGTGCGGAAACCGTTATATCATTCGAATTTAAACGATAATCATTTTGTATGATGCAGACATCGATCAAAAAATCCTTTGTGTGTTGTTGATGGCATCTTTTAAGCTGACCATAAAATCATTTTTAATTGTTCAGTAAATGTACACATCGTTCATTGTTTTGCTGGGATCAGAGGGAGTAAATAATTGTAGTAATTATCTTAGTAATGATCATAACTAACGACTATCGTTCTGTGTGTTAGGGCCAGTTGACATGGAGTAAAATTGTCGGAATTCCGCTGTGAAATCCCATCTGTCTCCGTGTGACAGTTTCTCTTTGGGAGGGCTCGCACGCCTCTGCTCTCAGCATCTGTCTGCTAAAAGAATTGACAAGTAAACTTTACAAGTAAATTTTACTCCGTGTGAACTGCCCCTTATGGTGAATAATTTTTAGGTCGTTCCCACAAGCTTTCGTTAATCGTTAAAAAAACACTTTGTCAAATAGGACCATAAGGGTCTCTCTCTGTGTCCGAAAATATCACAACAGATCTATAGCATTCGAGGACACTAAATTCTTAAAGGGATACTTCAGCACTTAAAGGAGAAGTCCGGCAAAAATTTTTATTAAAGAATTGTACTGCCCCCCAAAAGTTATACAAATCCCCAATATACACTAATTACGGAAAATGCTTATAAAGTGCTTTTTTCCCTGCACTTACTACTGCATCAAGGCTTCACTTCCTGGATAAAATGGTGATGTCACGACCCGACTCCCAGAGCTGTGGCTGCTGGAGAGGATGATGGCAGAGGGATGCTCAATGTGCCTCCAGTGCCCTGTGTCCCCCTGCCATAAGTAAGTGCAGGGAAAAAAGCACTTTATAAGCATTTCCCGTAATAAGTGTATATTGGTGATTTGTATATTTGTATATTTTGGGGGGCAATACAATTCTTTAATAAAAATTTTTGCCAGACTTCTCCTTTAAACACATTTACATAGTAATGTCTTTATATAAAACATTATTAATATCATGTAGTCCAACGAGAAAAGAAAGTGCCACTATCCGGTGAGTGCTTGGACTTTCTGTATCTACTTGCTTGTGCCATTATTAATATCATGTTCTTACCTCACCACGCTCTTCCGGTGTTCTCCTTAGGTGCCTCTGGGTCCCCCGCTTACTGCTCCCGCCGCCACTTCCAAGACAGACTAATTTTTTCGCAGTGACAGTCTGTTCAGCCAATCACCTTTCACTGCACTGTTCCTTCGCATTTAGCGGGCTGTCACTGCTGAGATGAGTTTGTCTTGGAGTGGCAACGACAATGCACCCAGAGTCACCACAGGAGGACACCAAGGGGGCACTAGGGGGGAGTGTTGAGGTTAGAATAATATGTTATGTTTTACACATGTTTTAGATTTGATATGTAAGAATTTGTTTAAGAAACCTTTGTCATACAATTAGACTGTTCCTGTAACCCAGGCTATACTCTAGAGCTGTCATCATTGTGTTTTCTTTGGTAATAAACTGCCCCTATGTTGCTGCTGTTACACTGTTACAGTCCTTTGCTACATTCTTCTATCAAGTCAGTTTGTCACCCATCCATCTGCACCTTACAGGGAGATACTAAATACCCATGGCCATTGACTTTAACAGTCCATGGGAAGCTTGACACCCTGCAGTTATTATCACTATTGCAGGTGACCATACAAAACTTAAGCAGTGCTGCTTTCACAGTTCACAGGTTCCCATATCAAGCCTGTAAGATCAGAAGAGGCGATCTGCATAAAGCAAACCTCAGGGTCAGGACCAAGTGTTAGTATCCTAGGCTGACTCCCCCCCAATATATATGAATTCAAAAATACCATAATTAGGATAAATCCATACAGTGCCCCACTTAGCCCCCTATGTAAAAATGCCTTAATGTACCTGACAATTTAAAGGGAATGTGTACTTAGAAACTTACCCATTGTTTAAATCAACTTTTTATGTTCAACTTTTTTTTAAAGAATTTGGGGGGATTTTTTTTTTTTTGTTTTCATTTTACAGTATTGCACAAAAAGCTGGCAACAGTAGATAGCAAAGACCATAGTTATATCTCCTCTTCTCCCTCCCCGTGGAATGACCTTTTTAACAATAGAATTGCATAGGTCATTTGGTTTATATGAATGGTTAGCAA
The DNA here is from genome assembly GCF_027789765.1 of Dendropsophus ebraccatus. Taxonomy (NCBI): domain Eukaryota; kingdom Metazoa; phylum Chordata; class Amphibia; order Anura; family Hylidae; genus Dendropsophus; species Dendropsophus ebraccatus. Next base: position 26,394,398 of record NC_091464.1, read on the forward strand.
ATCTGGTTACTGTACACCAAATCTGGTAAGAAACACCAATGAGTGACAGGATTCATTGGTCTGTGACAGTAACCAATAAGATCTTCTATCTTCTTTTACACAGAAAGATTATCTGACAGCTTATGTGCCAAAGATTTGAAGCCAAAGCCAGGAATGTATTTGAAAAGAGGAGAAATCTCAAGCTTTCCTTTATGATCTGATCTCCGTTTATAGTCTGTTTCTGGCTTTGGCTTTAAATCCTTGGCAGATAATCTGTGAGATAATCTTTCTGTGTAATGCTGCATTTACACGGAGCGATAATTCGCCCGATGGCACGATTAGCGATATCGAAAGAACAATGTTTTTTTAGAACAATCAGCACTTAGACGGAACGATATATCGTACGGAAAAATCGTTTTGCAATCATTTTGCAATCGCTTTAGCCTATCTCGCACATAGGTAAAATCGATGAACGATTTTACATGGAACGATCTGCGATTTTTTTGCGAACGACGTATTAAGAACATGTTGTAAGATCAAAATAAACGATTTCTCGCTCGTTGCTTGATCGTTTGCTGCGTTTACACACAATAATCGTTCCGTGTAAACGCAGCATAAATAGACCCTATCAGTCTGATAGAGTAATTGCCCATTAGCCAGTTTAGTGATTCAGACCCCAGCTGTGCCCCAGTATTTTTAAGAAGGTAATTGCAGCAGTGCAAGCAGCAGTCTGACCTCAGACTTACCTCCCTGGCTCCTGCTGTGATGTAAGTTATATGATACAACACCTTGTTTATAGCAATGTCCGCAATTTCGTGTACCCCATAGAAACACAGTATACCCAATAGGGTATATTATATACATTAGATATATGGGGTTAAAACCTTTGGCATATGTCATACTTTTTTGTTTAAAGAGTCACTGTCTTTAAAAAATTTTTTTGCAGAAATCAATAGTCCAGGCGATTTTAAGAAACTTTGTAATTGGGTTTATCAGCCAAATCTGCCATTATCTGCATGTAAAAAGCCTTTCCCCAGGCCCCCCCTCCTCCTCTCGTTTCTGTCATCCACTCCTCAGAATCAGGAAATCTCGACTGTTTTTTCATCAGTCGGATCCTGTCTGGTCTATGAAGAGGGGAGAAGGGAGGAGGAAGGAGCGAGATTAGCAGCTGAGAGCCAGAACAAAGGATTGCTCAGCAGGGAAGCTATTCAGAGCCCTAATTAGAGGTCAGAGAGGCCCATGGTGCCTGTCAGAGGAGAGAGCCCGGGATGTGAGTGTAAATTAACACTTTGTTGTCCTGTTTTGCTGCTTTTACTTTCTCTCTCCATAGGAAAACCATGAAGACAGGTGGGAGAGCTTCAAACAGCTTTTTCATGATAAAAATTCAATTTTTGGCTAATGAACCCAATTACAAAGTTTCTTAAAATCGCCTGGACTATTGATTTCTGCAATCAAAATTTTAATGACAGTGACACTTTAAAGTGTTTATCCATGTTACATTGAGAAGGGTCTTACTGACTGAGACATCCGTATGTTTGTCTTCTAAGGATTGTTCAACAAAGCTATGAATCTAACCTAACGGTGACGGCTTGCTATGTGAAACCTACGTGAAACATAAATAAATGATGGTAGAATAAGCAGTCTCATGTTACTTACATTGTTGCAGTATCACAGTAACAGACATCAGTGAAGTCTTGTGAGTCTCCTAAGAGGGATCTTTGCATGTCCCTCAAATTGGTTGATGCCCCATTCACATGCTTTGCTATTCTGCACTGGAGCTTTATAGAATAGACAATGCATGTGACGTTACAATTTACAGAGCTTTTTAAAGAAGATATACAGCATAAATGTTCTGTGTTTTCCATATTGAAAAAAAAAAAATTAAAAAATCCACAGAACAGAAGTCAGTACATAGTCATCTTGTATTAAGTCAGGCATGTCCAAACTTTTTTCGAAGAGTGCCAAATTTGATGAAGTGAACATGTGCGAGGGCCGACCATTTTACATGCTACATGCTATATGCTTTATAACACAGGCAGATAATAGCAAGCTGGATACCTGGGGGCCGTAAAAGTTCGGAACGCGGGCCGCAAATGGCCCTCCGGCCGGACTTTGGACATGCCTGTATTAAGTAGACAGAATCTAAATAATAGTAGTCTAGTACACCTAGATCTGTGTATAAGTGAGGATGTACTTTTTTTAGCCACACTGAAATGTTTTATAATGTGTCTGTCCAGGAGAGGAGGGGCCTCCTGGTGGGGCATGGACTACGCACTGGGGGGGGGGGAGGATGCCTACACACAGTGTAGTGGAATTAGGGATGGTCCGAACCTGCCAAGGTTCGGGTTCGTATGAACCCGAACGCTCGGCAGCAGAATCCCGCTGTCTGTCCACGGAGCGGGCGGATACAGCGGGAGGAAAGCCTGGAAAACTGGGATACAGCCTATGGCTATGGCTGTATCCCAGTTTTCCAGGTGGTCCTCCCGCTGGACAGCGGGAATCATTACCGAGGGTTCAGGTTCGTACCATCCCTAAGTGGAATACATACTAAGGTGATGCAATGCACAGCAACAAAAACAGACACGGATGTAAAAATGGATGCAATCACAGATCACAGATCTAGCTAGCAGGCTAAGGCCTTATTCACACGTCCAGTGATTTTTAATAACTGTGATTTTAGTCCGCTAGCTAAATTTGTGGAAAACAATCTGTGATTGCATCCGTTTTTCCATCTGTGTCTGTTTCTTCCAATGATGTGCATCACATCACCCTAGTATGTTTTCCACTATGAGTAGGCACCCACCCCCAGTGTGTATTCCACCATTAAGATGCCTCAGATGTGGCAGAGATGAATGTCAGATGTAGCAGAGCTGGATGTGTCACATCCCCCCCCCATGTAGCAGACCCAAATGCGTCACATCACCCCCCCCCCCCCCCCCCCCAGATGATATTACATCAGCAATAATACCGCAGTGACCACTGTTTTCCATAAGGCACTTTATTACTTGCAGGTATATGTCTGTTCATATTACAAAAGGCACAGATAAATACTGCAAATTACTGTAACATCAAACATTTCTAAAAATATATATATATAATAAAAAAATTGTTACAAAACTGGAAACTGTTCAGGAACAATAACTAATACAATTACTTAATAAGTCTGAGGTAGCGGAATGTTTCAGTGCATATAACTTATGTGACTGGAGAATAATACCGCCATCACCGCAGCCAATATCACCATCAACACTGGCATCAAGAAACAGCAGCGTCTCTGTGGGAAGAAACAGATTACAGGTGTCATCCAGTCAGATTATCTAGGAGATGGGAATACCCCTTTAAAGTTACATCTTTAAGGCTATGTTCACACACAGTATTTTGCTCAGTATTTTTCAACCAAACCCAGGAGTGGATTGAAAACCCAGAAAGGCTATGTTCACACTCTGTTGAAATTGAGTGGATGGCCGCCACTCAATGGAAAACAATTGACGTTATTTTAAAACAACGGATATTGTTTTGAAATAACGTCAGTTATTTGCTGTACTGGCAGTGCCCAGCTATCCCAGTTTTGCCCTGTTCACTTGAAAGGGACAACACCATAGTACTCCACTAAAGTCCCTAAAGGACTAATATTGATGGTGTATTCATCGATTCTTTTTTCTTTTCTTCTTTCTAAAGGCTGCATAACCTCTTTATTGCCAGTGATGGAATCTAATTACTTGAAAGTGTGATCTTTACCTCACAGGATGGGATTTAAAGGGATTATCCAGAACAAAAAAAAAAAACCATAGCTTCTTTCTTCTAAACACAGTGACACACCTGTCCTCAGGTTTTGTGGGGTATTACAACTCATCTTCATTCAGTTCAATGGAACTGAGCTTCAATACCTCTCACTGGATAAAGGCCCTATTCCATGGAACGATTATGGGCCATATAACGGCCGATAATCGTCCCGTGGAATAAAAGGCAACGATCAGCCGACATCGTTCATGTCGGCTGAACGTTGTAGTCGTTTGTGTTTCAAACATGTTGAAAAACAAACGACTGTGATAGCAGCGATCTGCTGCCGTCGTTCTGTGGATACTCTATGGGCTGCCCGGACGATCTAGCAATAGAAAAAATAGTGAAAGAACGGTGACAAAAGAAAAACTGTGCGTGAACTAATAAAAAACGTCCGCTGTTTGCAAAAGATGTCCGAAAATAATGATCATGATTATTTTGACGTCCGTGGTAAAAACGTCCGTTATTCAATACATTGTGTGCATTGGACGTTCATCTTCCCATTGACTTCAATGCATTGCCATAGCAGTCAGTTAAATTGCGGCAATAACGGACGTTATTTTAAATTTAAAAAAATCGGCTGCCTTTTTTGACGTTGTGTGAACGGTGGTGCTGTTTCTGGAAGAAAGAAGCTATGGTTTTCTAATGCTGGATAATCCCCACAGCAGTTTATGTTGATTACCTACAATTATTCATCCGTAATAATTTTACCTTAGGTCTTTGTCTGGACATTCCTTTTAGCTCTTCTCGACACTGCTTCAGCTTTCTCTGACAAGACTGATATTCTTCTGTGATGAGTTCAAGCTCAGCTTTTAGACCTGTACACTGGCAAACACAACATGACCATCATTAGACCGCCAATGTTTTTTTTTTTTTGCTGTTTTAAAAAAAAAAACTATACATTTTTCCTTTTTTTTTTTTTTTTTTACTCATATGATTTGTAATGAGAAAGTATGAGAAAATAAAAAAGACAGAACGAAAAAAAGGACATGTACTAAAACACACTGGGGAGGAATGATGAAAACTCTAAACATAGGTGTCAAACTGTGGCCCTCCAGCTGCTGGAAAACTAGAATTCCCATCAAGCCTGGACAGCTCCAGCTTTGGCTCTCCAGGCATTATGGGAATTATAGTTCTGCAACAGCTGGACACAGTTTGACACTACTGCCCTAAAAGATAATCTGTGTTTGTTGGACACGACCACCAAAGAGTAGCTTTGATTTCTTAAACTTTTCTGGTTAAATGACAGCTGGGTTTTGATTTTTTATCTTAACTTTGATAAATGAGGTCCGCTATTCTCTAAAAAAAAAAAAAAAAAAAAAAAAAAAATTGCAAGTTTTTTTTTTTGTTTCAGTGGCAACCATATGGAATTCTGCATGCCCCAATAAAGTGTACCTGTCATTAAAAAAATGTTGACATGTCATTGGCGTGGAGCCAGTCATAACATTGAACCCCCAATGAGACATGGCGGTACTCTTTACTGACAGCGGAATCTAAATAGTTAAAATAGCTGGCAATGGAAGCAGTTCTGTGCTGACAGCTTGGTCTCCATACACAGCTGATGTCATCAGCACAAGTGTTTTCATCCCGTGTCCAGGGGGCGTTGGTACGATTCATGGGGCCCCATAGCAAGAAACTGATGTGGCAGGGAGCTGGGAGAATGGAACGACACAGGACTGCGTTGACCGCCGGGTCCTGTGAGTATGTGCATCACAGGGGTGGGGGCTCTTGTGGTTGGAGGTGCCATACTGCCTCTGGCCCCAAGGGAGACATGCAGGACAGGGAGCCCTGGCAGTGTGTGCTGTGAGCCATACCAACCATAGAGGTAGACCCCAGGCCCTGTGGCAGTCTTGTGGTCTGCCTCTATGGTAGCTACGCCACTGACTGCGTCATCAACTGGTTAGGACCAGCAAGACAGGCAGATGCCATGGGGAATCACCCCAATGACTTGTGGTTCTGGCAGCATAAAAGTGATTGACAGGTTTCTATTAAACACACTCTTCATGCAGATTATATTCTTTAAGTTGTGCAGCCCAAAATGAAATTTACACTATCTATGCTATAAACCCGAGGATATAAGGTTCTTCAGTTCCTTGTAGTAGTTTTACCTCTTTCTCCTGTGACAGTAATTCTTCCCTCGCAGCCTGGAGCTGGTTATTTTGCAGCTCCTGCTCCGGTGACTCACAGAGGTCTAATGTTGTGTCTGACCTGTTTCTCTGCTCCAGCGTCACAATGTCATCTGGGAAAGAAGGAAGCAGTTACAGTTATGGCTGTTTCAGTGAAACCTAAACATTTTCGAGGGAAATTCCACAGTAGTAAAACCGTAGTAAAATATAAGAATATCACTACAGTAAATTCTATACTACTGCTTTATAAAAACAGATGAGTTTCACATGAATAGATAGAATAGAGTGGCCACTAGAGGGAGACATAAACCTATTGGAAAAGGAAGACTGCAGCCAATCCCTGTCCTCAACAGTAACTTGCAGTTGTATATGGCTATGCATTTTTCCCTATATTCCAGGTTTACCACTATAAGGCTACTGTATTTTCACAGACCATTTTTTGAGTTTCATGCTAGGGCCTTATTCACACGTCCCGTAAAGTCTGTAATTGCAGATTTGTAATCACAGTTCAATTTAGAGCACATTGGTTATATTGAGCTATTCACGCAGTTTGTGTTAATTTTGACCCGTAATCCATAGCATAAAAAAAAAAAAAAGGACATGTCCTCGTGCGGATTGTGATTGCGGTACGGATTAGTAATAGAAGTCTATAGGATCTGAATTTTTTACGGACGTCACGGATGCAGCCCAGAAAAATCACTGACTGAAAGTGTGAATAAGGCCTAAGCCTCAAAAAGCAGCTATTTTACAGGCCAAAAAAATTACTGACAATATAAAACTTTTTTAAAAGGTTTTTTTTGCTATGGGCTATGTTTAAGACATAGGGGGAGATTTACAATGTGGCACAGAGGCCGTTTTGTGGAGCAGAGGGCAGCGATGCAAATAAATCTATTCATAAACACTTGATTTGCAAATATTTTGTTTGCATCTTGACGGAAGGGGTGGAACGGTGGGGGCGCCCGTTACTTTTAACTTTTTTTGGCAGAAAAGTGCCAGTAAAATCTACACCAGCAGAGCGGAAGCTACGCAAGCTCACATTGCACTCCGGCACACAGAGAGGCTCTGATGCACACAGGATTGCGCCTGTATATAAGTTCTGTGAGACTCTTTACCGCTGGGCTGTTTTTAGGACTGGCACAAAAAAAAAATACTGGACTGAATTAATGTCCCCCATAGTATATAATAGAGGAAATATAGTATGTAGTAGAGGAAATGAGGCCCAGAGGAAGCGTTGGGTGACGTGAAACGGCCATAGGTCAGAATGCTGTGATGTTGTCCTTCTATTTGTACCCGCTGTGGAGCTAAAAATAAAGGTGGTCATTTTTATTTGGTAAGTGATGTGCATTTCCCCTACTATATACTATGGATGACTGATAAATTTAGCACAGAACACCAGTGAATGAATCCCACCCGTGTAAAATATATTACGTCCAGCAGGCCACAGTAGGCCACATCCCTCTTCCTAGGCCCCACTCACATGTCAGAAAAATAGCGTGTACATAAAGTCAAAGGCCCAGATTTATCAAACTGGTGTAAACTGCCACAGAAACCAATCACAGCTTATCTTTGATTTTTCAAGGGTGGCTTACACCACTTTGTATTTTACACACTCTAGGCCAAAAAAAAATTTCCGTAATAATTTGCAGCATTCTTAAGTAAAATTTGAGTAGGTCTGAAAAAAACGTGAATATAAAAAAGAAAAAGGCCCACGGAAAGTACACAGACGTTAGATGGCAAATAACAATTATAATAGTAGTATAAAACTTTACATAGATCTATGTGTATTGTTCACTAGAACACTGACCCCACTGTACAGGAGTCTGTAAACTATAAAAGCAAAGTGTTGATTTTTACTTTATCAAACATTTAGAGCGACTTACTTTGTAAAACTTTAATTAGTTTCTGCATCTCAAGTTTCTGCCCCTCGGAATTTCTCAATCTAACTAAAAAGAAATAAAAAAAATAAAAAAAAAAACTATGGTTAGTCGTCTGCAAAATCATTATAAGAAATAATCATATTTAAAGAAGAACTCCAGGAGGAGCACTTTTTTTTTTTCTTAAATGCCATGGGAGGGGGTAGGTGAAAAAAATAACATGCACTTAGCTCCTCGGCTCCAGCGCTGGCGTTATTTTTCACCGACTCTCTTTTCTGGGTATTTTGAAAAAATTGTAGTTCTTAAATACATTTTTCTTTTAGACAGCGTTGATAAGTGAGGCCCTAAGTTTTTAAAGTTCACTTAAAGGAGAAGTCCGGACAAAAGTATTTTTTAATATGTTATTACTTATGGAAAGTTAGACAAATTCCTAATGTACATTTATTATGGGAAATGCACATATACTGCTATTTCTCTTAATTTAGTGTATCATGGAGAATTCAAATTCTCTCAAATACCGTGACGTCACGAATCAAGTGTAATTCCAATAGAGTGTCCAGCAGGGGGTGCACTATATATAGAATTAAATGAGTACTATTGACTTCTATATATAATGCGCCCCTGCTGGACACTTTATGGAATCAATGGCTGTATATATAACACGTCTGTATGCACACATATACACTGTACTACTCCCCCATCATTAGGCCTACTTCCTCCCTGAGACCAGGGCCTCAATTACAGCAGCAGACCCGACCGGCATGCCGGAGCTGCGGCCAGCAGACGTATGCAGCAGGGGCGGCATCAGCGGCTGCGGCGATGGGGATAGCCCTGGTACTACTTCCCCATCATCTGCTCATAGTATGAGCAGATGATGGGGAAGTAGTACCAGGGCATATGTGGCCTCAGGATCAGGTGAAGTGCAGGGGCAGCATCGGCAGCGATGGGGATAGCCCTGGTACTACTTTTCCATCATCTGCTCATAGTATGAGCAGATGATGGGGAAGTAGTACAGAGCATATGTGGCGGGAGCGGGAGGGGCCAGATTGGTGATGGGGATGGCCCTGGTACATACTATGAGCAGATGATGGGGGGGTAGTACAGTGTATATGTGTGCATACAGATGTGTTACATTTACAGCCATTTATTTCATAGAGTGTCCAGCAGGGGTGCACTATATATAGAAGTCAATGGTACTCATTGAATTGTATAAATAGTGCGCCCCCTGTTGGACACTACATTGGAATTACACCTGATTCGTGACGTCACGGTATTTGAGACAATTTGAAGTCTCCATGATCTACTAAATTAAGGGAAATAGCCCTATATGTGCATTTCCCATAATTACATTGTACTAATGTACTAATGTACATTAGGAATTTGTCTAACTTTCCATAAGTAATAATATATTAAAAAATACTTTTGGCCGGAGTTGGCCGGACAGTTTTGGATAACCTTTAACTGGGTAACTATAGCAGTGACTTTTGTTTAGAACATGTACATTAAAAAAATTTTTTGCTGTAGCATAGACTAGTGATTTTCAACCTTTTTTGAGCCGCGGCACACTTTTTATACTTAAAAAATCCCGGGGCACACCACCAACCAAAATGGCACAAAATGACACTAAAAAAGTACATATTATACATATAGTTAATAATATAGATTCTAAATGTATTTATACTCACTCAGTGTGAAACCTGGGCCTGTTTTCTTCTCCCCCCTGTGCTTCTCTCCTGTGCTTCTCTCCACCATACTTCTCCCCCCTACTTCTCTCCTGTGCTTCTCTCCACCATACTTCTCCCCCCTGCTTCTCTCCACCATACTTCTCCCCCCTGCTTCTCTCCTGTGCTTCTCTCCACCATACTTCTCCCCCCTGCTTCTCTCCACCATGCTTCTCTCCTGTGCTTCTCTCCCCCGTGCTTCTCTCCACCATACTTCTCTCCCCCCCTGCTTCTCTACACCAAACTTCTCTCCCCCTGCTTCTCTCCGCTGTTTCTCTCCCCCATCCCCATGTTTCTCTCCCCCCTGCTTCTCTCCCCTGTTTCTCCCCCATCCCCAGGTTTCTCTCCCCCATTGTTTTCTCCTGTTTCACAGGGGCACCATAGTTTGGGGAGCTTTCCCCGCGGCACACCTGACCATGTGGCACGGCACACTAGTGTGCCATGGCACACTGGTTGAAAATCACTGGCATAGGCATTTGCACATAAAGGCTATATTCACACTTGGTTTAACAGCGTCCATTGCATAGCATCGGACACTGTTAAACTGCCAGCCACTGGGCTGCATTCAGGACGTTCCTGCAGCCGATGTATTGGCTGCAGGAACATTCTTTTTTTTTTTACTATTGATTTGCAGGCACCGTCGGGTGTGCCCACAAATCAATTAACCATTAACTTCAATATAATGTGCAGCTGCCGCCGCTGAACGTGGCATTGTGTGAACTGCTATTATTTCCAGACACTGATCGGTGGAAATAGGCATGTACGTTAAAAAATGGGCGTTAACATAAAAATGTGTTAACACAGCGAGCGGCATTGGACTGACTTCAATCAGCTTCCGTTCTTTACTGAAACCTACGTTGTGTGAACATAGCCAAATGGTGAAAGTTCCCCGTTTTTAAATAACTGTAAAAACTAAAATTAAACTGTGTAGGAAGTAAACAATATTTTCCAATTAAACTCAATTGGAAAAATTGGCCTTAAAATAACTGGGAACATAGCAAAATTAAAAAAAAATTTGTAGTTGCTATTAGGGATGGTCCGAACCTGGTTCGGGTTTGTACGAACCCAAACTCTGGGAAATGATTCCCGCTGTCTGCCCGCTCCGTGGAGAGGGTGGATACAGCGGGAGGACCACCTGGAAAACTGGGATACAGCCATAGCCATAGGCTGTATCCCAATTTTCCAGGCGGTCCTCCCGCTGTATCCACCCGCTGCACAGAGCGGGCAGACAGCGGGAATCAGATGCCGAGCGTTCGGGTTCATACGAACCCGAACCTTGGCAGGTTCGGACCATCCCTAGTTGCTATCCTTATGAACATTTTCTAGAACCACCATTATATTGCCTGTGCCGATACTATGGGGCTATAGCTGGGCACCCACCAGCACAGCTAATAAAAAAGAGCTGCTTTACCATTCAGTTCAATATAATTCATGTCCACACCTATTCTGTCTGTCATGTCTATGATCACTGTGTTTATAAATTAAGCTGGGTGCTGACACTGTGCTCCTCTGTATCCTCCGTGGATAGGGAATAAGAGAGCGATGAGTTGGGGTGAAGGGGCCTCCCAGCGAGGATCCATAAGGGGTGTCTCTGCAACCATGAACAGGTGGTTATGGTTACTAGTGTAGGTAATGGGTCCAGCATTGTGATATAGAGATATACTATGTGTGTTTAAGATGGCCGCCAGATGGAAGACAGGGGGAGGGAATGTAGCTGGGGTCTTTGTGTGGGGACAAAGGGATTACCTATGTGGAGGGAATACCTGGGGGATGTATAAGGTGTCCAGAGGGGGCGGAGCTTATAGGTATAAAAGGGGACAGGTAAGCCTGGTCAGACACAAAATAACTCAGAATACCCCTTTAAATAGAGGTAAACTCAACAAACCTTGTAGAGTGTTCAGCTGCTCCTTCTGGAGTTCATTATCTTCCTGAAGGTGCTCATTTAAGGCTTGTAGCTCAATCTGCTCTTTTTCCAGTCCTTGAATACGATTGTGAAGCTGCTGACACTGTGATTCCTGAGATCCGACCCACTAACACAAAGAAGAGAACAAAACAAGAACATTAGACAATGGGCCAGATTTATCTAGCTGCCTGAGCCCCGCCCTGTCTATTCCCACAGTGACCAATCACAGCTCAGCTTTGATTTTACTACAGCTTATTAAGATATAAAACCTGAGCTGTGATTGGTTGATGTGGGAAAACTAGGCAGTATAGGCCTCAGGCAGCTCGATAAATCTAGGCCATAGAGTGTGTCTGAATGCGGTTATACTGTAAGATAACTTTATAGAGACCAGGATTCATTGTCTTAGTGCAGTTTACTAAATTTATGGTGGTATTTATGGTTAATACACTTCATAAGCAGGATCTGGGGGCCATGACGTGGGAAGAAGCTCACCGAAAATTACTTCTCATGGCTGTCAAGGAGCAACGCTATGGAGGCACGGGTAAGTATTGACTCTTTATTATATTTACGCACCCCCCCTGCCTGCAGCCTATTCTTTATTTTCATGAGACTTCCTCACTAATGCATACATGCAAAAAAAACTGAGAATGATTCGATAAAATTGCCCCAATGACAGTGTTTTTTAAGGGGGGCGGTTTGCTTTTATGGCATTCACCTTGAGGTAAAGATGAGCAAATCCACTGTAAAATATGATGATTCCTAAAATAATAAATTGGCCATCAATTTGTCAAGTTGTTCCACTTTCCATGTGCTCCAATCCTTTGAGACTTTTTTTTAAATTAAAGGGGTAGTTCAGCAAAAGAAATTTTCTTTTGAATCTGCTATAAAAAAAAAAAAAAAAAAAAAACACACACAACTCAAGTCTTCCAGTACTTATCAGCTGCTGTATGTCCTGCAGGAATTTTATTCACATAATGTTGAACAGGGAAACCACCTAACTTATTAGGCAATGTAATTCCATTGTTTAGATTCTGAAGCAAAGCTATATCGAATGTAAGCCACTAACTTATAAAGTACTTCTATTTAAATAAAATTCAAGTCTTCCAGTACTTATCAGCTGCTTTATGTCCTGCAGGAAGTGCTGTATTCTTTCCACTCTGACACAGTTCTCTCTGCTGCCACCTCTGTCTGTGTCAGGAACTGTCAAGAGCAGTAGAAAATCCCCATAGAAAACCTCTCCTGCTCTCCAGAGAAAGAATACAGCACTTCCTGCAGGACATACAGCAGTTTATAAGTGCTGGAATACTTGAGATTTTTTTACAAAATAAAAAAGTAAATTACAAATCTTTCTAGCACCAGTTGATCTGAAAGAAAAGATTTTTTGCTGAATTAACCTTTTAAACAAATCAATCCTACTATAGATTAGCTCATCTCCACGCTGCAATATAATGTCTTTTTTTTTTTTTTTTTTTTTTTTTTTACGTTTACTACAAGAGTACAGTGAAGCTGAACAGGAAGAGCAAACACAAATCAGTCCTCCCTCCATCACCACAAGAGATACATGTTCATCCATGTAGACTAGACTCTGTACAGCTGTTTATTTGAAGCTGTTATGCATGGACTGGTGAAGTTGTAACGAGTGGCTGCCAGATTTAAGAAAAACTTCTAGTTAATGTTCTTCCATATTTTGACAGATTTGGGATATTTTCTGATTTATATTACTATGACATGTAAATTGTTGGTTAACAATTCTGTTTTTTTTTGTTTTTATTGTATTTAAATCATGTGTGAAATGCATAGCACTAGTACATAATAAAATAAATAGTATTTTCAGGTTTGAAAAAATTATTTTATAAGTGCTTATATAAAATATATCTAAAAGTAAGAAATCAGCTGTCACATTATATTTACAGATGGTTAATACTGTGGTTTTCTTTTCCCCCAAAGTGTTTGTACTTTATATTTGGTTTCATAATGTATCTGTTTTTGTTCTGTATTTTATGTTGTCCGTACTTCATTTTTCTTTTTTCTTGTTGTTTGTAATTGTGCTGAAACATAGATGTCAAATAGAGATGAGCGAACCAGGTTCAGGTTCGAGTCGATCCGAACCCGAGCGTTCGGTATTTGATTAGCGGTGGCTGCTGAACTTGGATAAAGCTCTAAGGTTGTCTGGAAAACATGGATACAGCCAATGACTATATCCATGTTTTCCACATAGCCTTAGGGCTTTATCCAAGTTCAGCAGCCACCGCTAATCAAATGCCGAACGTTCTGGTTTGGATCGACTCGAGCATGCTTGAGGTTCGCTCATCTCTAATGTCAAACAACAGAATTAGGCTATGTTCCCACTTTGGTAACATATAGAGCAAAGGGCCATCTTGTTATATAGACAACCACTAATACAGATCATGATCATTATTGGTGGTCTACTATATTACCAGAAGCCCACCTTTGCCTGATATTTTTGGCAACTTAGCCTAAATATGTAAATAGAAACACAGAACAAACATTTTTAAATTAAAAACATTGAAGAGGTTCTCCGGGCAACATTACTTTGTCCCCTATACACAGGATAAGGGACAAGAGAGAGTTTGCTGGGGGTCTGACCTCCACCGATCTCAGGCCCCTGGCTTTTTTGTTATAAATACAGCTGCGGCTGTATTTATAATGGCATTAACCCAGGGCTCTATTCATTACTATGGAGCCGCCGGAGAGAGCAGAGTAAGCCAGAAGGTGCTTACTTGGCTCTTTCCGGCCCCAAAGAAATGAATAGAGCCATATGAACTATATTCATAAGAAAAAAGCCGGGGGTCCGATATGGAGATCAGCAGGGGGTGCGGAGTTTGGACCTCTCGCAATCTCATACTTGTCCCCTATTGTGTGGTTAGAGGTCAAGTTAATTTTGCCCGGATAACCTCTTTAACTTCTATGGCCCAAAAAAAGGCATCAAAATGGATTCATTATCACGTTAAGTCTTGACAACAACACTACGTTCAAAAAAATTTACAAAAAATGTATTTAAAAGAAAAACGAAATGTTAACACACATTTTAATTTACTCAAACCATTCTTTTTAGTAAAAAAATAAATAAAATAATAATAATAATACAGATCTAATACAGTCCTAATATTAGTTTGCGCTGGATTAGTATAGGATTTTATGAGCCACAGATACATTTTTGGTATACATTTGAGTACCTGGAGTTTGCCTTGAAGAATGTTCATCTCATTCTTTAGCTCACAGTGTTTGTTGCTCAGTTCTATCCAGTCTGCTTTTAGTTTTTCATATTCTTCTCTCCACAACTCACACTCATCTGAAGATACTGATAATGACATCTGCAAATGGGGATGCATGAAAAATACTGTAAGGTTATGGTTATATGATGTGTTGGGGTATAGGTTGGCTACATACATACAGTTTGTGCTCATGGTACATAGTCTTAATACAAATCTGTTAGAAATCACATAGGTTATCAAGTAGATGGAAACCACAGTGACCATTTATGCCATGCAGCATCTTTAAAGGGGTTGACCACTTTATAGTAAAATAGTTCAGTGAACAGTATTAGTACTCCCTGTATATACTGACAGCAGCTCCCTTTGTCCACCACTGAGACTGTATATGCCTATGGAGGACACTGGGGGCGGGGCATGGTCACATGCTCCTCTATGTCAGCCATCTTATGGACAGACTCACCACAGAGCAGGACAGCACAGCCCGGAGGAGGGGAGTCTGATTTCAGCTCTATGAGGTACACAGGGAGCTGCTGTTAGTATATACAGTAAGTACACTTACTAATACTGTACACTGAGCAATTTTATTATAAAGTGGCCAACCCCTTTAACCTCAAATGATGATAAGTGAACAATACAATGTAGAAATAAGCAGTCAGTTAAATCTAAGGGCTAGAATGAGGTAAACAATACAATATGGTACTAGCAGTGCATGGCCAGCAACTATTTCCTATAGCCAGTAGATTATTTTTATATATATATATATATATATATATATATATATATATATATATATATATAATCACCAGTTATTGTGGGCCTAATGGATTTGGACTTTATTCACAGACGCATATAAAATATCTCTGCATGTTGTTGATTGTCCAAGAAATATACAGCCAGGACACACTTCTGTACGTGTAATACAGCCCTTACTGTTAGTGGCAGCATGTTAGTTCTGTACACACCTGCACGTTTTGGAGCTGTTTCTCTGTAGCTATTTTATCGTCTGATAACTTCTGAAGTGATTCTTTTGCTTTCTCCTGATACTTCATCTTGTTTTCTTCCATTTCCAAAAGAATTTTTTTCACACTTGTTTTTGGAAAACTCTATGAAAGAAGCTAATAATTAGGTATTTTATCCTAATATTACACATAACTCCATATACTTCAAGAACCCATGCATGGCGTTGTTAACAATAGGAATTCCAAACTGTCTATGGTACCCCCATATGCCTCTGTAGGCTGTACGGCTCCTTCTGCATAGACTGCAACAAGAAAACATATACCCGCAAAATTACAGGTAAACTGGTACCGATGTATGCCAACATATAAAGTGGTGTGGTTACATATGGTCCATTAAAGAGGTAGTTTACTTCTATAAAAAAAAAATCCAGTCTTCGGTACTTATCAGCTTCCGTATGTCCTACAGGAAGTGGTGTATTTTTTTCCAGTCTGGAGAGCAGGAGAGGTTTTTTTTTATAGGGATTCACTCCTGCTCTGGACAGTTCCTGACATGGACTGAGGTGGCAGCAGACAGTACTATGTCAGACTGGAAAGAATACACCACTTCCTGCAGGACATACAGGAGCTGATAAGTACTGGAAGACTGGAGATTGTTTAATAAAAGTAAATTATAAATCTTTATTACTTTCTGAATCTAGTTGGTATGAAAGAAGAAAAAAAATAAGTGAACAACCCCTTTAAAGTTAAATGGACCAAATGTAATCTCCTAGTGACCACATTGTAACTATTTTTATATGTTTTGTTTTTTGTTTTTTTTTGGGGGGGGGGGGGGTTGCACTTTTTAACTCTTTATAATATGGTGTTTGCAGGCTATGTTCACAACTAAAATTGCTAACCATCAGAACAGTATGCCCATGTATATGTAGTATACAAACCTGTCTGCTATGATTTTATTTCCTCAGAACACATAACCAGACTAAGCATACTGTACTGAGAACAAAGCATGTCATCATTACTAAGGAATAGAAAAAACATTAACAGACAAAGACTTGTACCACAGAGGAGCTAAACCAAACCCCAAAATATGTAGCCGCATATACAGTCCAGTGAGGAGCAAACATAACATACTTCTATCTGGTGTACCTGGGTGTAGAAGAAAAGCTGGTTCTCAAGATTTGTCACCTTGCACTTTAAATGGTCTTCATTCAGCTGGGCCTGTAAGACAAGCACAGACAGATCTGTTAATACAGGTGTTACTAAATGGCACTAAGGCATGTGCAAATGTTGTCAGGAAGGATAACCATGCATAGCAAATAAACAGGCGCTATGGGCAGTGACAGAGGTTTAACCACTAATGTGCCAAAATGGTACATGAAGACATTCTAGCTGCACCCACTGGCTTTGAAGACGTCTTACCTAGCTTCATTGCATACGACATCTCCTCAGCTGTACTTCCTGTCAGTAGCGTCTCTACCCTTTTCCTGTCAAGAGTCTTGCAAACCCATCACAGAGGAAACGCTGAATAACCACCGCAGCGGATGTGTCAGACCCCAGCAAACAGATCCAGCACAAGATAGCCTATTCTTCTTCATTTTATTGTAATAAAAGCATCCAGATAGTAATGCTAGACACAAATATTCTGCCATACAGCCATATGGAAGAGCTACCTAAACTGTCACACCCAGGGCCATATTACCAGCTGCTGCTGCCCTAGGAACTAAACCTAAAGACGCCCCATCTTGGGGAACGTGGGGGAGAGTGGTTTTGGCCACGTGCATTTTTCTACACGTAGAAATATTGTATGAATCGCATTTTTCATGGTTTTTAACTGTTTAAAACATAAACAAATTTCCACATTGAATCAATGATTAGAGCCGTCTGCATATTGTCTGATGGAACTCTCACCACAGGATTGGTAAATTGGTAGGTAATGGCTCCAGGCGTCACATTTACCACAGCCACACCAGACCTGACCAATACCGCCATACTGTGACTGGATAACACTGCCATACCAGACCTGACAAACACCGCCACACCAGACCTGACCAATACCACCATACTGTGACTGGATAACACCGCCACACCAGAGCTGACCAATACCGCCATACTGTGACTAAATAACACCACCATACCAGACCTGACCAATACCACCATACTGGGACTGAATAACACCGCTACACACAACCTGACCAATACCACCATACTGTGACTAGATAACACCGCCATACCAGACCTGACCAATACCACCATACTGGGACTGGATAACACTGCCACACCAGACCTGACCAATACCTCAATACTGTGACTGGATAACACCACTACACCAGACCTGACCAGTACCACCAAACTGTGACTAGATAACACCGCCATACCAGACCTGAGCAATACCTCCATACTGTGACTGGATAACACCGCCATACCAGACCTGACCAATACCGCCATACTGTAACTAGTACTAGTACATACTGTAACTAGTAACACCACCAGACCTGACCAATTCCATCGGGTGCCTAGTGGTAAATATGGCCCTGGTCACACCTGTGTATTCATTCATCTTCATTCACACATCTGATTTAAGCAAACAGAAGCAAAATGGTAAATTATACTGAGTAAACTTCATTTTTATAAAATTAAAGGGAAATTACCAGCAAGTTACAAGTCTCTAACCTGCTGTTATGTTCCCATAGCGTACAAGACACCAAGGATAAAGGTAATTTCTTACCTTCATCCTCAGCACCTAAATCTTGACTTCATTCACTATGTAGATGAGGTAGTTTTGTGCACTGGTAGTGGGTGGGACCACTGCCCTCAGTGCACCGATCCAGCCCCTCCTTATGAATATTGGGGAGGCGCTAGATGAATATTCATTAGGGGATGGGGGTGGATCAGTGCAATGAGGGTGGTAGGCCCACCCACCCCCAGTGCAACAAACTTAATGAATAAAGTCAAGATTTACCAAAAACGGATAAAGGAGGATAAAAGTAAGAAAAATTTCTGGTACATGTTATAATATGTTGGGCTATGGGAGATCACATCCCTTCCACTAATTTACAAAATGCTGCACAGAAATGTTACATGCCAAAAAACTGATAAATACAGATTAATAAACTCCATTTATTGTGATTGCCTTAAAGGGGAACTCCGGATAAGAAAAACTTGTTTTCTATTAAAAGTACATTAAAAGTTAAATATATGTGTCTATACAATATATTACTGTATCTATGAGGTTCTGCCATACTGGTAGCTGATAGAAATCCAGGAAGTGAAATAAAATGGCCCCTGTGCAAATCCACATTGTCTCCTGCTCCTTCTGCTCTCCCACCTTAGGAGACAAATCTTCCATGCCTCTGTCTCACATTGTGTGTGTTTGCTGAAATCAGGCTGATGATGCAGACAGGGAGCAGAGTGTGATGTCACAGGAGGTTTGGCTGGATCCCCCAATCCCCTGAGTGATTCACCATCTCTGATCAGCCAGAAGCAGGCGTTGCACTGATTTCTCTAATTGTGCAGAAGTGTGCAATAAAATTAGGGCTGTGTTCACACATGTTGGAGTGTCATTGCAGTACTGCAGCGTATTCACAAAAATGATGCAGTACCACAAGTAAATGATGCTAAACGGCAGAGAATACAGCGTGCTGTGTGGTGTTACAGGTAGTAACAGTGTGCTGTGTGGTGTTACAGGTAAAGAATACAGCGTGCTGTGTGGTGTTACAGGTAGTGAATACAGTGTGCTGTGTGGTGTTACAGGTAAAGAATACAGCATGCTGTGTGGTGTTACAGGTAGAGAATACAATGTGCTGTGTGGTGTTACATGAAGAGAATACAGTGTGCTGTGTGATGTTGCAGGTAGAGAATACAGTGTGCTGTGTGGTGTTACAGGTAGAGAATACAGCGTGCAGTGTGATGTTGCAGGTAGAGAATACAGCGTGCTGTGTGGTATTACAGATAGAGAATACAGCGTGCTGTGTGGTGTTACAGGTAGAGAATACAGTGCGCTGTGTGGTGTTACAGGTAGAGAATACAGTGCGCTGTGTGGTGTTACAGGTAGAGAATACAGCGTGCTGTGTGGTGTTACAGATAGAGAATACAGCGTGCTGTGTGGTGTTACAGGTAGAGAATACAGCGTGCTGTGTGGTGTTACAGATAGAGAATACAGCGTGCTGTGTGGTGTTACAGGTAGAGAATACAGCGTGCTGTGTGGTGTTACAGGTAGAGAATACAGCGTGCTGTTTGGTGTTACAGGTAGAGAATACAGTGTGCTGTGTGGTGTTACAGATAGAGAATACAGCGTGCTGTGTGGTGTTACAGGTAGAGAATACAGTGTGCTGTGTGGTGTTACAGGTAGAGAATACAGTGTGCTGTGTGGTGTTATAGGTAGAGAATACAGGGTGCTGTGTGGTGTTACAGGTAGAGAATACAGTGTGCTGTGTGGTGTTACAGATAGAGAATACAGTGTGCTGTGTGGTGTTACAGGTAGAGAATACAGTGTGCTGTGTGGTGTTACAGATAGAGAATACAGTGCACTGTGTGGTGTTACAGGTAGAGAATACAGTGTGCTGTGTGGTGTTACAGGTAGAGAATACAGGGTGCTGTGTGGTGTTACCGGTAGAGAATACAGAGTGCCGTGTGGTGTTACAGGTAGAGAATACAGGGTGCTGTGTGGTGTTACAGGTAGAGAATACAGAGTGCCGTGTGGTGTTACAGGTAGAGAATACAGTGTGCTGTGTGTTGTTACAGGTAGAGAATACAGCGTGCTGTGTGGTGTTACAGGTAGAGGATACAGCGTGCTGTGTGGTGTTACAGGTAGAGAATACAGTGTGCTGTGTGGTGTTACAGGTAGAGAATACAGTGTGCTGTGTGGTGTTACAGGTAGAGAATACAGCGTGCTGTGTGGTGTTACAGGTAGAGAATACAGTGTGCTGTGTGCTGTTACAGGTAGAGAATACAGTGTGCTGTGGGGGTGGGACAACAATGAAATAATAAATTATAATAAAAATAATAAATTACTGCAAATAATTCAGTAATACAATGAAACTGCAATGTGTGAACACAGCCTAGATGTTCTCTAACAGCTTTGGGTGGGGAATAGGCAGGGTGGAGGGCTGTGATGAACAGCTGAGGGAAAGCATTGCATTCTGGAACCTGTAGTACTGTGTACAACTGCTCAACCAGGAAGTACAGTCACACAATACAGAACAAAACCCTCCAAAACAAATGTATTTTTGGTAGTTTCAAAATGGAAAAGATAGGTAAGTAATGCTTTATGCTTCTGCAGAAGTTTCTTTTTTTTAACCGCTACCTGGAGTACCCCTTTAAGTGGGAATGAAGGAGGCATGCTTTCTTTTCAGTCTGACACAGTGCTCTCTGCTGCCACCTCTGTGCCAGACAGGAACTGTCCAGAGCAGTAGCAAATCCCCATAGAAATTCCTCTCCTGTTCTGTCCTGACATGGACAGAAATGGCAGCAGAGAGCACTGTGTCAGACTGAAAAGGAAACAACATTTCCTGCAGGGCATACAGCAGCTGATAAATATGGGAAGGCTTGAGATTTTGAAATAGAAGTAAATTACACATCTATATAACTTTCTGAAATCAGTTTATTTGAAAGAAAAATAATTTTGCTGGATAACTCCTTTAAGATACTTATCCTATATTGAATTGCATAAAACTTCCCCAGAGTTCTTAGCTTTTCTATGCTATGCCCTTCTTTTTACTTGAATGTTTTATACACATGGTTATTTATACAACTTTGTAATGTATGTTATTTAAGTGAAGGGCCCCCTTCCCTGTGTTCAGGGCCGCTTCTGCCATGAGGCGGAATGAGTATTCCGCCTCAGGCGGCAGATTGTGCGCCCCTTCAGGGGGCGGCAAGATTTCCCCCGCCGCTGTCATTATAGCTAAGTTTAACTTGGCTAAAATGACAGCCGCAGCCACGGCCTCACCACTCGTCGCGCGGCTCGCGCCGCCCACGCTCACCGGCGTCCCTGCATCTGACGTCACCCAGCCTTCTTCCTGATTGGTTGGGTGCGTACATGCGTGCGTGCGTGCGCCACGGCCGTCCGCCGCGGCGCTACGCACTGAGGTCACCTGTCCAGGAAGTAGGAGTGCAGTTCCGGTCTTCATCGGAGGAAGAGCGGTTTCCCTGTGCTGTGGTAAGTTCCTGGGGTGGTAGGGGGGTTGGATGGGTGGCGGGCGGCTTGCGGAGATGCGGGTTGCGGCGGTGGGGGGACCTGTTAGTTTTTTTTCCCGGGTTGGCAGTCTATTTTCATTATTAGGGAGTCTCTGCATTCAGGGGTCAGGGCCTCTGCAGAGACCTCCTCATAATGACAACAGACTTAATGCAGCCAGGGTCTTTGTTTGCAGCTCATTCACTTTTTTTTTTTTTTTTACAGGTAGAGACAGGACTACTTCGGAAAAAAGATTTTTACATTTTTGATTTAATAAAAGGGTCAATGAGGGGTCTCGGGGGAGTTTTATTTCAATAAAGAACCTTTTAAAATTGATGTTTTTTTTCTTACCTATTTTTGGCTTGGTAGTGGAAGCCATCTAATAGATGGCATCCATTATTAAGCCGGGCTTAGTGTTAGCCCGTAGAAGGGCTAACACTAACTCCCCACGCTTATTACCCCGGTACCCACCACCACCAGGGGTACCGGGAAGAGCCAGATACCGTCAGGCCTGGAGCACCAGAAAATGGCGCTCCTGGACTGGGCGGCAGCAGGCTGGCGTTATTAGGCTGGCAGTGGTCAAAATAAATGGCCCCTGCCACCCTGGTAGCGTCAGGCTGCTGTTGCTTGGTTTTGTATCTGGCTGGTTATGGAAAATGAGGGGGACCCCACACATTTTTTTTTCATTTATTTATTTATTTAATAAACTAATGCATGGGCCCCCTTATTTTCTATAACCAGTCAGATACAGAACCAAGCAACAGTAGCCTGACACTATCATGGTGACAATGGCCAAAATAAATGGCCCCTGCCACTCTGGTAGCGTCAGGTTGCTGCTGCTTGATTTTCTATCTGGCTGGTTATGGAAAATGAGGGGGACCCTATGTATTTTTTTTATTTATTTAATAAACTAATTTTCCATAACCAGTCCGATACAGAACCAGCCAACAGCATCCTGACACTATCAGGGTAGCAGTGTCCAAAAATAAATGGCCCCTGCCCTCCTGTCAGGCTGCTGCAGCTTGGCTGTATCTGGCTGGTTATGGAAAATGAGGGGGACCCGACGCATTTTATTTATTTAATAAACTAATGGATGGGGTCTCCCCTATTTTCCATAACCAGACAGATACAAAACCAAGCAGCAGCAGCCTGACAGAGAGACAAGCACCATTTATTTTGGTCATTGCCAGCTTGATAACGCCAGCCTGTTGCTGCCTAGTCCTGGATCATCATTTTCTGGCGTTCCAGGCCAGACAGTATCTGATTCTTCCCAGTACCCCTGGTGACAGTAGGTACCGGGGTAATAAGCATGGGGGTTAGTGTCAGCACTTATAATAGCTAACACAAAGCCCTAGCTTACTAATGGATGCCATCTATTAGGCGGCTTCCACTACTAAGCCAAAAATAAGTAAGAAGAAAAACAATTTAACAAAGCTCTTTATTGAAATAAAATACCCCAAGAACCCTCGTTGACCCTATTATTAAAAGTAAGAATCTTCTATATGAAGTAGTCCAGAATGAAAGTTTAAAAAAATATAAACAAAATAAAATGATACTTACCTGCCCTTGGACCACCTTTTTCAGTCCCTAAGGGTCCATATATACGGAAAGATTATCTGCCAAAGATTTGAAGCCAAAGCCAGAAACAGACTATAAACAGAGATCAGGTCATAAAGGAAAGACTGAGATTTTTCCTCTTTTCAAATCCATTCCTGGCTTTGGCTTCAAATCTTTGGCAGATAATCTGTCAGATAATCTTTCTGTGTAAATGGACAAATGTGACGATTTGCAACACCAGTAGATTTTGGCAGACAATCCAGGTTGTGTGTCAAAATCTGGTGCCACCTTCTGCTCTTTGCTTGAGGCATTCAGCAGAAGTACAGCAAACCTCATAGAGCTGTGCCCTGTAGCCAGTGCAACGAATTCGCACCTGGTGAATATAACCATGTACCACATGGTTGTATTCACTGCTGTGGTATATATCAATGCATACAATATATTCATCACTGGTATATATGAATGCATTTGTTGCTGTTATATATGTATGCTTGTGGTATATTCACTGCTGGTATATATGTATCTGTGTGGTGTACACTGCTGTATATGGTTATGCATTTTGTATATTTACTGCGGGTATATGGTTATGCATTAGGTATAATTATTGCTAGTATATTGTTATGCATTTCGTATATTTACTGTTGATATTTATATATATATATGTGCGGTAGATTCATTGCCGATATGTATGGATGCTTTTGTATATTTACTGCTAGTATATAGTTATATGCATACATTTGGTATATTCACTGCTGTTATGTATGTATCTGTACAGAATACACTACTGGTATATGGTAATGCATTGGGAATACTCACTGATAGTATATACGAACGTGTGCAGAAGTATATTCATAGCTGGTGTATATGTATCTGTGCGGTATATTCACTGCTGTGGTGTGGTTATGCATATGGTATATTTACTGCTAATATATATATATATATATATATATATATATATATATATATACAGTGGTACCTTGGTTTAAGAGTAACTTGGTTTAAGAGCGTTTTGGTGTAAGAGCTCACAGTTTTTCAAAATAGTAACTTGGTGTAAGAGCATTGCTTTGGTGTAAGAGCTCCCTGTACTGGGTGGGAGGAGGAGTGGAGGAGGGGCATGGTCTGCATAGCGGGGTCTACAGCCCTGTACTCTGACCCAGGCAGCCTGGGCGTGTGTGTTGGGGGGGGGGGGGGGGCGCCATTTTAATTTTCGCCTCAGGCAGCAGAAAAGCTAGAATCGGCCCTGCCTGTGTTCCCCCCACCCTGGAAGAGTTGGTGCCTTATACTTACGTGTTCGCTGTCGACCCTGGCCGCCATCTTGTGTCGACGACGTCATCTTTGGGAGGCCGGCCGAACCTCTCCAGCCATCTCTCATGCGCCCCCCCCCCCTCTGCTGCATCATCAGCTGCTCAGCCGCGATTGGCTGAGCACAGTTATGCTCAGCCAATCGTGGCTGAGCAGCTGATGACGCGGCAGAGTGGGGGGGGGGTGGTGGCATGAGGGATGGCTGGAGAGGTTCGGGTGGCCTTCCAAAGATGAGGTCATCGAAAGAAGATGGCGTCCAGGGTCGACAGCGAACACGTAAGTATAAGGCACCAACTCTTCCAGGGTGGGGGGAACACGGGGAAGGGGGCCCTTCACTTAAATAACATACATTACAAAGTTGTATAACTTTGTAACATGTGTTATTTAGTGAATAAAAATTAAACCCCGCACTACCCCTTTAATGTTTTATACTCTATTTGTGCGGGTAATATATGGATGAAGGCTTAATAGTTACCCTCAGACTGTAAGAACTACTGAGCACAATCTCCATCTTTAGTTTTATTGTGATTAGATGATGTGCTCAATATTTATTTTGGCTACTTTTCTCCTTCTTTTTATTATAAAATATATATTATTAAATATATACTACTGGCAAATTTTATTCATTTAAATTATGTTGTTGTTATTATTATTATTATTATTATTATTATTATTATTATTATTTAGAGCAATAGTCAGCATTTACCATCCATGAATTCTCTGATCTCTGTACTAGCACACTGAGCAGCTCCTGTAAGACACTGAGTTTCTTCTTCAGCTTCCGCTCCCTATGTAGGGCTTCCTGTGAACAGATAACAAATCTCATTAAATATAAATGTCCCACTTAACAATTTCCTGGTATAAACAATTGCTGATTCATATGTCAGAATAAAAAGCTCTGAGAACATAAATGCCTCTGATAACTCTGCTCAGCTAGCGGGGTAGGCCCAGCCAGCCACACTGATATAATATACAGTACACTAAACTGTTTAGAGTTCAGGCATATCCAACATTAACTGTAATATGTATCTTTGTA
Source organism: Dendropsophus ebraccatus (assembly GCF_027789765.1). Lineage (NCBI taxonomy): Eukaryota > Metazoa > Chordata > Amphibia > Anura > Hylidae > Dendropsophus > Dendropsophus ebraccatus. Next base: position 26,420,037 of record NC_091464.1, read on the forward strand.
CTCGCACCTGCATCCTTAGTGTTTAGTGTATATTTGTTTTGTTAGGCTAGGTGTGTCCGTGATTTGTGGGATATGTTTGAGAGGGGGATAGTTGGGGAAGATGGGTGGACTTATGGCAAAAAATTTTTGCAGAAATCAATAGTCCAGGCGACTTTAAGAAACTTTGTAATTGGGTTTATTAGCCGAAAAATGCATTTTTTATCATGAAAAAGCAGTTTGAAACTCTCCCCCCGTCTTCATTATTCTCTATGGAGAGGGGAGAGATGAGGCACCAAATCAGGACAACAAAGAGTTATTTTACAGCTACATCACCAGGCTCTCTCCTCTGACATCAGCACTGACCTCTCTGACTTCTGTATAGGAGCCTTTAGTGGCTCCCTGTGGTGTAATCCTTTGTTCTCTGCTCTCTGCTGCCGACTAATCTCGCTCCTCCCCCCTCCCCTCTCCATAGCTCAGACAGGATCTGACTGATGTAAAACAGTCGAGATTTCCTGATTCTGAGCAGTGGATGACAGAAAGGAGAGGAGGGGGGGGGGCCTGGGAAAAGGTTTTTTTAAATGCAGATAATGGCATATTTGCCTAATAAATCCACATACAAAGTTTCTTAAAATCGCCTGGACAGTGACTCATTAACTTTGTTTTGTGCATGGTACTACAGCTATATTTTCCCAGGGCTACTTTATCCAATAGATCTGATGGTCCATTGGTACAGCTCCATGCCTACAGTGGTCTGGTGACAAATGCTCTGCTGAACCAATTCATGGACAAGATCTTGTATAAGAATAGAATATAACATAAAAATATTTATGACATAGTCCTTCAACCCCTCAGCCCATTTCTCTAATAGAATAATGGACCAATAAGATCAGCCCAGCTCTTATGTTTTTAAGCGGTAAAAACTGGTATTACAAGTACTAGATTACTTCTGACACCTTATAGATACAGAATCATGTCATGTCAACTTCACTTACCATCAGGTAGTCAGAAAGCTGAAGTAACTCCTAGAGGAATAAATAGGTAATAGGTTAGAGGATTTATATCATGTCTTCTTGTATTACAATTCATACAAGGCATTTTACTCCTACACTAAGTGCACTGTTACAACACTCTTTTACTGGTATTATGAGACACATTAGTAACCAACATTAAAGGGGTATTCCCATTTGGGACATGGTACTTACAATCGACACTTACACAGGGTAAGTGCCTTTGGGCAAACCCTTGCCTGCTGACTATGTCTATACATACTGTCCTGGTTTTGACCCTGGTCTGTGTGCAGCCTTTTAACTTTTGAGACTTGTGATACTTTGGATCAATTGTAAATCGCTATAAAGGATCGTTTCCAATCTATATAAATGCCATTGATTGAGGAGAAAATCACTTACAAATGTTCTTGGTAAACAATTGTTTCATGTTTGATCAGGATATTTATTGACCCTGGGCAAATTTATGTGAATGAGTTAGGTGCCATTTATGTGTATGCATGTGGTAACATTGCTGGCCTGCTAAACTGCATCTCATGTGACCATTTGCATGGCACGCATATGTTCTTAATGTTGATTGGCTTTATGAGACACAGTATGCACACGTGTATACCGGATATGGAAAGAATAATCTTTTAGCCAAAGTATGATTATATTCTGGGCACAATGCTCAGGAAACTTATATCCCATATAAATACTATGAATAATGAATTAAAGGGGTTGTGTTATTTAACAAAGCTGGTACAATCAGAAGTGTCCCACATATGTAAATGTGTTTATTATAAAATAAATAAAGCAAAATTAGTGTGTATCCTTACCCCATTCAGAACAGCTATGGCACAACTGTAATACAAAACAAAACAAGAAACATCAATATGGAAAACACAATTCAAATAATAACATTACATATGCATGTAAACAAAAAAAATGTAACTCAGCACTGTATATGCCAGTATGCACTTTGGTTTGCCATAAAGGTTTCCCTATTAATAAATTGGGGACAATACCGTGTTTTGCTCCAAAGATGCGCTAGGTCTTATTTTCAGGGGATGTCTTATTTTTCTACAAAGGAGGATTCACATGTCACATGCACAGCAGGGAAAGTGTTCGGTATGGTGGCTTCTGGCCACCAGGTGAAGCTCAACACAGCACACTGGTACAGCACAGCAGGGACAGCATATGGTATGCTGGTGGCTGACTGTGTGCAGCTCTACATTTGACCGTAGGGGACAATGGGGATGGCGGCAGGTGAGGGGCCTCTTGATGCTTTCCCTGCACATTTACAAGTGATGGTCACAGAAAGAAACATCGAGGTTGGTGGCAGGTGACGGTCTTCATGTCCTGCAGCTGCTCTGCAATGGACGGTGAAGGGAGGGGACAGCAAAGGCGGGGTAAAAAGAATCATGGCTGCATGCCCTGGTGTTCTGTTCGGAAGGCATGCTTCCAAACAAAAACTTTGCTAGGTCTTACTTTGCTATGTTTTATTTTCAGGGGATGTCTTATTTTCTTGGAAACAGGGTAGTTAGTAAATTGGACCTGCTAGTATTATTTTACATAAATGGGTTATTAACTTTCACTCTGGTCCCTCTGGACGTTGGGACTAAAATGCAGAAATAATGACCTAAGATGAAGCAGAGCTCTCAGTACAACCAATGCCATTATTCAGTCAAGTGACGCCATATTGGTTGCCAATTCCCAGCAACTCAGGTTACCATTGTTATTAATAGAACATGCTAAACAAAGGGCAGCGGGTCATTACCTTCTCAATAACTTATCTATGTCCATTGATGTAAAGCATATCTCTAAATGTAAAAAAAAAATCAGCTTAGGCAAGATGGCTGCCTCCATATTAATGTACTAAAGGTGACATTTAAAAAAAAAATACAACCAGAAAAAAATGATTACTAAAAAAATAACATCATTTAGTATCTATTTCTGATCTGTAAAAAAAACATCTGTATGATGGATTTACTTTAAGAGTCACAAGTATCCCTGCTATTAGCAGCTATAACTAACACTAATGTTACCTGCGCTGGTTTTTACCCATAACCTTTTATGCTGTGTCCAGATGCACATAACGTAAGTACGCAAACACCTGATCATTTCCTAAGACAATAATGCTTACTCGGTTTGCTGGCTGGAGTCCCTCTTTAAACAGATTGCTGGTGTTTCCCGGATTGTTTGAACGCCTATGGAGAAATAGATAAATACATGGTAATGCGAGGCCTGAGTATATAGTACTTTTGTCATGTTGTGTTCTAAGCGGGTCTCTGGAAAAGACGATATGACAGAAATCCATCAGTCTCGAGAAATCCATCAGACTGTTATAGGAATTCTCTATTACACACTGTGGAATCTACATGGCCTCTACACTTAGATCCACAGCTTGTTAATGTACACCATAAATACTATGTGGATTTTGAACTAATTTTCCACTAAATGGAAGTCAAAACGTAAATTTTTTAATATCTATAGAGCAGGTTTTTACCGTGTGTATTTTTCCTTTTTTTCTAATGTATATATGCAGTACAAGTGTTACTGTTCCGGAGATCAGCACAGAATTGCTGAAGATCCATAACAAAATCAGCAATCGCAGACATAACACATTGCTTATTTATTTATATTTCCTGCATGAAAAATCCACAGCAGCAAATCCACACTAAAAAGCTGTGGATTTTTAACTGCAACAAAGTGTAACATTTCCAATACATATGAATGCGCATATGGGCCAAGAACACACAAACAGCGGAGCCAGGCTGAAAATCCATTGTATGCAGCTTTTGTTTTATAAACATCAGATAGACACTGCAGAGCAGATAGTCTTCCTGTTCCTCATTGGCTATTGTAGGACAAATAAAGGCCGTATTACACGGCCCGACTCTGAGGAGCAAACAAGTGCTGTCAGCGCTCGTTTGCTCCTCGTTCCCTGCTCGCTGCTGTCGCTATTACACGTGGCAGCAGCGAGCGGGTGAGTCCGGGGGGGCCAGGGGGAGCTGCGGGGGGGCTGCCCAGGTGATCGCTGACAGCCCATAGGATATAGCGGCGGTCTGGTCGGAGCGGCGGCAGCAGATCGCTGCTCAATAAGTCGTTTGTCTTTCAACATGTTGAAAGACAAACGACTTCAACGATCAGCCGACATGAACGATGTCGGCTGATCGTTGCCTCCTATTCAACGGGACGATTATTGTCCGCAACGGCCGATATCAGCCGAATACGGACGATAATCGTTCCGTGGAATAGGGCCTTAAGAAATTGCGGGGAGTCAGACCTCCGTACCCCCTGGCAATCTCCATATTGGCCCCCGGCTTGTTTATTATGAATACAGCTGCGGAGAAGTCTCGTGACCCGCGGCTCTATTCATTCTCTATGGAGCCACCAGATACAGCACTCTACTTTTTCCGGCGGCTCCATAAAGAAAGAATAGAGCCGCGGGTCACATGCGGGGGTACAGAGGTCGGACCCCCGCAATCTCTCAGGGGACAAGTTAGTTTTAAGTTGGAATATACATTTAAAGCAAATGTACCAACTGGCTTGCCTGGTCTGTGTCAGTGACACCCTTGGTCTGGCTTTACAGGGGATAAGTGTATAAGGTTTCTAGCCTAAAAAATTCCACTTTTTGATTATACATTTTGTTAAAAGCCAAAAAATTTGGTAAAAGGTGGATAATGTAGATCGGTCATTTTCTCACCTCTTTCTCTCGTGGTTACATCATTCTTTTTGGTTTTACTGTGAACAGATTCCACACAGGGCTCTGATATAGGGATTCTACAGTCAAAAGGAACGGTCTTAGAGCGGGTATGATTCCAGGACGTCTGCATAGATAAAAAATAAGCAAAAAGAGACAAGAATAAATAGCTGTTTGGATACATTTACAGAAAAATAGACTTGCAGTGCTAAATATTCTACAAAATCTGTCATTTTGATCCTAAATGTTAAAGCGTCATGTTTTTTTTTTATTGCAGAAATCAGTAGTATAAGCGATTTTAAGAAACTCTGTAATAGGTTTTATCAGCCAAAAAAGCCTCCTTCTGTACTCAAGAAGCAATCTCCCAGCCTCCCCCCTGACTTCTTATCTGTACATTATCAGGCAAACACATCTTCATTACAGAGAAGCCAGTGAAGACGGGTTCTGCTCTCTCCATTCTGTGCCTATGAAGGGGGGAGGGGCCGAGGGAGCAGGAAGAGGTGACATGAAGGTCAGCTGTTTGTAGACTCTCTGGGCACCTAAAACATTAAATTCAGGTGTCAGAAAGGTCAGTGCTTATCTATGAACTTACTGAGAGAAGATTGCAGGGTGTTGTGCTGTGCAGAACTGCTCTGTGCTCAGTCACTCCTAACAGCCCCTCCCCTCTCCATAGCCACATAATGGAGACAGAAATCCTGCTTCATCTGATGTGAGGGGGGAGGCTGGGAGATTGCTTTTTTAGTACAGAAGGAAACTCTTAGTACATAAAACCTATTACAGAGTTTCTTAAAATCGCTTGTACTGTTGATATTTAATGTTTTCAGAAAAATGACCCTGAAATGACAGTTAAGCTTTAAGTGAGTTTTTCTTACCTAAAGCCCTGTTGCAGAGTCATAGATGGAAGACATAACATGTTGGCTGGCTGCAGCCACAAAGAGAGTGATATTAGAATCTTACAGCATACTGTGTTACCGTTAACATCAATGTATAACAGTATGCGGTATGTAGATAGTTTACATGGCGATTGTTAATTAGGAGACTGAAAATTCTATTTGCTTCTAAGTTTTTATACTTAAAGGGTTTTAAGCAGACTGATGAGATACCTACAGGATAGGTTCTCAGTCACTGATCAACAGGGTAGTGACACCTAGCCCCCTGCTGATCAGCTCTTCAGTTCCTGCACTATACAGTGTAAGGGTAGGTTCACACTACGGATAAGTTCCAGCGGATTCTGTCGCAAGTACCTACTCGAGGCTGCGCGCCTGTCCACCCGTGCCATAGACACCATTCTATGGCTGGGCGGATTCCGCATTCCGCCGAAAGAACTGACGTCTATTCTTTCAGCGGAATGCGGAATATGGCTGCCCGTCCATAGAATGGTGTCTATGGAGCCGGCAGATATGCGCGGGGCCGTGAGCGGGTACTAGCCATGTAGCTGTAGTCTGAACCTACCCTAAGGGATGTCCATACTACAGAATCCTGACGGATCACCTGCCACGGATTTCGCAGCTTGCCGCTGCTTGCGGCCGCGTGCATCTTCGCTGGTCCCATAGGCTTCATCCTATGATTTGGCACATTCAACCGTGCCCCCAACGAATGAGCAGGTTCATTCTTTGTGCAGACAGTGGAATCTGCCTGACCACAGAATGGAGTCTAAGGCACAGGCCAAGATTCATGCGGCCGCGAGCAAGGGTGAGCTGCGTGATCCAAGGCGGGTGATCAACTGGGATTGGTAGTGTAGACACACCCCAAGAGGTTGGCAGCAGCTGGCTCTATTCCCTTTGTAGTGGCCGGACCTGGTTACTGCAGCTAAACTGCTGTTCACTTGAATGGGAGCTGAGCTGCAGTTACACATCGCCACTCCTACACAGTAAACAAAGCCAATCGCTTTTGACCTAGTTCACTCTGTAGTGTGTGTGTGTGGGGGGGGGGGGGGTTATTTGCTGATTTGCAGTGACTGATGACCCCTTTAAGCTTTAAAGTAGTACTCTAGTAACATATACAGTGCTTATAAAAAAAACCCTGATGGGGTATGAATATGCCTAAAGGTTGGGTGGCTTAGTGCCCCTGTAGGGGTTCTGGCAGTGGGGAGGTGAAAAGACCCTTTAATGAATAAAGGGTAAAAATAGACTTTACAGCAGTTACCAAATTACAACTTCCAATCATGCCCTGACAGCCTTCTGCCACATGCCGGGGACAATGCTTAGAGGTAATCTGCTGTGTATGATAGGTGGTGTAGTGTGCAAGCTGTGTTTTTGACTTTAGTGACTTTCACTTGCACAATAGCACTGCAATTTAGTAGGCCGCCCTCTTCACCTTACAGCTCCTGGGCCAATGGGTGAGATTTCAGGGACCTGACATGTACTTGTATGAAACCTATAGGTACATTAGAGTAGACCTCCATCCATACTGCCATACAATATGTCCTCTCCAGCAATGACCTCACCTGACAACTCGCAGACCCTTCTTCACCTGTGCTCCAACCTTTCATTACATCTTGTCTCAGAGGAGAGTGTGCGCCATCCTTCTGTGACCTAGGAGATCTTATTCTTTTATCCCCTGACTCATCAGTCCAAAGATGTCGTCTCCTGAAAAACTCCTGCTCTCTCGGGGAGTGTCTTTCCTGTTCTTTGCCCCAGCTGGAACTGTCCTGGCGACAAGAGGTTGCATTGTGGCGGCTCCTCAAGGTTTCATGGAATTCAAGTCTTCTGTCATACTTGTCTTCAAAAGTCTCAGTATCCGATTTCTGCCGAACTGGGGACTTTCCATTTTTAATAGCCATGGTTATCTCCAGTGTAGACCATCAGCCTTATTATCTCATTCACTCAATGAAGAGTTTAACCTTGAAGAAGAATATAGTGATGACCAACACACACTCATAGAATATAGTGATGACCAACATACACTCATAGAATATAGTGATGACCAACACACACTCATAGAATATAGTAATAATACACACACTCATAGAATATAGTAATAATACACACACTCATAGAATATAGGTACTATAAACATACACTAATAGAATATAGCAATGATAAACATACACTCATAGAATATAGTAATAATACACACACTCATAGAATATAGGTACTATAAACATACACTAATAGAATATAATAATTATACACACACTAATAGAATATAGTTACTATAAACATACACTCTTAGAATATAGCAATGATAAACATACACTAATACACTTGCATGATACATTTTTATGTATTTTTTTCCTTAACACAATAGGGCAGAAGACTACAGTGCTCAGTACTGCAATACAGAGCCAAACAGAAACCACTGGAACGCAGACAAACATATATATTCTCTGTTACACCATAGAAGTCAGGGTTTACATTTACATTGTCTTTTCATGAGGGAAGAAACCCTGCCCACTAAACGTAAAGACAAAACACAGTGTGAACTGGGCAGTCACTCACCTACATCACCTGGGCAGTCACTCACCTACATCACCTGGGCAGTCACTCTCACACATCACCTGGGCAGTCACTCACATACATCACTTGGGCAGTAACTCACATACATCACCTGGGCAGTCACTCACATACATCACCTGGGCAGTCACTCACATACATCACCTGGGCAGTCACTCACATACATCACCTGGGCAGTCACTCACATACATCACCTGGGCAGTCACTCACACACATCACCTGGGCAGACACTCACATTCATCACCTAAACATTCACTCACACACATCACCTGGGCAGTCACTCACATACATCACCTGGGCAGTCACATACATCACCTGGGCAGACACTCACATCACCTGGGCAGACACTCACATACATCACCTGGGCAGTCACTCACACACATCACCTGGGCAGTCACTCACCTACATCACCTGGGCAGTCACTCACGCACATCACCTGGGCAGTCACATACATCACTTGGACAGTCACTCACATACATCACCTGGGCAGTCACTCACACATATCACCTGAGCAGTCACTCACACACATCACCTGGGCAGTCACTCACACACATCCCCTGGGCAGTCACTCACACACATCACCTGAGCAGTCACTCACACACATCACCTGAGCAGTCACTCACATACATCACCTGGGCAGTCACTCACATACATCACCTGGGCAGTCACTCACATACATCACCTGGGCAGTCACTCACAGACATCACCTGAGCAGTCACTCACAGACATCACCTGAGCAGTCACTCACATACATCACCTGGGCAGTCACTCACACACATCACCTGGGCAGTCACTCACACACATCACCTGGGCAGTCACATACATCACCTGGGCAGTCACTCACACACATCACCTGGGCAGTCACATACATCACCTGGGCAGTCACTCACACACATCACCTGGGCAGTCACATACATCACCTGGGCAGTCACTCACATACATCACGAGGGCAGTCACTCACACATCCCCTGTGCAGTCACTTACACACATCACCTGAGCAGTCACTCACACACATCACCTGAGCAGTCACTCACACACATCACCTGAGCAGTCACTCACATACATCACCTGTGCAGTCACTCACACACATCACCTGGGCAGTCACTCACAGACATCACCTGAGCAGTCACACAAATCACCTGGACAGTCACATACATCACCTGGGCAGTCACTCACAGACATCACCTGAGCAGTCACTCACATCACCTGGGCAATTACTCACAGACATCACCTGAGCAGTCACACACATCACCTGGGCAGTCACATACATCACCTGGGCAGTCACTCATAGGCATCACCTAAGCAGTCACTCACACACATCACCTGGGCAGTCACATACATCACCTGAGCAGTCACTCACAGACATCACCTGAGCAGTCACACACATCACCTGAGCAGTCACTCACATACATCACCTGAGCAGTCACATACATCACCAGAGCAGTCACTCACACACATCACCTGGGCAGTCACTCACACACATCCCCTGGGCAGTCACTCACACACATCACCTGAGCAGTCACTCACACACATCACCTGAGCAGTCACTCACACACATCACCTGAGCAGTCACTCACATACATCACCTGGGCAGTCACTCACATACATCACCTGGGCAGTCACTCACATACATCACCTGGGCAGTCACTCACATACATCACCTGGGCAGTCACTCACAGACATCACCTGAGCAGTCACTCACATACATCACCTGGGCAGTCACTCACATACATCACCTGGGCAGTCACTTACGCACATCACCTGGGCAGTCACTCACATACATCACCTGGGCAGTCACTCACATACATCACCTGGGCAGTCACTCACATACATCACCTGGGCAGTCACTCACAGACATCACCTGGGCAGTCACTCACATATATCACCTGAGCAGTCACTCACCTACATCACCTGGGCAGTCACTCACCTACATCACCTGGGCAGTCACTCACCTACATCACCTGGGCAGTCACTCACATACATCACCTGGGCAGTCACTCACATACATCACCTGGGCAGTCACTCACATACATCACCTGGGCAGTCACTCACATACATCACCTGAGCAGTCACTCACAGACACTTCCTTGTGGTAAAATACATATATATGAGGACGTAGACTGTAAGATATTCTCCCCCTTAGAGTATGTGAGTAGTAATAACCCCAGGACTTACCTTCCTCCTTCTCTCATACAGACTTGGAGGGGGCACATAGTGAAGCGCTCAGGTGAGCTGCCAGTCACTTTGTGTCACTAACATGTCTCACTACTTTGTGTTGTTTCTGCATCCCTGAGAGCATAAAGTGTTTGGGGCCAGGTCATGTGGCCTGTGTATGGACTGTGATTGGCTGCTGATCTGTAGGTGTAACAGATGCGTGTCTCCTCTTGTCACAGGTTGCCTGAGTCTTCTTTATATAATGCAGGCTTCTGCCATGTCTACTAAGCAGCGTTCTGTCACCTGATCCCTTAGGGACACATTAAATTGACGTCTACTCAACAGAAAATACTGAGCTGGAAATCTGAAGAGACCGCCTATACTTGTGGTATGTAATACCATGTGACGTCTATATCTACTGTATATACCTAGCTTCCCTCCACTGTTAAACTGTAAAACGTGAGCAGAGCGGTGTAAATACCACAGCCTCAGGCTAGGTTCACGTTCACACCTGCGTCGGAGGTTCCACTAAAAGAGCCGTCACAGATTCTGTCATATTAGATGGAAGATCCGGTATTGCTGTTGTCTCCAATAAAATAATAGACACCACAACAGAACCTGACAGAACCCTTAAAGGGGTTATCCAGTGCTACAAAAACATGGCCACTTTTCCCCTTCTCTTGTCTCCAGATTGGGTGGGGTTAGGAACTCAGTTCCATTGAGGTAAATGGAGCTTAATTGAAAACCACTGGAGACAAGAGTGGGGGAAAAGTGGCCATGTTGTTGTAGCGCTGGATAACCCCTTTAAGTCCATCAGATGCCATTGTCCACCAGCACAAATTCCAATTTTTTTGCTCCTATAGGGAAGCAGAAAAACAAAGGTGGGCTCGCTCAGATCTACACTATAATTACGCCGCTTATGGTCGGTTTACATGGAACAATAAATCGCTCAATCGATCGTTTAACGATTTAAAAGCAACAATTAGTTTTTTATGAATTTTTTTAAACATTTAGATGAAGAGATAAATCGTTCAAAAAAATTATTTTAAAATCGCTTAAAGTGAATGTACCATCAGGCCCGGGCTGAAGCACTGGAGGCGGGCCAACCCATCCCCAGTGGGAGGAAAACGCCGCCCCTCTGTGACGCCCGCTCAGCCAATCACAGGCCGCGGCACTGTCCCATCTCAGTCAGTGACTGGCTGAGCAGACTGCCACTTTCCAAGTCCATCTTGGAGGTAAAGCATCTGCAGTGAGCGGGGATCATCAGAGACAACGCCAGCGGGACACTGGGTAAGCATGGACAGGTAAGCATAGCATGTTTATTATTTTCTACAGCTATATAGGAAAATGATAAATCCCCCATAGGTCACAATGCAGATTAAACCTAATCTTGAAAGGTTTGTCTCAATTTGATAACCCCCTTTAAGGCTAGGTTCACATGCACACATTTCACATTATTCTGAGTGAAAATAAAACAATGTTCTTAAATGCAGCTAACTAGTGTTAAGCGAACTTGCCGAACGTTCAGCATTTGGCTAGAGAAGTTGGATATAGTCTATATACACGGATATAGTCTATGGCCTACGGCTGTATCCATATTTTCCACTGCAAGCCGCTTCTCCAGCCACTGGGAGTCAAATGCCGAACGTAGGGTTAACTAATATCTATGACCATAGATAAAAATGTACTCCAAATGTATCCGTCTGATGTACAGTATGCCAATAGATGCCACCACATGGCCACAAGTGCCATCCAATATACACAGATATTCATGGATGCTAATCATAGAATGCCGGATAACAGAAAATATCTGATAACATGGAACCCACCAGTCCCCTTGATGCCAACTTAGGGTAAGTAACATTATTAAAATACTCTACACTTGGGCAGAAAGATATGGGATAAGGGGGGCATATATGGTAAATCCCCCAAAATAACAGTATTCTATCCATAATGGACTTAACATAATCACTAGGAAACTTTAATTGGTCCATTAGACTCAATGGGCCTGGTGGGGGTATACTTTCTGATCGTACATAGTGTACTATCTGCAATATGAGCTGCAATACAGATGTAACTTATTTGACGTTGTCTGAGAAGAACATAAAACACACATCCCTTTCCTGCCCTCATTTCTACTGTAGCGTTAGTTACCGCTACTAGGCAGATGGCTGGTGTTACTTCTAGTACAGAAAATGACATTTATAAGTCACTACAGTTATAATTTAAAGATAGAATAAAGATAAAACAAAGACCTATTAACATATGATTTAAAAATACATACCGTAATAGTGAGAGGTTTGTGCAGAGAGTCTGTAGGAGACTGTGTGACCGCTACTAGTGACACCCAGCAAGTGTTATCTCCGCACACCAGGGGGAAGCTGTGCAGCTAATACTATCTGGGACCTTGTTAGTATTGCTGTTACTGATAATGTTTTATATAGTAGTTGTGGTAAGTACTAGGGACTTCTTACCAACAAAATGTTGTCCTCCCTTTTGTTTTGTTTTTTGTTTTTTTGTGTTTTTTTTTTTTTTTTGGGGGGGGGGGGGGGATCTTTATCTTATAGATTACTGTAAACCCTTGGGCAGGGTCCTCTATCCCTATGTTGCCTGACTGTAATTTACTTTATTCATTTAATTATTATTATTATTATTTTTTTTTTTTTTACTTTGTAAGGTTCTGTAAGTTAGTCCCTTGTGTATAAGTGATATATGCAGTATGTGTCCAGTTTGTCAGTGGCATATGTGGTGTGTGGACACAGTGAGAGCTTTGTTGGGGGAAAGATCAGAAGCAAGATAACAAAATATTTCTTTACTAAGGGGTAGTAGATGCTTGGAACAAACTTCCAGCAGATGTGGTTGGTAAATCTACAATAACAGAATGTAAACCGGTCTGGGATAGACATATATCTACACTAAGATCATAAGAATGGAAATATTAAAAGGGCAGACTAGATGGACCCAGTGGTCTTTTTCTGCCAACAATCTTCTATGTTTCTATGTCCAGTGCATCAGTGGCATATGTGATGTGTGTCTAGTGTTAGTGGCATATGTGTTGTGTGTCTAGTATTAGTGGCATATGTGATGTGTGTCTGGTGTGTTAGTGGCATATGTGATGTGTGTCTAGTGTGTTAGTGGTATATGTGATGTATGTCTAGTGTTAGTGGCATATGTGTTGTGTGTCTAGTGTTAGTGGCATATGTGATGTGTGTCTAGTGTTAGTTGCATATGTGTTGTGTGTCTAGTGTTAGTGGCATATGTGATGTGTGTCTAGTGTGTTAGTGGTATATGTGATGTATGTCTAGTGTTAGTGGCATATGTGTTGTGTGTCTAGTATTAGTGGCATATGTGATGTGTGTCTAGTGTTAGTGGCATATGTGATGTGTGTCTAGTGTTAGTTGCATATGTGTTGTGTGTCTAGTGTTAGTGGCATATGTGTTGTGTGTCTAGTGTGTTAGTGGCATATGTGTTGTGTGTCTAGTGTGTTAGTGGCATATGTGTTGTGTGTCTAGTGTGTTAGTGGCATATGTGTTGTGTGTCTAGTGTGTTAGTGGCATATGTGTTGTGTGTCTAGTATTAGTGGCATATGTGATGTGTGTCTAGTGCATTAGTGGCATATGTGATGTGTGTCTAGTATTAGTGGCATATGTGTTGTGTGTCTAGTGTGTTAGTGGCATATGTGATGTGTGTCTAGTGTGTTAGTGGCATATGTGTTGTGTGTCTAGTGTGTTAGTGGCATATGTGTTGTGTGTCTAGTGTGTTAGTGGCATATGTGTTGTGTGTCTAGTGTGTTAGTGGCATATGTGTTGTGTGTCTAGTATTAGTGGCATATGTGATGTGTGTCTAGTGCATTAGTGGCATATGTGATGTGTGTCTAGTATTAGTGGCATATGTGTTGTGTGTCTAGTGTGTTAGTGGCATATGTGATGTGTGTCTAGTGTGTTAGTGGCATATGTGTTGTGTGTCTAGTGTGTTAGTGGCATATGTGTTGTGTGTCTAGTGTGTTAGTGGCATATGTGTTGTGTGTCTAGTGTGTTAGTGGCATATGTGTTGTGTGTCTAGTGCATTAGTGGCATATGTGATGTGTGTCTAGTGTTAGTGGCATATGTGATGTGTGTCTAGTGTTAGTGGCATATGTAATGTGTGTCTAGTGTTAGTGGCATATGTGATGTGTGTCTAGTGTTAGTGGCATATGTGTTGTGTGTCTAGTGTTAGTGGCATATGTAATGTGTGTCTCTTGTGTTAGTGGCATATGTGTTGTGTGTCTAGTGTTAGTGGCATATGGGATGTGTGTCTCTTGTGTTAGTGGCATATGTGTTGTGTGTCTAATGTTAGTGGCATATGTGTTGTGTGTCTAGTGTTAGTGGCATATGTGTTGTGTGTCTAGTGTGTTAGTGGCATATGTGTTGTGTGTCTAGTATTAGTGGCATATGTGTTGTGTGTCTAGTGTTAGTGGCATATGTGATGTGTGTCTAGTGTTAGTGGCATATGTGTTGTGTGTCTAGTGTTAGTGGCATATGTGATGTGTGTCTAGTATTAGTGGCATATGTGATGTGTGTCTAGTGTTAGTGGCATATGTGATATGTGTCTAGTGTTAGTGGCATATGTGTTGTGTGTCTAGTGTGTTAGTGGCATATGTGATTTGTGTCTAGTGTTAGTGGCATATGTGTTGTGTGTCTAGTGTGTTAGTGGCATATGTGATGTGTGTCTAGTGTTAGTGGCATGTGTCTACTTTTTGATGCCATATCTGCAGGGTGTGAAATGGCAACTTGTACCCCGACCGATCTTAGGAACAAGCAAGGAGGGAAGCGTACAATTGTGTGCTTCTCTCTACTCTCTATTCATGCAGCTTAGATGATCCCATAGATTTACATGAGGAGTTTATCTTGGTGCGACGCAAAGTTAGAAGAGAATGAACTTGGGAGATTTATTAAGACGGGCATACTAATATGCTGGTCTTAAATAAAGCCCCACTCATTTACCCGGCCAGATTTACTGAGAAATGCACGGCTCTTAGGGCCCTATTCCACCGGACGATTATCGTTCAGATTATCGTTAAATCGTTCGAATCTAAACGATAATCGTTTGTTTGAATAGCAGTTAACGACTAACGGCCGAACGAGAAATTGTTGATCGTTCAATAAGACCTGGACCTATTTTTATCGTTGCTCATTCGCAGATCCTTCGCATTGAATAAGAAGTCGTTCGGTCGTTCGCAGTAGTGACGAACGCAATAGCAACGACAAGACAACCGCAAGAACGATCATAAGTAACGATTATCTTTTCATGTAAATGGGTGAACGATTTCAGGTCTTTCGTAATAGCGGTCGTTTGGATAGTTTATCGTTAACGATTATGCGAACGATAATAAATGCGGGAGCTGGGGAGAAAAACACTCAGCCAAACTCTTCTTGTGGCTATATGTAGTCTGAATATTTAGACTGCGACTGATTAAAACTTTCCCCATAGAAAACCTCTCCTGCTCTGGACAGTTCCTGTCTCGGCCAGAGATGTCAGCAGAGAGCGCTGTGTCAGACTGAAAATAAATCATTTCCTGCAGGACATACAGCAGCTAATATGTATGGGAAGCCTTTTTTTTTTTTTTTTTTTTTTTTTTAAATAGAAGTAAATTACAAATCTGTATAACTTTCTGATTTGAAAAGAAAAAGATTTTTGCTGGATAACACCTTTAAGTGTCTTTGCGGCACTTTACTAACAATGGTCCAAAGCTTTATGGCAAAACACTATACTACTGTACTAGAACGAACTAGTAAACAGTAGAACTATTACCTTGATTTTGCATAGAGCATAGGGCTTTGTTGCTTTAGGATGTGGCCTCTTTAAAGTGTTACTTTCATTGGGACAAACCTCTCACATGTCATCCAGTCATGCGAAAAGTTTTTATCGCACCAGGCCTCAAGGTCCCTATTTATTTTATATGTAGGCCAAACCTACCCCAGTATAATGTGTATTGGGGTCTCCCAATACTTCACCAACAGATGTCGGTAGAGATAGGGTCGTGTGTGATGAAATTTCACTGCTTTTCTCCTTTGTTCTCTGTGCGACAAGCGGCTGCCAGAGCTGCCTCTCTGTGGCTTACCTCTCCTCTTCCCATAGAGAACACAGGGACATTCGTGTATATGGGGAGGATGGGAGAGATAACTATCAGCTTAACAACTGTTTGGGAGACAGTTATTAAAAGTTTATGGCCACCTTAAAGAGACTCTGTCAATAGGTTTATGTTGTATCTCAGGGTAGCATAAACTAGTGACAGAGAAGCTGAACAGAATTATGTATCACTTACATTGTTCTGTGCACCTGATCCAGAGATATCCTCCTGAATAACATGGAGAATAAGTAGTCCTCTCCATTATGTGTGTGAGCCCAGTAGTCCTGGATATTCATGAGAAGCAGAAAACTCCGCCCACCAGCTGCTGATTGGCTGGTAAGTTGGGGAGAGGGGTGTGGCATGAATCCTATTCTCCTGCATATTAGGAGAGCGGCCGGACAGAATGATGGAAGTAATACACCGATCTGTTCAGTATTTCTGTCACTAGATTATGCTGCCCTCATTAATGGCAGCATAAACCTAGTGACAGAAATTCTGCCTATCACAAAGCAAAGAAGGTAAAACCAGCTGTGTACCACGTATATGTGTGTACAGGAGAATAAATATGCTGTTTTTAGTAATGTAACTTACACCCGTGTTCCATATTTCTTTTTCATGGATCCATTTGGTTTCTTGGTTTCCTTGGTTCCATTTGGTTCCTTGGTTTCTTCCCTGAACTATAACCCTGCTGCTGTTGCTAGGCAACAGGGCAGACACTTTCCCACAATCCCCCTTTCTTACATATAGTACTAATATAACAGATCATGTGACGATTGAACTGAGCATGAGTGACCCAAGCTAGTGGTTGCCTGGCAGGCCGTTACCAAGGGCAACAGATTATGAAACAAAGCAGCACATAGGGGTTTATAAAGTCTATGGGGAGAATTTATCAAACTTGGTGTAAAGTGAAACTGGCTCAGTTGCCCCTAGCAACCAGTCAGATTCCACCTTTCATTTTCCAAAGAGTCCGTGAGGAATGAAAGGTGGAATCTGATTGGTTGCTAGGGGCAACTGCGCCAGTTTCACTTTACACCATGTTTGATAACACTCCCTGTTAATCTTTCAAACAATGCATTTAAAGAAATACTTGTACATTGGAAATACTGTATAAAGTCCTGAGACCAGCTGTGATCATGAGTTATAGCAGCAGCACGCTTCACTCGCTGGCCAGTTGCTCGATACGACTGGTTACAGTTGGACTCCATTATTCTCTATGAGGCCTGTCATTGTTGAAAGTGTATGAGCAGTTTACTGACCCCTCCAATCACTCTCAGGCCCCAGGGCAGCGAACCTACCGCTATACAATGAACCCAGATTCCATCTCAAGCTGTCATCTACAACGCGGCAACCTCCCTAGAATGGCCTTACAGCTCCTACACCTATCACTAAGCTTTCCAAGCTACCTGCCCAGTACAGTACTCACGATTGCATGTATATTACATATATTATGTCATCAATTGGCATATTATCAAATAATATTGCATGTGGTCATTTGACGAGAACACTCTCTTTGACCCACTATGGTTCTAGATCACTCACTCTATCCCACTGCTTCTAGTTGAACAAGCCCCCCCCGGCTTCCAGCCCACCGATGCTTCCTAGATGGACATACCACTCTAGCCTCCAGCTCCAGGATACACCAAGGGTGGACAAGTCTAGGACAAACAATCTCAAAGGTCTTCCAGGGACTTCATGTACATCACCCTAACACAGTCCTTCCAAACCACTCCTTTGTACTAACGTCACTGCACTCTACCACTCCTATCATTGTTATGGCAGTGTGTGACAGCATCACAATGTACACCCGCACATCATCCTGGGCCTACACATAATAGGCACAAGGCAACAACAACATAGTAAAACAGTATATTAAAGTGAATAAACAGCAGTAAAGTAGAAATATTTACCCCCTTCAATCAAGTAATTTTTGTTTGACCTTTTAGATTGAGGTGTGGGAATGCTGGGAGTACAAGACAAACTCTTGACACACATTTGTCACAGGAATGGATAGCGAGAAGCCACATTGTGAGTATATATATATATATATATATATATATATATATATATATATATATAAAAATGCAAAACATATGGGAGTGTCGTACAGTCAATACCATTAAAGGGGTACACCAGTGAAAACGTTTTTCTTTCAGATCAACTGTTGTCTGAAAGTGAAAGAGATTTTTGTAATTTACTTCTATTAAGAAAAAAATCTCCAGTCTTCTATTACTTATCAGTTGCTGGATGTCCTGCAGAAGGGCATGTATTCTTTCCAGTGTTCTCTGCTGTGGCCTCACTCCATGACAGGAACTGCCCAGAGCTGTAGAAAATCCCCATAGAAAACCTCTCCTGGTTTCTAGACTTGAAAAGAATAAACCACTTCCTGCAGGACATACAGCAGCTGATTAGTACTGGCAGACTTGGGATTTTTTTTATAGAAGTAAATTTAAACTCTCTAGCCCTTTTTTCTGATAGAGTACCCCTTTGAGACTGGTGGACCAAAACTACAACTCCCATCATGCCTAAACAGACAAAGCTTTAGCTTTGGCTGTCCAGGCATGATGGGAGTTGTAGTTTTGAAACAGCTGGAGGGCCAAGGTTCCCTACCCCTGTCATAGACTCTCATTCTTAACCAGCATATTCATAACCATCACGATTACTCTGCTCACAGGACCCTCTTATGCTGCGTTTACACGGAACGATAATTCCATACGATTAACGATGTCGGAGTAACGATTTTTTTTTCATAACGATTAGCGTTTAGAGGGTACGATATATCGTATGGAAAATTCGTTTTGCGATCGCTTAAGCCTATTTCACACATTGGTTAAATTGGCGAACGACTGTCCACACGGAACGTTCTGCAAATTTTTTGCGAACGATCAACGACGATTTGAGAACATGTTCAAAGATCAAAATGAATGATTTATCGCTCGACACTTGATCATTCGCAATGTACGATTATCATTCGAATTCAATCGTTATCGTGCGAATTTGCACGATAATAGTTCCGTGTAAACGCAGCATTAGGTTGTGTGGTGATGCGGTTGCAGTAACAGGCTTCAGTTGTGCTTATTATGTACAACGCCGTACATGTACAACAGCCTCTACTACTTGTCAGCTTCCTCACTCCCCCGCCCTGGTTGGACA
Organism: Dendropsophus ebraccatus; assembly: GCF_027789765.1. NCBI lineage: Eukaryota > Metazoa > Chordata > Amphibia > Anura > Hylidae > Dendropsophus > Dendropsophus ebraccatus. The sequence continues at coordinate 26,439,573 of NC_091464.1, forward strand.
TGTCAGACAGTAGCTATACATTACAGATGTCGCCTTTCTTGGTGTAACAAGTGAATGTGGAACACAGTATATAATAAATAATATGATAGAATTCCCTTTGTATTGTTTTTCCTGTATCGGTGAAGGATCAGCCGCTCCTGTCACTACAGAAAATGAAAATACAGAAGTAAAATAGCGAGACGCCAACCCATTCAGAAAAAGCCCCCGCCTTCCTTACAGTACATATAAAGGTCCTGATCGGGTGCTGTTACCTGTGCGGCCCAGAGGATTGGAGGTCCGGCCTCTTATTACCGATGCATGTCACTAGAGATGTCTAAGGAAGAGACAGTCTTACATTTCGCACCTCGCTCTCTTGTCACATTGTAGTGTGCATTTGTTTAAACAGGAAATTAAGAAAACCACAAGATTCAGACTTTCCGCCTCTTCTCCCCTACTCTTTCCTCCTTTCAGTTCTGGGCTGAGGTAACGCTGCCATCTTTTAATGAGATTAACTCCTTATTTGCCTGTCATATTGACATTTGTTCTATGATCCTGTCTTTAGAAATCTGTCATTAAAGGGGGGTTTATAAAAGAAAAAATTCTTTCAAATTAACTGGTGCCAGATAGTGCCAGAGATTTGTAATTTACTTCTATTAAAAAAATCTCAAGTTTCCCAGTACTTATCAGCCGTTGTATGTCCTGCAGGAAGCAGTGTTCTTTTCAATCTGGAGAGTAGGAAAGGTTTTCTATGGGGATTTGTTACCGCTCTGGACAGTTCCTGTCATGGACAGAGGTGGAAAGCACTGTGTCAGACTGGAAAGAATAAACCATTTCCTGTTTGACATACAGCAGCTGATAAGTACTGGAATACTTGAGATTGTTTATAAGAAGTAAATTACAAATTTCGCTGGCACTTTTAATCTGGCACGCCATGCTCCAGTTGATTTGAAAGAAATGTTTTTGGGGTTTTTTTTTGTGAAGGTACCCTAAAAGAATATTCAAGAAAAATAAAATATAAACTGCACTCTCCTGCCACCAATCCCCCAATGTTGCCAGTTAGGGATGGTCCGAACCCGCCGAGGTTCGGGTTCGGATGAACCCGAACGCTCGGCATCGGACTCCCGCTGTCTGCCCGCTCCGTGCAGCGGGCGGATCCAGCGGGAAGACCGCCTGGAAAAATGGGATACAGCCTATGGCTATGGCTGTATCCCAGTTTTCCAGGCGGTCCTCCCGCTGGATCCGCCCGCTGCACGGAGCGGGCAGACAGAGGCAGTGGCGTAGCTACAGTGAAGGCAGGGAAGGCGACTGCTATGGGGCCCCTGCAGGAAGGGGGCCCGAGGAAGCCTGTCCTGCCTTCATGGTAGGTACCCCACTCCCCCAGGGGTCCAGAGAGGAAGAGGGACCCCCACTGCACTGTTCAGCCCCCTCACTGTAGTGCCGGGTGAGCGGGCTGAACAGAGGAGCAGGACCTGCCAGACGGCACAGGAGAGGGATTAAGGACCTTTGGGTCCTGCAGCCTGGACAGGTAATTTATGATGCTGCTAAAATCGTTGGTCGCCACCGCGCACCGCTATTCCATCATAGCGATGCGCTGGTGGCGAACAATGATTTTAGGTCTGAACCTAAATGAACGATCATCGGCTGATCGTTCTCTCTATTCCATGGAGCGTTAATCTCCCGAATTGGGCCAATTCGGCCGATTATCGCTCTGATTCGGACGATTATCGCTCCGTGGAATAGGCCCCTAACCCTTAGTGTGTGATCCCAGCTTTGCCCGTGATTCCTGCCTGTGGTTCCTGCCTGTTACTGCTGACAATGACTACTGCCCTGGTGCCAGCCTTGAGCCCTGCTGCAGTCCTGTCTGACTACATGTCTCCAGCTGCACCTCCCCCGAGCAGCCAAGCCAGGAGTAGTTACTTGGGGGTCGCCTGCTGCAGCAAGTATAACCCCATAGACTCCCTGCTCCCTGGTGCGGCTTTCGCCATAGCTCGCAGTGGTCCTGCTGCTACAGTTATCATCACCACTGTCACCATCGTCTCTTGCTTCTCCTCATCCTCCATTCCAGTGTCAGTCCTCTGGTCCAGAATGTGCGAACAGGAAGTAACAGTACGTGACCACTCATCTGCTTGTGTTAAAGGGGTTGTCCAGTGAAAATCTTTTTCTTTCAAATCAACTGGTGTCACAAAGTTATATAGATTTGTAGTTTACTTCTATTAAAAAATCTCCAGTCTTTTCGTACTTATCAGCTGCTGTATGTCCTGCAGGAAGTGGTGTTTTCTTTCCAGTCTGACACAGTGCTCTCTGCTGACATCTCTGTCCCAGACAGGAACTGTCCAGAGCAGGAGAGGTTGTCTATGGGGGATTTACTGCTGCTCTGGACAGTTCCTGTCTCGGACAGAGGCGGCAGCAGAGAGCACTGTGTCAGACTGGAAAGAAAACACCACTTCCTGCAGGACATACAGCAGCTGATAAGTACTGAAAGACTGAAAATTTTTAAATAGACGTAAATTACAAATCTATATAACTTCCTGAAACCAGTTCATTTGAAAGAAAAAGATTTTCGCTGGATAACCCCTTTAATGTCATAGCACTTGGTGAATGCTCCAGATTATGGGCAACTAAAGGCATTTGCTCAGCTGCAGTGGGGGGTCTGTAGCCGCCATTATTTTTCCGAGCTGAGTCTGCCTTCACCTCCCCCATGCAGTGGCATAACCAGATGTCAGTGTCTTTCAGAGCTTTTCTGATGGAATTGCTCCTGGTAGGTCCTCACTACAGCCACCCCTTTTTAGACAGTTCAGTAGTGGGGTGACTAGAATGGAGTTGGTGGTGGGATCTACCAGGAGCACATATACAATAGAAAGTTTTGCTAGTCATCTGTATACTCTTCAATTGTAATGGAATGTTTCGGGAGCTATGTTCCTGTAACTGTCAGCGACTGACTGAACGGGTATTTCCTGCTGGGGCCGTGACGATGCAGCATGGCGGGAGAAACAGGAGACAGTCAGTGAGCTGGTGATGCTGCGCTGCAGGGTCAGGTAAGCATAACTTCTTTATTGTTCCCCTGCTCGCCCGGGATTTTCACATTTCCCCAGAGTTTCCCTTTAAGTTATCAGGCAAGAGTCAGGCATAGCTGTTATACAAAGGACTTCTAGCAGCTCAAATACTCATATACTCATAAATGTCACCCTGGCTTTATTGTTACATTAACCCCCCAAAAAATGGAAACTTTCTTATCAGTTTAGTGTTTTGTTGCATTTGTCGTGAAATCTTGACTTTATTCCATATGTAAATGAGGCAGTCTGGTACATTGGGGACGGGGCTACCACCCTTGGGGGGGGGGGGCAACACATCCCCCTCCTAATCAACACTGGGGTGGCGCTCTGCAGGGACGTCACTCCACTGCCCATCACTGCAGTGCGCTGGTTGAATATTCATTAGAAGGGGCGGGACAGATCAGGTCACTAATGGTGGTAGCCCCGCCCCCAGTGCACAAGACTGCCCCATTTGCATATAGAATAAAGTCAAGATTTATGGCATATCCAGAGGATACACCATAAATGCCTGATGTGGGCCCCACCTATATTCAACAATTGGCTGCTGCATCCAGGAAAAGCCGCAACAAAGAGGTTTTCAGAATTACAGAAACTGCTGAGCTTGCTGTAGTTTATGTAACTCCCATATAAGTGAATGGTAGTCACAGAAACAGCATAACACAGCAGTATCTGCCCTGAAGAAGCAGGTAGCAATGAGGCTGGGGTCATCTATCAGACATTTATAGTTTATCCTGTGGGCATACAGGTCTAACATCAGAATAACCCTTTAAGCCACCATGCAATACACATGCTACTCATATTATAAAAAGTTTTCTTGGATTTTCAAAAAATTGCATGGCGGCTTAAACTTGGCTAAGAGTCATTCTGCTGTCACTCCAGGACCAATACAATCTCCATCCCCTACTGTGTCATCTTGTGGCCATCAGCACCATGCTATCTTATGGTTCCGTATGTATGCCTTGTCAGTCCCCCTACAACTATGTGCTGTGCCCTGGCTCACATCTACTGAGAGGACATGAGCGCATTTACCCATTCTTTACTTCCATCATTTGAGGCTGTGAACCAGGGGTCCAGAATCTAATAGTCACAGCAAGTTCTCCTACAAGCAGTCATCATGGTTGGCCTGGCTATGGTCTGGGCAGACAGCCTGGGAGCTGCTGCTTACAATGCCACTGACGTCCCTATAGATCTGGCAGTGATCAATCTATAACCACCCCCTTGCTCTAAGGGATTCCCTCCATACCACTGTGGCTCAAGTCATATATCAAGCTGTAATAAATATAGTCATAACATAGGTCAGACACTAGATGGCAGTATATAATAACAGTATGCTGGAAGCCTATTGTTATTTGAAAGACAATGTGGCAGAAGTGTTACCAGTAAGTGCAGTCACAGCATCAGATCGGGGCCAATACCTTGTTTATATCTTTAATGCGACTTCTTTCTAATACATTTCACATGATACCGGATAGAAGAGATCTGTGACTGGGATTATCAGTTGTACATAGAGCAGCACTCCCTATGCTGCATGTATCATTAGCACTAGGTAATTTAGAGGGTCAGGGCTGCTAAATATTACATGCGACCACTGGTCATTGCTCTGCTAGGCGCAGATCTTTGCACTCTATAATGGAAAAATGACTTTATTTAAAGAGTCTCTAACATACCTCCCAACTTTTGCAAAGAGGGACATGTGCGCCATAGCGACCCTTCATAGCCACGCCCCCATAGCGACCCTCCATAGCCACGCTCCCATAGCAACCCTCCATAGCCACTCCCCTACAGTCACCACATGCTGCTGACTGAATAGTGCTCTATACAGTATCTGATCCCCCAAAAATGCCCTATATAGTATCCAATCCCCCATATAGTGCCCCACATAGTATCCAATGCCCCCATATAGTGCCCCACATAGTATCCAATCCCCCCATATAGTGCCCCACATAGTATCCAATCCCCCATAGTATCCAATCCCCCCATATAGTGCCCCACATAGTATCCAATCCCCCATAGTATCCAATGCCCCCATATAGTGCCCCACATAGTATCCAATCCCCCCATATAGTTCCCCCCATAGTATCCAATGCCCCCATATAGTGCCCCACATAGTATCCAATGCCCCATATAGTAGCCAATGCCCCCATATAGTGCCCCACATAGTAGCCTATGCCCCCATATAGTGCCCCACATAGTAGCCAATCCCCATATAGTGCCCCACATAGTAGCCAATGCCCCCATATAGTGCCCCACATAGTAGCCAATCCCCCCATATAGTGCCCCACATAGTAGCCAATGCCCCCATATAGTGCCCCACATAGTAGCCAATGCCCCCATATAGTGCCCCACATAGTAGCCAATGCCCCCATATAGAGCCCCACATAGTAGCCAATGCCCCCATATAGTGCCCCACATAGTAGCCAATCCCCATATAGTGCCCCACATAGTAGCCAATCCCCCCATATAGTGCCCCACATAGTAGCCAATCCCCATATAGTGCCCCACATAGTAGCCAATCCCCCCATATAGTGCCCCACATAGTAGCCAATCCCTCCATATAGTGCCCACATAGTAGCCAATGCCCCCATATATGCCCCACATAGTAGCCAATCCCCCATATAGTGCCCCACATAGTAGCCAATCCCCATATAGTGCCCCACATAGTAGCCAATCCCCATATAGTGCCCCACATAGTAGCCAATCCCCCCATATAGTGCCCCACATAGTATCCAATGCCCCATATAGTGCCCCACATAGTAGCCAATGCCCCCATATCGTGCCCCACATAGTAGCCAATCCCCCATAGAGTGCCCACATAGTAGCCAATGCCCCCCATATAGTGCCCCACATAGTAGCCAATGTCCCCCATATAGTGCCCCACATAGTAGCCAATGCCCCCATATAGTGCCCCACATAGTATCCAATGCCCCCATATAGTGCCCCACATAGTAGCCAATGCCCCCATATATGCCCCACATAGTAGCCAATCCTCCCCTTTGTGTGGCCAGACCAGAAAAACAATAAACCAGTAACTCACCTGTCCGCCGGCCCCAGCAGCTCCTCTCCCGGCAGAGCGCGCACTCCCGTCATCCTCCGGGGCGGGCAGCGGGGTACAGAGACACTGACTGTACCGGAAGTGATTCATGATGGAGGCTGCAGGTCACTTCCGGCACAGTCAGTGTCTGTATACCCCGCTGCCCGCCCCGGAGGATGATGGGAGTGCGCGCTCTGCCGGGAGAGGAGCTGCTGGGGCCGAGGACAGGTGAGTTACTGGTTTAATGTTTTTTTTCGGTGGGGCCACATATAATGTGGGACACTGGGTGCCGTTCCGGGACTGCGGGACAGCACCCCGAAAACGGGACTGTCCAGCGGAAACCGGGACAGTTGGGAGGTATGGTCTCTGATACAAAAACAGACTTCTTTATAATAGGAAATTGATTGCATGGTCCTGAGGGATGGGGACAGAGCGGGGATGGGGGCACGGCAGGAGGTGTTTTGTTGTATGAGGAGCTTGCAGCTTTGCAGGAGCTGGTTTTCTCGGGCGTTGGGGTGGCGTTATGGTGCGCATAAGAGATAGAGATAGATGTTGTCTGGACCAAAGCAGAGCAGGGAGCTCACCAATGGTTTCCTATGGGTTCCATCTTTTTCCAGTTACCTCCTGTATCTCAGCTTTTTATCAAAGGTATATGCCAGGAGCAATACAATGAGAAATGGAGTGGATTAATATCCACAAGGAGGCAGAGGGATCATGGATACACAGAGAGGTAAGGTACAATCACCAGTGTACCAAACAATATCTTATCAAGAAAAAAAAATACATTTTTAAATGGCGCAAGTGATCAGGATAATAAAGGTACAGCAGCAGTCACCGTCCCTGTTCTATAAGAATGAAACATCAGGTAAGAACCTGCTCTTTGTTTCCCTTAAAAAACAGGAAATAAATATGTCATTGTTGGTGTACCGCAAATATTAGATATGTAATAATCTCTCCTATTTATTTTTCACCATAGTAGAAGGACCCAGCACTGTCCAACCAAGCAGCAATGAAAGCACCATCTCTAATACCCTCCTACAGAGACTACAGTGCCATCGTGTGCTCGGCCAAGGAAATTATGGGAAGGTTGTGTTGGCACAAGACACCGTTACCAGCCAACAATTCGCTGTGAAGATCATCAAAAAGTGAGGCCTGCTAGAAGACATGGAAGAGGTAGATGCGATGGTGGAGAAGCGAGTGTTACAGCTGGCATCTGGGAGCCTCTTCCTAGTCCGCACAGACTTTGCATTCCAGACCAAGATTGTTCTCCTTGGGCTGGAATACATGAACTGCAGGGACAAGGGCAAATTCTTGCTGCCAAATGAGGCGGCTTCACATCCCGAGTGCAGGATTCTATGCCATTGAGCTTGTGTGTGGCATCCAACATCTCCACTCAAGGGGTGACATCCACCAAGACCTAAAGCCGACAACATCCTGGTGGTTAAAAACAGGGCACGTCAGATTTCGGTCTTGCTCTGGAACACATCTTCGGTGAACATAGCCCAAAGCTATAGCCTAAAAGCCTCAGCAGAAGCCAAAAAAGTTCTATTGTAACACCATGTAGGCAGGAGGGGCTAGGAAGTGCCATTTTCCAAAGGGTTTTTAATCTGTTACATTAAAAACCTTTGGCTAGACACCAACTCTAAAGTCATCAGAGCTAGCTGACCCCCCGGGCACCTGGATTCACAGAGGAGGATTCACACCGAAGACCATAAAGAGCGGACCCCCAAGTACCATCAGATGTCTTCAGTATTCATCAAGGCCATCAAGTATTCATCAAGTATTTATTTCTGGTTAGTTTTCAAACTCCTGTAAAGATGTGATTTTGGAGCACCGAGTGTTTTTCTGGCTTTCCTGGAATCGCGAGAAAACTAATGTGGCATTGTGTCCATTTCTGCTCCAGTCACTTTCTATGGACGTCAGGTCCAGGAGCGGGACTTCCAGGTTCTTTAAAAAAAAAAAAGTGTCATCATGTTTTAGAATATTTCCAGCATCTACCACAGTCACTTGCAGGAATTACAGGGGAACTATCAGCGGGTTAGACTAATCTAGCCTGCTGATAACCCTCTAATGTGCACGGGGCGCTGAGGAGGAAGGTATGTGTCTTGCCAGGAGTACTGTAAGAAGCACTGCCCTGCCCCCATCGCGTGGATCACAGCAATGGGGGCGGGGCAGTGCTCCTAACAGTGCTCCCGGCTATGGATTCAACTACTAACTGCATGGAAACAGCTCAGATGAAAAAGGTAGGACACATACTTTCCTCCTCAGCGGATCGCCGAACCAGGCTAATTAAGCCATTCAAATGCAGCTGTCAAAGTTGACAGCTTCATTTAAATGGCTTGTGTGCCCCATCCCTGGTTTCTAGTGGGGGTGATCTCTCCTCCTTGATTACATATTAGTGCAGTAATAATAGAAGTCCCCTAGGGGGGCTAAAAGTTAAAGTATTAAAAAAAAAGTTTTTTTATTAATTAAAAAAAATTTCCTCCCCTAATAAAAGTTTAAATCACCCCCTTTTCCCCATTTTATAAATAAAAATAAATAAATAAACATATTTGGTGTTGCCGCGTGCGTAATCACCCGAACTATTAAATTATAACATTCCAGATCTTGCACGGTAAACAGCGTAAGTGCAAAAACCCACCAAAGTGATTTTTTTGTCACATCAAATGCAGAAAAATTGTAATAAAAACCGATCAAAAAGTTGCATATACGCAACCAAGGTAACAATAGAAAGTACAGATCATGGCGCAAAAAATGACACCTAACATAGCCACATAGACCAAAAAATAAAAGCGTTATAAGGATAGTAAGAGAGCAATTTTAAACACAATTAGTTGTATATTGTGGAAATTTTTCTGTTTTGTACTTTGTATTTTGATTGAGGATAAAATAAAATAATAATTAAAAAAAAAAAAAAAAAAGCTGTCAAATAAAATATGTTACATATTGTTGTAACTGTACCGACTTGAGAAACATTGATGAAATGCCAGTTTTACCATAGGGCGAATGGTTCAAACACGAAACCCCCAAAATCAAAAGAATTGCACTTTTTTTTTCAATTTCACTGCACAAATTTTTTGTTTTTGCTGCATATTTTATGGGGGAAAAAGTCTGTCATTGCAAAGTATAATTGGTGTTGCAAAAAATAAGGGCTCATGTGGGTCTGTAGGTGAAAAATTGCAAGTGCTATGGTCTCACATCACAGAGAAGTCAGCACCCACTGAATGGTTTGCAGTTATATTCTGGTACACTAGAGGGCACTGTAATTTCGGTTGTCCATTCCTATAAATTCAAATGAAATTCTTTCAGGATACAGTCATTGCCCTATTCCACAGATGTCCGTTTCACAGTGCAATTAAATTTTTTTCCGGTTTCGCAGCACATTTTATTGAAAAATTAAGTTTGTTATTGTACAATTGGTATCGCTAAAAATAAGACCTCGTATGGGTCAGTAGGTAAAAAAATGCAAGCGGTATTGTGTTTTTAAACATGAGATAAAGACAAAAGTGCAAAAACAATAATTTGTCTAAGGAGGGAAGGGGTTAACAGGACGGAATCCAGAGCACAGGGATGTGTACACTTACAGGAGAGGAATCAACAGCTGAGGGGGTATAGCTCAGTGGTAGAGCATTCGACTGCAGATCGAGAGGTCCCTGGTTCAAATCCGGGTGCCCCCTTCAGTACTATTTTTCTTTATAATGCATTATGGTGAAATAATTAAGAAATTTGTAATAATAAATAGTCATGTCTGGCAATTACACTCCTCCCAGTGTTCACCCATACATCCAGGGAGCAACACCCTCACGTGTAGCAACCGTACAGGCCAAATACTATCACTGGTAAGAAACAATTGATGTCAGAAGGTCACATAATAAGACCAAGTAATGTGACCACGCTGGATTAAAGGGGTTATTGACTTCTATATATAGTGCGCTCCCTGCTGGACACTCCATAGGAATTACAACTCATTCGTGACGTCACGGTTTTTGAGAGAATTTAATCATGCCATGATCTACTAAATTTATATGTGCATTTACCATAATTAATGTACATTAGGAATTTGTCTAACTTTCCATAAGTAATAACTTTTGGCCGGACTTCTCCTTTAAAGACAATGTCAGCACTGGGATCCACCCTGAGGAGGCAGTCCTAGTGTGCTTGTTACCTTTGGGAGGCAATAGTGCACAATATGAACTCTCCTTCTGCAAAGAGGAGTTGTGGTTTAGCATTCTGGCACGCCTCACCACTGCTTCGTCCTCCCTCTATGTATGATCTTTACGGTCGGCGAGCGCAGGAGAAGAATGTTTAACTTGTTTATGTTTCCGAAATCCCATTGGTATTGAACAGTATATGCAGTCCAATGATTGCATGTAATATTACCCCAGGGGAACTTAAAAAGTGTAAAAAATTGCTTTAAAAAAATGCCAAAGACCCTCCCCAATAAGTGAAAATGACCCCCCTTTCCCATTATACAAATAAAACATGTAAAAATAATTAAATAAACATATTATATATTGTAGTGTGCGCAATTGTCCGATCTAGTAAACTATAACAATACTGTCCCCACATGGTGAACAGCGTAACCTAAAAGAGGGGGAAATGCCAGGATTTTTTGTGACATTTTATATATAAAAAATAATAATAATGAAAAGTGATCAAACTGTCCGACCTACAAAAATATGATACTAATAAAAATTAGAGCTCAAGGAGCAAAAAAATAGCGCTCACAGTCTTTCAAAATTGTGACTTGTTTAAGAGCATTGCTTTGGTTTAAGAGCTCCCTGTACTGGGTGGGAGCATGAGTGGGGGAGGGGCATGGCCTGCATAGCGGGGTCTACAGCACTGTACTATGACCCAGGAGGTCTCCCTTGCCTTCCAAATCATAGCAGATCTGCTTCAGACTGGGGCTTACATCAGGGGACAGGACTGTGGAGGTAATCTCTCCATAGCTGTAACCCCTCTCTCCCCGGACAGAGAGAGCTGCATGTATGTGCCCACATCTGCCCTGCTCATTCATTCATGCTCCCTGCAGCCTCTGTCAGTCCTGATTGGTCCATGCTGAACACACACCCCTCCCCATTGCTGTCATGTGACCACACAGACCTCTGACAGCAGCCCTGCTTCTCTATTCTAGCCTCCGGTACTACACTATTGCATTATGGGGATCTGCAGTTTCAGTATCTATAAACTGCGGCTGCTATTTCAGGTTTATGCAGTTATTGTACATTATACTCCACATGCTGATTGCTATACTGTACAGTAACTTATAATATCACATATCCAGCTGTTTCTCATTGTTTGTTTCATCTGTTTTACATGTTATTCAGAATAATAAATCATTATTTTTGGAGCATGGAACCAATTGTCTGCATATCAGTGATTTCTTATAGAAAAATTTGCCTTGGTGTAAGAGATTTGGATTACAAGCACGGTCCCGGAACGAATTATGCTCGTAATCCAAGGCACCACTGTATGTCTTTATGGGAAAATATTCAGTAGAACTTGTAAAATAATAGAAATCTCTTCTGTTTCCATGCTAAAGAGTCCAGTCCATTGAGTGACACGCCCACTGGACTCCTTATCACAGAATGAGCAGGGATTTCACTCATGTTACAAGTTATACTGAATAATTCCCTATCTAGCTATATATCAATCTGCTCAGCTTTTCCTGCTCTATAACGTGATGGTGATAGATGAGATAGCATTGTCTTGCTGACAGGTTCCCTTTAAGGCTATGTTCCCACACACAGTATTTTTGCAACCCAAACCAGGTTATCTCTCTAGGTATTGTAGTTTATTCGCTGTAATGTTGCAGACACAGTAGCTGTTACAAGGACAAATAAGAGATGGCAGGGTCCGACCTCCATACCACCCGGCCTTCTCCATATGGAGTACAGCACTCGGCCCATAGGAATGAATGGAGCGGTGGGTCACATGCTGTACCCGCAGCTTTATTTACTACAAAGGAGCCGAGGACCGATACAGAGATGACAGGTATGGGGGTATTGGGGTAGGAGCCCTGAGGTCTCTTACTTGTCCCCTAGCCAAGTTAGCTTTCTTGGAGTACCCCTTTAAAGATTAAAATGCACAAAAAAAAAACACGGCACAGCTTGTGCTTCCAGCCTACGACTTATCTGGAGAATAACCATGAATAACCCCTGTGACCCTATTCTACACTCAGAAGAGGCGGTTTTTCACACCAGGTCAGCCTAGCGGCGCTTACTACGTAGCGTCACTTCACTGCCCGAATCAAACATGGCTGCTCGTATCCCCTGACGTATCTGACAGCTGACAACGTCCCCGACCTCCCTACGTCATCACGTTCTCCGGAAGAAATCGGCCGCCCACTGCTGGGAACTTCCTCTTCGTGGACAGCCCCGGCCTAGGTAGGATCACGGAGCCATGGCTCCTCTTACTCAATCCTTCCTAGATCTCAGCCATCCCGGCCTGCAGAGCTCTGCCGCTCGGGGGAACAGTCCCCGGTGAGGCGGCCGCACTGCGGAGACACAGATTAGTGCCGCCCGGTGCGGATTACGGGACATTCTGTCACCATCTGTGTGTTATGCCGGGTAGTATGGAGGATTAGCGCTGCGTGTAGAGGGGGATGTGTGGGAAAGTGCGCACATATACTAAAGAATACGGGCAGTGTTCTTCTGATATAGATGTTGGGTCCTAAAGGGATCCCTCTAAGCTTACATATTATCTCCAGTCTACAGGATCAGTGGAAAGATCCTGCTGTGGCCTGATCACCAGGACTGATCTCTAGTGTGTGTGCCCCATCATTCATCTGGGAGAATGTGGACCCCATTCTGGTGCTTAGTGGGGGGGATCACCATGGGAGGGCAGGAGATGGCTGAGCGTCCTACTAGGGTGTATAGCATTCCCATAGTGTAATGCATGCTCAGCTTCATTCTCATGGGGACCCCCATTCTTGTGATCAGAGATGGTGTACCGTCCCCTGATACATTGTATTCTTACAAGTATAATCTGTAGGCTGCAGGTTACTCCTCTGTCTCTATTTAGGACAGTCACACAGTGTGACACTATGAGCGTCCTATGGAAACACTCTGCCTGCCGCCTGTCTGGGCAGCGTCCTACCTGGCACAGTAGATGGAGACTGTATAGGTATATATAGGTGTTGTGTATAGCATTCTCCGGCCTTATAATGTCGTCTTCTTACAGGACACAATGGGACGTGTGATCAGGGGACAGAGAAAGGGTGCCGGCTCTGTGTTCAGAGCTCACGTCAAGCACAGGAAAGGCCCCGCTAAGCTCAGGGCGGTCGACTTCGCTGAACGACACGGCTACATCAAGGGGATCGTAAAGGTTTGTATTGTGCGTGGTCAGGACCATGGTGGCACTACTGGATACACACTGACACCTGGGACTGGTTATTGGTTCTGTGGTGATAACGGAGTTCTATAAAGTCTATGTAAGATCCTGCAGTGCTGGGAGTAGTAGTGGGCATACTGCCCGAAGCCCCGCTGACACTAGGGGACGGCCGCCTATAGTGCGGCTATGTATAGAGACATGACACCTCCTCCGCATGGTCCTGCTCATGTCTGTGCTGTGCAGCCAGTAGAGCGAGGAGGAAGCATAGGAGATGCTGACCTGCTGTACTCTCCGCTACATACTGGTCTGTGTGTTTCGGGCAGCGTTATGTTGTAACCCTTCAGCATGTTGGTACTGTGTTATGGCTACTTGATCTATTACTGTGTGCACTTTCTACAGGTTCCTGGCTTACAGTAGTATTGCTATTGGCCGCCAGTTTCCACTTTTATAAGCCATTGGCTTATACTCTGCATTGGGTATATTTATTTTGTGATGTGCTTAAAGGGGTTATCCAGCGCTACAAAAGCATGGCCGCTTTCTTCAAGAGACAGCACCGCTCTTGTCTCCAGTTTGGGTGCAGGTTCAGTAACTTACGCTCCATTCACTTAAATGGAACTAATTGCAAACCACACCTGAATTGGAGACGAGCGGTGCTGTCTCTGGAAGAAAGTGGCCATGTTTTTCTAGTGCTGGGTAACCCCCTTTAATGTTTCTTTCTCTTTGTGTAGATATTGAACAGAAAGAATTACGTTTGCTGTTTGATCACATGGCATAATGTTCTTCTATTAGAGTCAATAGGTGGTGGCTGTGGATTGTATAATGTCCGTTTATGTCTCTCTGGACGTTCTTATATTGGCCCTTTTGTCTCTGGCAGGATTTACACCTTAGCGTTTGCTGTGTAATGGATAATAAGTAGAATGACCTGCAGATGGTGGGAGCTAGAAACTGAGAGGTTATCAGTGATGGATGAAAATCCTACAGTAGTGTGGAGGAGGATGGATGTGCATGGCTGCATGATGGGAGTTGTAGTCTGCTAGCCACATGGGTGGCTGCTGCTGAAGTAGTGCTTACTCTTGCACTGCTGCTTTAAGTTTGTTTTTGTGTTTTTTTTTTTTTTTTTTGTCCAAACTCCAGAATACTTATAAAAAAACCCTACACCTGATCCACACTATGGGAATTAGTTTAAGGTTTCAGGAGCAGTAGATATCTTGTCTGTTTCTTATGCATTGCTTCCGCGTTGATTGTCAGTATATTTAGGATAGAAGATATCTAATTGTCCGGACAAATCAGGGCTGGCCTTCTCTGTCCTTGTCACCGTGCTAGTTGTGATGCACCTGTCGTAGATGATGGCTTCAGTGATATCAGTGCAGGACAAAGCATCTGGATGGGCTTTGAGTTCCTGCTGCTTAGTTTGCTGATGGATTTCTTCCCGTTCTCTAGGACATTATCCATGATCCTGGCCGTGGTGCTCCTCTTGCCAAGGTCGCCTTCCGTGATCCATACAGGTTTAAGAAAAGGACTGAACTGTTCATTGCAGCTGAGGGAATCCACACTGGTCAATTTGTCTACTGCGGAAAGAAAGGTACAGTGGCGCATACAGTGTACATGTGGGTGCCATTACTGAACGGACAGACAAAGGGACTCCCGAGTTCCAGCTCTGGTACATTAGTCTCAGATGAGCAGGACAGCTGCAGTGACTGTGTCGGTGCTAGTTTATTTGTAGTATCTATCTTTTTCCACCCCTAGGAAAAAACTTTGTGACTGTAGTCCCTGCCAGAGCTGATCCAGGGCTGGTGATATGCAGCAGCTATGCAATGAAAATCACTTAAAGGGGTTATCCATGGTTAGAAAAACATGGCTAATTTTGGGTGGGGTTTTGCAAGTTCAATTGAAGTGAATGGAGTTTAAACGCACACCACACCTGAACTGGAGACAAGAGTCATGTTCCTGGAAGAAAGTGGCCATGTTTTTCTAATACTGGATAACCCCTTTAACCCCAAGGCGACCCTGGACGTACATGTACGTCCAGGGCCGCCTCCATGTGTTCAGAGCGGGGCCGCGCTCTGAACAGCCGAGGTCCCGGATGCCGCTCGTAGCCTGGAACCGTGGCTATTAGCAGGTACGGTCCGATCGTCATGCCCGCTAAAAAAGTAATTGGATGCAGCTGTCAAAGTTGACAGCTGCATCCGTTTACTTGATGCAGCCTGTTCCCTGGTGTGTAGTGGGGAGGATCGCTCCTCCGGGACATTGTCCTGGAGGAGCGATCCACACATCTTACCCCGTGCGGGGTCTGGGCCGTAATGGCGCTGATCCCGGCTCGGCACTCTATTTGCTTCCGGCTGCAGCAGCCGGAAGCAATCAAATGCGCCTATCTCAATGATCTATGCTGCATATCTATGCAGCATAGATCTGTATGAGTGATCAGTGCACTTATACTAGAAGTTCCCCAGAGGGAAAAAAAAAGTGTTATCAATAAAAAGCCCCCTCCTCTAATAAATCAGAATCACCCCCCTTTTCCCAGGTTATAAATGAAAATAAATAAACAAACATTTTTTGTATCGCCGTGCGCGTAATCGCCTGAATTATTAATCACATTCCTGATCTCGCACGGTAAATGGCGTAAGCGCAAAAATATCCAGAATGCAAGTGCAAAATTGCGCAGGAAAATTGTAATAAAAAGCAATCAAAGAGTCGCATATGCACAATCAAGGTACCAATAGAAAGTAAACATTATGGCGCAAAAAATGACACCTCACACAGCCCCATAGACCAAAGGATAAAAGCGCTATAAGCCTGGGAATGGAGCGATTTTAAGGAACATATATTTGTTAACAATGGTTTGAATTTTTTACAAGCCATCAGATAATATAAAAGTTATACATGTTATATATCATTGTAATCGTAACGACTTGAGGAACATGCATAACAAGTCAGTTTTACCCCAGGGCGAACGGCGTAAAAACGAATAAAAAATAAAAATTGCTTTTTTTTTTTTTTCAATTTTGCCCACATTGAATTTTTTTCTGCTTTTGCAGTGTACTTTATGAAAAAATTTGGCCTGTCATTGCAAAGTACAATTAGTGGCGCAAAAAATAAGGGCACATGTGGGTTTCTAGGTGAAAAAATGTAACTGCTATGGCCTTTTAAGCACAAGGAGGGAAAAACGAAAACGCAAAAATTTAAATTGGCCCAGTCCTCTAAGGGTTAAAGGGGAACTATTAGCAGGTTAGACTAATCTAACTTGCTGATATGTCCCTATTGCACAGGTCACGCAGAGGAGGAAGGTATGTGTCTTACCTTCTCCTCGGTGCCCTTCCAGTTTAGTTGTTTGCTCCATGGTAGGGCCCTTAGGAGTAGGGATGGGCGAATCTCTTCATTCCTGTTGTTCTGCTCATCAGTTTCCCAGGACTGGATCCTGTTTTTTCCCCAGCACCTGGGAAGGAGCATCACACAGCAGAGCAGACTTCAAAGCCTGCAGCCTGACAAGCGTAATACAGATGGAAACGAAATGCTTTGCTTCGTTCCTACTGTACATTTGTTCATCTCTAGTTAGAAGCACTGCTCATTGAATTAAACATTAGAAGTGGTCACAAACTACTTCTACCCTCTTCTCGGGTTCCATGCAGTCACTTAAATCTACACATACTACCTGCTTCTGCTAGATTGGAGCGTTAAACTCATGCCATACTTTTACAGTAGCATGTGTTTAAAGCCCAGGAAAAAACACAGTACATGTACAGCTTACATTGTTATAAATAGTTTAAATGTTCAATACCATACATATACTATCTAAATGGAAGGTAAATTGCTAGAGATAGCTTAGTGTTGCAGGAATAAATGTCCGCTCTCTTGCACAGAGCAGTTACCTTTCATAGTTCCCATGTCTAGTATGTGTGACTCTTTGACGTTGGCAAGTGGCTTCTGTTTTAAAACTGGTCAGTAGACTAACTTCCTAATTCTCTTGATTTTTAGCTCAGCTTAACATCGGAAATGTCCTCCCAGTTGGCACCATGCCTGAAGGAACCATTGTGTGTTGTGTAGAGGAGAAACCAGGTGACCGAGGCAAGCTAGCCCGTGCATCTGGCAACTATGCCACCGTTATCTCCCATAACCCTGAAACTAAGAAGACCAGAGTGAAGCTTCCTTCTGGCTCTAAGAAGGTCATCTCATCTGCAAACAGAGCAATTGTTGGTGGGTTTCATTGGTTGTTTGCACTAACCTTCATACATCAGATCTTCTTTCAAAGGAAATAGTCGGAGTACAACTTGACCAAATGTGTATTGACCAAAGTTTTTGTAATGCAGGAGTTGTTGCTGGAGGTGGACGTATTGACAAACCCATCCTGAAGGCAGGACGTGCTTACCACAAGTACAAGGCCAAGAGAAACTGCTGGCCACGTGTCCGTGGTGTGGCTATGAACGTAAGTTTTTGTGTTGTGTTCTGCTTTATAAATGTATTTAGCAGGTCGCTTGTTGTGTTGCTTCTCGCCACACTAGTTGGTAATCTATAGAAAGGTACTGCGAGATAGACATGAAGTCACAGCAGTAGTAGTTACACGGACCTCTCATGCTGTTCTTTCTCTTTGCAGCCTGTTGAACATCCCTTCGGTGGTGGTAACCATCAGCACATTGGTAAACCTTCAACTATCAGGAGAGATGCTCCAGCTGGTCGCAAAGTCGGTCTTATTGCTGCTCGTCGTACTGGTCGTCTGCGCGGTACAAAGACTGTACAAGAAAAGGAGAACTAATAGTCCATGTGTAATTTACATAATAAACTTTAAAAAAGAACCAAATGTGTTTCATGGGTCCTATTGTGATCATGTATTGCTTTACTTGTATGACTAGAGCTGTAGTCCTACTTCATTTAGGGAACCTGTCACAATCTAAAACGGGTAGGGAACCATGGCTCTTCAGTTTATGGAAAACTACAACTCCCATCATGCCTGGACAGACAAAGCTAAATCTTTGGCATGATGGGAGTTGTAGTTTTGCAACAGCTGGAGAGCCCAGGTTCCCTACCCATGATCTAAAGGCATGTGCTTCCAAAACATGCATTTTTCTATCCACAAAGTGTCAAAAGAGAGGTCCCTCCCTTATTGAAAGTAGGGACCTGGCTTCCAGCAGTCTCCAAATCATGTGCTGTGGATACAAATACATGGCGTCAGACACAATGCTGTTTGTATCCATAGCATAGGCATATCATTTGTGGACTGGCCTCACCTGATGGGTTCTCTTTATCTTTCAAAATGTAAATTGAAAATGTAGTGTATTTGGACACTACTGTACTAGTCACAAATATGGTAGCTCAGGATGAACGAATTTAAAGTACTAGCAACGCGCTTCTCTAGGCTCGGCCGTCAGCTTATCAGCTAGCTGCTTTTGAACTCGTGCTGCTCCAGGTACCTGGAAAAGATGGATCCAATTCTGGGAAACTTCCCCCAGTTTCCCAGGACTGGATCCAGCTGAGACTATCAAAGCTCTTCGCTAGTACTATAAACTCACCCATCTCTAATAGTAGCTACTGTGGTTTAAATGTAGTGTCTAATAATTATTGTAAGTCTTTATAAAAGAACCTGCAAGTGTCTCACCAAAAGCTTACAAACTGGGTTACAGAAGACTCCTTGCCTTTTAAAAAACCTCATGAAGTATAAAAAAAAAACACTACTCTAAACACTTAAATTAGGTAATAGTGATAAAGTGCCAGTTCTTTATGAAAGGGACACTGGAGCGCAGTAGTGAGGTCTCACTATTTTATCATGTTTGAGACTTCCTGCATATGTGGAACTGCAGTCCAGCTTGTGTATGTAATAAAATGCACTAGCATCATACAGGCAGCTGTGTCCTCTTATAGCAGATTAACCTTAGCTGAGTTGCATAATGTTGAAGAGACCAAAAGAGCATCACCAGATCTTGATATGTCACCAGATCTTGATATTTTATTAAAAGCTTTTTCTGTATAACTGAGGGAAATCGGGGGAACTCATCTGTCACTTAATTCATTTTTATTAGAACAAATAGATTTTCTTCGAAGATGAAGCAAAAAAACAACCCAGCTGCTTCCTTCCAAAAACAGCACCACACCTTTCCACGAGTAGTGTGTGATACAGCATCTCAGCCCAGTAAACTTCAATGGCTTTAATGATAAAACATTAAGTTCAAATAAGCTGGCACTACTAGACTCCAATAAATAAACATTATAAATTCTTCTTCTGGATACAATTCAACTTGCCTCGTGATGCAAAGAGAACTGCTTCAAAGAATAATCTGCAGCACTCACTGAATCTTGATCTATTTACTACAGACCTGGCCTATGCAATAAACATGTTATTTGATTCAGTGAGTGCTGCAGATTCTTTCTTATGGTTCCTCAATAGTGTTAAAGGGGTATTCTAGGAAAAATCACCTTTCCCTTACCACAGGAGAAAGTGGGGTCCAACCTCTGCCCCCCGGGCGACGGAAAGAGCAGAGTACACCGGAAGAGTGCAGCTTCTGTCAGCTCCATAGGAATGAACAGAGCCGTGGGTTACGTGCTGTACTTGACCCTCTGCAATCTACTTTTCCCCTATCCTGTTAATTTTTCTTGGAATACCTCTATAACCATTGCCATCTAACCCATAACCTGTGGACGTCTTGTTTTTCTAAACCACTATAACCCCCTTTAGGTCCTTAAGCCACTGACGTATCTTATGTCGTGGTATCAGTGAGAGGGCTCACGATCTTAGCTTTCTCTATACAAGGCTAGTAGCTAGGGTCCGCAGCTAAAAGCTGACACAGACCGATGTTTGTAATGGCTAATTAACCATTTAAATGCTGCTGTCAAAACTGAAAGCTGCATTTAAATGGCCCAGCCCTCCATCAATGGTGGTGCAGTGGCATGAATTGGCTCCCTACTGTGAGCTGATCTTTTCTGCAGGCGACCTGGGACCTCTGCTAGGCTTCCCGAGCTGCCTGTACCCTACAATTGCTATATACTATATGGCTTTAGCACCCCGTAGCAATCGAGTGTGAAGATAATGGATTAATGTGTTGCTCATACATGTCCCCTAGAAAATCGGGAGGGGGGTGGAACATCCCATAATAAAAGTTTGAATCAACCCCCTTTTCCTTTTTTTTTTTTCTTTTGCTATTAAACATTTGGTATTGTCAAGTGTGGAATTGACCAAACTATTTCACGGTCACAGGGACGCGAAAATTATGTGAATTTGTTTTCCCTGAGACCCATTGGCATCACAACATATGGGGTATTATCACCCCTGGGACGAAGGAATATTTAATGAAACAATAAAGTAAATCTTATTCCCCTCCTCCAGGAAGTATAAATAAACCCCACCTCCCCACACACCTCAGTCAAATTATAAAGAACAATCACAGGGAGGGTGTCTTGTGATGCCAATGGGTCTCAGGGAAAACAAATTAACATAATTTTTGCTTCCCTACCGTCCCATTGGCATCAGGAACTGCAGAATGACCCTATCTTGAGAAAATACGACATAAGGAGGAGTGGAGCCAAGTGCTTGTAGTTCTCCAACTCTCTTGGCAGACGTGATTGCCAAAAAAAAGGCCTTAAATGAGAGGAATTTGTAGTCTGTTTCTTCTAGGGGTTCAAATGGAGGAAGGCATAGGCGTCTTAACACCAAGGACAAGTCCCAAGTGTCCACTTGCCTTACCAAGTTAGTTCTTAATCTAGTTACGGCCTTAACAAAATTCTTGATTTCCATACTGTGGAACAGACGTACGTTTAGATGCGCCGAAAGGGCTGCTGTCTGTACCTTAATGGATCCAGGCTTGAGTCCCCTATCAAAACCTTCTTGAAGAAAATCCAGTATTTGTGGAGTAGAGGGTTTAGATGAATGAATTTCTTTAGTGGAACACCAAGCCTGGAATATCCTCCATATGCGCAAATAGGACTTATTCGTGGCATAACTACGTGCATGAGAAAGAGTATGCAAAACCTTCTCGGAAAGACCAGACTCTAATATGGGCCCTCTAACCTCCAAGCTGTCAAGCTGAGGCTGGCTAGGTCCCTGCATAGATGCTGTCCCTGAGATATTAGATCTGGATAGAGAGGAAGCTTCCAAAGGTTCCCTCTGCATGAGCAGGGTAAACCATGACCTCTTCGGCCAGAAAGGTGTTATCATGATCACTGACAGCTGGATCCATTCTGATCTTCTGATCAGCGACTCTGGGATTGAGCTCTGGGGGTCCCCCCATACAGGCACATTCCAATTAGACCAGCACATATTACCACATCCGACCAGTTCACAGTTTAAGCTTGAATATACAGTTTTCAAAGCCGGAAGTTCTAATTTTTACTCCTGTACAATTTACATTCTCGGTATACACAAAATCCTCTTTATATGTCATATACTTTCTATTTACCTAAGACAATTATTTGCATAACTAATATTAGGTTACAAGCCATACCCTGTACACATGATTATATTATTCCTATTCAATTATTTAGATATATTATATGTATGTGTAGTACAACACAACTAGCAAATTGCATCTGCATGTGATATTAGATCCATAAGGTATAGCTGGCACAGTATAATACCTTCTACATGTGACCATCATACCAATCCAGTTGTTTGTTATCTTCTTTTATCATCACATCATTATAATTATATTTATTTACTTATTTTGTATAACTCATCCATCTATTGTCTATTCATTTTGTGAATTTATTTATCATTCTATTCTGTGAAACCTTCACTTTTAGTACATTTTTAATTGTTAGTCCATGCTACTATTCAAGCACAATCAATCAAGGATAGAACCCATACCGGGCTTTGGTAATTACCTGATTGCAATTAAATCCAGCCAATCATAGAGGGCCCGACACGTATATATATCTACCAATATCGGGTTACCATCAGAACTACTTTTACTGTTGAGAAAGATACTAAGAAAGTATCGAAACGCGTCCAGCTACAAAGATCATTCCACTTTATTCATATCATCATCAATTAGCATGCTATAACTTTCAAAGGCTCACCGTATTGACAGCCCTCAAACTCCGAATTGGCGCCAAAAATCGGCACAAGGTCCCGCGGGCAACATCGCCCACTGCGCATGTTCAAAGCTCCAAGGCATATAAGAAACTGATCCGAGCGGGACAAAAGCTTTCAGCAACAAGGTACCGGCAAGATCCAGTGCACAGGGACGTACTATGCTCCAAGGACCCCCCTACATGCAGGACGGGTCAGATAATCTGTTGGTGTAATAGGGCCCTAAGGGTCCATGTACACAGAAAGATTATCTGACAGATTATCTGCCAAAGATTTGAAGCCAAAACCAGAAACAGACTATAAACAGAGATCAGGTCATAAAGGAAAGCCTGAGATTTCTCCTCTTTTCAAATCCATTTCTGGCTTTGGCTTCAAATCTTTGGCAGATAATCTGTCAGATAATGTTTCTGTGTAAATGGACCCTGTTCTTTTTGTAATTACCATTCTGATCTTCATCAGAACTCTGGGAATCATGGAGATAGGAGGGAAGATGTAAGCCAGCGGAAACCTCCACGGAATTGTCATCGCATCCACCACGGTCGGGTTGTCCGACGTATACAGGGAGCAAAACTGCGTCAGTTTGGCATTGTCTGCTGATGCCATGAGATCGATTTGAGGAAGCCCCCATCTGTGTGTTAGCTGAATGAACACCCTCCTTGAGAGTGACCATTCTCCTGGGACTGTGAGACCTTGACTCAATCGATCCGCTAGAGTATTGTGTATGCCTCTGATGTGAATTGCAGATAATCTGGTCACCCTGGTTTCTGCCCATCTGAAGATCTTCTCCACCTCCTTGAGAAGTAAAGGAGATCTGGCACCTCCTTGCTTGTTCAGGTAGGCTACACAGGCTATGTTGTCCGCCCTGATTCTCACCGCTCTGTGTACTATAACAGGAGTGAAATGAAGAAGAGCAAGATAAATTGCTCTGAGTTCCCTTAAATTGGAGGGAAGGATAGATTCCTGCGGGCTCCAGATCCCTGAAACTGTGTTGTCTAAAAGATGGGCACCCCAGCCTGTGCCTGAAGCATCCGTCGTAATGGCTGACAGACACGAAGAAAAAAAGACTGAGGTGTGTGGGGACGTGGGGTTTATCTATACTTCCTGGAGGAGGGGAATAAAAGATTTACTTTATTGTTTCATTAAATATTCCTTCGTCGCAGGGGCGATAATACCCCATATGTTGTGATGCCAATGGGACGATAAGGAAGCAATGTTCCTCGTCGCCTTCTAGGAACCACAATGCTTTTATTTTTCCACCTACATGGCTGGTTGGGGGCTTTTTTTTTTTTTTTTTTGCAGCATGATCTATAGTTTTTATTGGTATAAAAAAAATGTACTGCCTTTTTTTTCCCCTCTTCTCATTTACAACATTAATTGTGCGAGAACAGTATTGTTCTATTAAAAATAATGTAAAAAAATAATACAATGGGAAAAGGGGTGATTTTTTTTTTGTATACCTTATAAGTCCCCCTAGATTGCATATACTGATCAATGCTACGCCATTGCATAGCATTGATTAGTATTACCAGCAACCTTCTTATAGATTCTGCCTGAGGCAAACTCTATGAGACGATCTCCAATCCTACTGGATGGAGGTAAGTATAAAGCCGCCATCTGTCAGAGTGTTTCACCCCCCCCCCCCCTGCTGCAGGGGTCCTGATCTGTCAGTAACTCCCATAAATGCTGCAATCACTATAGGTTAAACAAAAAAAAACAGAAAAATGCAACAGCTCACCACAATGGCAAGATACAGACCCACTAAAGACATGAAAATAGTTAAAAGCAGCAGTTGCATTTTTCTCTGTTTTTATGTTTACAATTTCATCCATAGCAACGTGCTCCTGCCTAGTGTGAATGGTGTTCTAGGAGAGCTGACCAAACTTGTCTTTTTTCTGAATCACTATAGATTGCAGCGTTTTAGCGGTTAATGGCAGACAGTTGGGTGATCGCGGTTTCAGGGACACTAATGTGTGTGGGGCTGATCACACTAAAGTGGCAATATAAACATTAAAACCCCCTTAATGTAAAGAATGTTAATACACAATCCAACTGTACAGGGCATCGGCAGTAGGAACGTATGTAGACATATGGCTGATATGAAGGTGTGCATGTCATTGCCTTTGTGTTTATCTGGTTTCAGCTCCAGATCATGTAATCTATATGGGTAACATATGGGTGTTTTTGTTTTTTTTTATGTCGAATCATAGTTTGTGGCACCCTATGTTTGAACTTAGCACTAGCATTGTGTTTACACAGAGATTTATCTGACAGATTTTTAAAGCCAAAGCCAGGAATGGACTATAAACAGGGAACAGGTCATAAAGGAAAGACTGAGATTTCTCCTCTTTCAAAATCCATTCCTGACTTTGGCTTAAAACAAATCTGTGAGATAAATGTCTTTGTGCAAACACACCATCCTTCTGTTAACCTCTTTTGAAGTCTTTGGGTGGCCTAAATATTTTCCATGACAAAGTGATCTGAATTCCTTTACCCAACATGAAATGCAGTTCCTATATGCAGCACATTTATAAAATTTATTATAAGAGCTACAATGTACAACAGATCCTGTTTAGAGATAAGCGAGTACTAAAATGCTCGGGTGCTCGATACTCGAGACAAATATTTCCCGATGCTCGGGTGCTCGTTCCGAGCAACGAACCCCATTGAAGTCAATGGGAAACTTGAGCATTTTATCAGGGGACCAAAGCTCTGCACAGGGAAGGTTTCATGAAAACCTGGAAACCTTAGAAAATTATGGAAACAACACTGAAATGGACAGGAAACAGCAGGGGCAGCATGCATCAACGCCTCTGGGGCTGGATAATCGCAACATTACACCAAATTATGGGCAACAGCCAGGTGGTGGCCCTCAGCAGTTTTGGGGGTAGTTGTATACAGTATGTGGTGGGTTTTTTTAAAGGCACCACGTGCAAAGGACACTGCGCAGTGAGGATAGGTATAGCTGAACTACAGATCCCAGCCAGCCAAGAGAATGTCAGCAACAGGACAAATTGACTACTGACAGCTGCACTACAAGTCCAAGCCAGCAGCCAAGAGAAAAAAAAAAAAAGATTTAAAAATTTTAAGCCCTTAGAAGGACTGTTGGGTTCTTCGTGTCAGATTCCTGCCTAACTGCACACTAATTCCCTGCCTAACACTCTCCCTAACAGCAGCTCTCTCCCTAATCTCTTCCAGCCTGCGTCTGACGTGAGCATCGCGAGACCTGATTCTTATATGCCCAGGTCATCTGATCTGGCCAGCCAATCGCTGCTATCGATATGTAGAGTTCCCACGTGATGCTACAACCTCCCAAAGCCTTTCCTGCATGATGATTGGCTGAGACAAAGCCGCCAAACATGCAGGAAGAGGAAGATGCCATTGTCTCTAGTATCGCGAGATGCTCATCAAAGTAACGAACACCATCGAGTACCCTAATACTCGGAACAAGTACCAAGCTCGGACGAGCATGCTCGCTCATCTCTAATCCTGTTCTTGTGATTCCAACACAAAAAGCATTTCTATGCTCACCCTCTTAGGTCACACTATGGAACACACTCCAAATTAGGGTTTTGAAAATGAAAGCTGTGGTGTGATTGGGCAAAGCTACAGTAGGTTTGCTTTGATTTTCAGTCACTTGCCTAATCTATAGACCTTACTTTTGCACCACTCTTTCTAACTCACCTTCTATAATTAGAAATATAGATAAAAATGTTTCAGCAAAGCAAAACATTTCAGCCCCACACTCCATAAGGGTGGAGTGTGTGTAACATGCTGGGTGATATTTTGAATATCATTAAATATTATTGAATTTTATAATGTTATATTAATTTTATCCATTTGTGATGTGCAAACAACACAAAAAAGGCCCTGAGATTCTTCTGAACAGTTAAAGGACTTGTCTGTGTCACAGTAGTGGTGAAAGTTTTATATTGTTTCTTCTGCATTCCTCAGAGATTTTGGTCCATATTGACATGATGGCATCACACAGTTGCCGCAGATTTGTCGGCTGCACATCCATGATGCCAATCTCCCGTTCCACCACATCCCAAAGATGCTCTATTGGATTGAGATCTGGTGACTGTGGAGGCCATTTGAGTACAGTGAACTCATTGTTCAAGAAACCAGTCTGAGATGATTCTAGCTTTATGACATGGCGCATTATCCTGCTGAAAGTAGCCATCAGATGTTGGGTACATTGTGGTCATAAAGGGATGGACATGGTCAGCAACAATACTCAGGTAGGCTGTGGCGTTGCAACGATGCTCAATTGGTACCAAGGGGCCCAAAGAGTGCCAAGAAAATATTCCCCACACCATGACACCACCACCACCAGCCTGAACCGTTGATACAAGGCAGGATGGATCCATGCTTTCATGTTGTTGAAGCCAAATTCTGACCCTACCATCTGAATGTCGCAGCAGAAATCGAGACTCATCAGACCAGGCAACGTTTTTCCAATCTTCTACTGTCCAATTTCGATGAGCTTGTGCAAATTGTAGCCTCAGTTTCCTGTTCTTAGCTGAAAGGAGTGGCACCCGGTGTGGTCTTCTGCTGCTGTAGCCCATCTGCCTCAAAGTTCGACGTACTGTGCGTTCAGAGATGCTCTTCTGCCTACCTTGGTTGTAACGGTTGGCTATTTGAGTCACTGTTGCCTTTCTATCAGCTCGAACCAGTCTGCCCATTCTCCTCTGACCTCTGGCATCAACAAGGCATTTCCGTCCACAGAACTGCCGCTCACTGGATGTTTTTTCTTTTTCGGACCATTCTCTGTAAACCCTAGAGATGGTTGTGCGTGAAAATCCCAGATCATCAGCAGTTTCTGAAATACTCAGACCAGCCCTTCTGGCACCAACAACCATGCCACGTTCAAAGGCACTCAAATCACCTTTCTTTCCCATACTGATGCTCGGTTTGAACTGCAGGAGATTGTCTTGACCATGTCTACATGCCTTAATGCACTGAGTTGCCGCCATGTGATTGGCTGATTAGAAATTAAGTGGTAACGTGCAGTTGGACAGGTGTACCTAATAAAGTGGCCGGTGAGTGTATATACATAGTTAGCGCCAGCTTGAGCACATTTTTGAAAAAAAAAATTAAAATTCTGGATACTATCCCCCCCCTCCATTAGCATGGCTACAGTCACAGCGGCCACAGCACATTGCAGAATTATCTTTATAAGTAATGTCCTGTGCAGCTTTTAGATTTAGAATTGAGATTCGAGAAAATTGATGTGTGAATATATTTCTGTAATGTGCTGCTGCGAACGTTACCTCCGCCAACAAGCGTGATAGTATCACTTAAAGCCCCGTGATGTGTTCTTACAGGGTGTGTTTAGATGAGTTTTAAAAATTTAAGGAAAACTGCATTGAAATTGTCATGTATGAACACAACTTAAACGCACACTTAAAAATAAAGGGTGATTAGGAAATTGCATTCATGAATTTAATAATGTCTTTGTATGTGTCAGTAAGCCTTGTTTTAATTTAAAGTTTCCTCTTACTCGTCAGTGCGCATGGTTTCACAGGGCTAGTGTGGGATTTGATAAATGTATTGCATTGGTTTTTTTTGTTTTTAGTTAAAACCAAGCGTGAACAAAATACACTGGAAACAAAGAAAATTGCCTTCCTTCCTAAACTTGGTTTAAAAAGTAATAGGCCTCATGGTGACTTTGATCAATTCCTTCTATAACTTGATGCTTAAAGGACAACTCCGACGGGATTAAAAAACAAAAACAAAACCAGACACATGCTTCATACTCACAATCCCTCCGGTGAGGATCACCAACTTAATCTCCCGCTGGCCGCGTCTCGTCACCTCCAGCCGGCGTCTTCGTAACTCCCTCACTTCCGTGTTCCAGTGAAATGAATAGGAGAAAAAAGGCTGCCGATGCACATGCACACCAGCGGCAAGCTCAGCCAATCAGGCTCCTATTCACTTTACTAGAAGACGCCAAGGAGGAAGAAGACTAGGCCCAACGCCAGCTCTGACGACATTGACATAAGATGGCGCCCGGGAGAAGGGGATGTGGTCGTCAGCTATTAGGCATGTGTTTTATTTCACTTCTGGTTGGAAAGTTGGGGGTGGGAGGGGGGACAGGGCCACACAGCTTATTAACACATTACAAAGTTATATGACTTTGTAACATGTGTTAAATAAGCAAAAAAAATTGCCAGAGCTGTCCTTTAACTAACTGAACAGCTTTCTCTGTATGAGATAGGAAACATTTGTCCTGGTATTTAAGACATAAGTGAATTGACTGTTTTATTGGTGTATGTACATTAACTAAATTCCGAACCAACCAAATGGAAAAAAGATCTTACCAGAAAACACTTTTGAAAATTCAACTGTGAATACAAAGACATATCTTTTCATACCCACTAATAAAGAGTGGTCCCTCAACTTACAATGGCCTAAGGTTACAATATTTTCAACATACAATGGTCCTTTCTGGACTTAAGACCAGACTCAACATATAATGCTACAGGCAGTCAGGATCTCTGGAACATGTGAACAGCTAGATGAATGAACGACAAAAGTGGCCATTATACTGGTCAAACCCCAGTATTAGTGTAGTACATGCAGTGATTGGCTGCCTTGTATCTCCTCTTTACAGTATTGTGTGATACTACATGTCCTGTACTGCTGTGTGTCTAGTATCTCCTCTCTACAGTATAGTGTGATACTACATGTCCTGTACTGCTGTGTGTCTAGTATCTCCTCTCTACAGTACAGTGTGATACTACATGTCCTGTACTGCTGTGTGTCTGGTATCTCCTCTCTACAGTAGTGTGATACATGTCCTGTACTGCTTTATGTGTCTAGTATCTCCTCTCTACAGTAGTGATACTACATGTCCTGTACTGCTGTGTGTATAGTATCTCCCCTCTACAGTACAGTGTGATACTACATGTCCTGTACTGCTGTGTGTATAGTATCTCCTCTCTACAGTACAGGGTGATACTACATGGCCTTGTACTACTCTTTATCTGGGCCAGGATGAGTTGCTCCTTTAAGCACTAGGTGAGGGCAGTTTCATTTTTTCTGGGACTGTGTGATCTTTTCGGGACCATAAAGCGCTCTGGTCCACTACCTAGTAGCTCTTACTGACTGTTGTATTTAAAGAGTCACTGTCGTTTTTTTTTTTTTTTTTGCAGAAATCAATAGTCCAGGCGATTTTAAGAAACTTTGTAATTGGGTTTATTAGCCAAATCTGCCATTATCTGCATGTAAAAAGCCTTTTCCCAGGTCCCCCCCTCCTTCCTCTTTTTCATCCACTCTGAAAAATCTGAAAATTGTGACTTGTTGCAGGAGACGTACCCTGTCTGTTCTAGGGAGAGGGGAGGGGGGAGGAGGAAGGAGGGAGTTAGCCGGCAGCAGAAAGCAGATAACAGAGGATTACAGGCACGGAGCTGGGTGACAGCTGTAATCAGAGCTCAGACAGGTCACTGGTGACTGTCACAGGAGATATCCCGTGAGGGATTTGTAGATTAACTCTTTGTTGTCCTGTTTTGGTCTTTTCTTTAGCTCTCTCCATAGGAGAACAATGAAGACAGGGGGGAGAGCTTCAAACTGCTTTTTCATGATAAAAATGCATTTTTCGGATAATAAACCCAATTACAAAGTTTCTTAAAATCGCCTGGACTATTGATTTCTGCAAAAAAAAAATTCACGACAGTGACACTTTAAGGACTTGCTTTATCTATAGTAGTTATCTGCTTATTTTCCTTTACCTCTTCATTTTTTTTTTCTCATTTTGGGTTGACATTTTGGCTTCAGAACAAATTACCCGATTTTCCATAGAGTCTTGGTCTCAAGATAAAGAATTTTAAACATACAATGGCTGTCCTGGAACCAATCAATATCGTAACTTGAGAGGCCACTGTCTTGTGACCAGATATAGTACACGTGTGAAGGTATTTGTAATGAATAGCTGTGTCTGTTGTCTGAAAGTGTTAGGCCTCTTTCACACATCTGCAGACTTATTTCTATGGACCCATATATGCATCAGTACATGTTACAGGTGTGTGTTGGGGATAAGATCTGTCCTACAAAAAATACTGGCGAGCCCTAATACAGCCTGCATTTCCAGCAAGCATCCCCTATTTTGAAAGAAGAGGTTCGTGCTTTCTGAAAGGCTGCGAACAGCTGCAGATACCCCTCCATGGTTTCACCCATAGCTGTGGGTCCAAAGCTACCACCAGGGCAACGGATGAGGCCTAACATGTTGAAACTTTTAGAGGGAAAATACTGCAAGTGTTTGTTTGTGTGTGTGTGTGTGTGTGTGTGTGTGTGTGTGTGTGTGTGTGTGTGTGTGTGTGTGTGTGTATATATATATATATATATATATATATAAAATTTTGCCACTTTGTACCTCAACCACTAATATATGTGTTGCTTTTCTTTTGCAAAAGGCAATAAGTGTGCCAGCTTACCACCAGTGGACTTGAGCTGCAATAAATAGAAAAACCCTGGAGGAAAGCAGAGCGGTGCATTAGGCATTGTCAGTCTATGTTTTTCCTTTGAAAAAATATTTTTGCCGGGCTCCTCCTTTAAAGTATTTATACGTATCTCCAGCAGCCACAGCCCGCAGCACTCTGGGAGTTAGGTCGTGACATAACCATTTTATCCAGGAAGTGAAGCCTTGATGCAGTAGTAAGTGCAGGGAAAAAGCACCTTATAAGCATTTCCTGTAATAAGTGTATATTGGGGATTTGTATAACTTTTAGGGGGTAATACATTAATTTAATAAAAAATTTTTACCGGACTTCTCCTTTAAGTTTTTATTTTTTGCTTATATTTCTAGGGATGTAAAGGTAACTATTAGCTAGCTATTCAAACAATCTTTTAAGGGGAGTAAATCTTATTTTCTACATTTGGTTGGTTCCGACGGTTGTGAATGTATCCAAAAAAAATAAAAAATAAAAATCTATCTTGAAAAGCCAGTACAAATATTTCCTGTGTTTGATGTTTATACATGTTACAGGAGCATAATACCTGTGACATTATTCAGTATTATACGCTGTATGTCCATATATCATCCTTGAGTGTACAACCCTTGTTTCTGGTACAATATGATCATGTGTATAGAGATACTTGTCAAGCCCAGAATTAGAAGAGGGTTTTAAAAAAAAAAAAAAAAATAGAAGAAAAAAACCCACAATTTTTCTGAAAAAAATATATCTTTTAGCATGTTCTATTACACAGGTGTCACACTTGCAGTCCAGCAGCTGTTGCTTAACAATTCCCATCATGCCTAGACAGCCAAAGCTTTGGCTGTCCAGGCATGATGGGAATTGTAGTTTTGCAACAGCTGGAGGGTTGGAGTGTGACACCCCATACCCACAGATAGGACAGCAACAACATGTGGCTGGCGTACATAAATCAGGGATGTAACCAGTATCTTAAACAGATCATTTACCAAAGTAGTTTGTGAGAAAAATAAACGTATCACGCACGGCTTCAAATCATAACAAAAGCAAATTCCTTTTTATTGTATTTTAGCAACATAACAGTTCTTAGGATAGACTGTTTTGTATTTTTTTTTTTGTATTTTTTTTTTTAACGGAGCAATTGACTTTGCTCAGAACAGAATATAGTTTTGTTGAATATAATGTTGCTGTGTAATATTTCTAAATGCACAACAAGCATTCAGATCCGTATGTCTACTGTACATGTAAAGCTTTCAGAAACCATGAAGATCCCATGTAGTTTGTGTTTGGTAGCAGCAGTGTGACTGACGGTTAGTGCCATCTTGAACACAAGTGGGAAAGAATTGAGGCTTTGTATATACAAACAAAATAATACAAAAATACATATGATAGGCTAGTCTACAGGATAGACCCAGAACAGTATCTTGTGAAGATTTATGACACATTAAAAATATCAGCACCGAACAAATAAAAAAAAAAAAATTGTCTAATTCATGTTGGTCAGGATATAGACAAAACTAAATTTTTAATGACTTCTATGGCTGCTTCCAAAATATAATGGAGAACATCTATGAAAACAGGTGCAAAGGCAACTTTTGACAGTAAAGTGTCCGTATATACTTTACATTTCTCTACTACATGTTAAATAAGAGCAGCTGCTAAATAGGTTACTGTACACACTATGCAGAATCCCATGGACCAGTTTTCATGTATGCACTCCATTTAAATGGTGTGGGGAGGTCAAAACTAGAGATGAGTGAACCGGGTTCGAGTCGATCCGAACCCGAGCGTTCGGTATTTGATTAGCGGTGGCTGCTGAACTTGGATAAAGCTCTAAGGTTGTCTGGAAAACATGGATACAGCCAATGACTATATCCATGTTTTCCACATAGCCTTAGAGCTTTATCCAACTTCAGCAGCCACCGCTAATCAAATGCCGAAAGTTCGGGTTCGGATCAACTCGAGCATGCTCCAGGTTCGCTCATCTCTAGTCAAAACGAGTCTGCAGAACATCCCATGAAAAGTGCTTGTTAGTTAGAACCCAAATACAGTGATCCCTCAGACTACAATATCTTCAAGTTACAATATTCTCAACATACAATGGTCTTTCCTAAGCTACTGTAACCATAAAATGCCTTGGTTTGGAGATTCAGGTGATCAGCAGGAGCATTTTTTAGGGGGAAACATCTGTATTACTTAAGTGCATGCATCAAAAGTATCTCTAGAAATGCCTCTCTATAATATAGGTTAGTGTTATATGTCCTGTACTGTCTTGTCTTACCTTTAGGCCAGGGATGGGGAACCTTTGGGCCTTCAGCTGTTGCAAAACTACAATTCCCATCGTGCCTGGACAGCCGAAGCTAAAGATTCCCCATCCCTGGCTTAAGCTGTGATAGCAGTTTGGAACGTTAATTGCAGATTATAGATTCACTTTAACCTGACACCAATAGACAGTTGTTACGTCAAGACAACACTGGGTACCTTTCATATATCGATCTGTGCTTATAATGTAAAAACTGTTTTTATTCTCTGGTAAAGAAGGACAGAAAAGGTTCCCCAAGTCCCTAAAATACAGTAAGCTGGATACCAGACCTCACTCTTCCCATCTTTGACTGCTTTTAGCCGACTGTCAATCAAGCAGAGATTGTGATAGGAAGAGACATTTCAGCAGCCGCCTTTTTCACACCTTGCATAGACGTAGAGATGAGTGAAAATACAGTAAAAACTAAGCAAATCACTTGTTAGCTTAGCAGTCGGGTTATCAGCCGGCTGCCTTTTAAGTCCGTGCTGCTCCTCCCCAGGTGCCTGGAAAAGCGGAATCCAGTCCTGGGAAACTTTACCCAGCATTGGATCCAGTTTTCCAGTACCTGGAGTGAAGCAGCATGGACTTCACAGGCAGCCGGCTGATAACCCGACTGCCAAGCTAACAAGCGTTTTGCTTAGTTTTTACTGTAAATTTGCTAATCTCTTCTTCTATATTACAATAAATAAAGCACTTTCTATGTTCTGGAAGCGCAGACAGATATATGGAAGGCACCAAGGCATCTCCTAGGCCTAACAGCTATCCAACAGTGTCAGCTGTCTAGAATGTGAACTGCAACTGACAGATCAGCTATAAAGGGGTTATCCTGCAAAAATTTCTTTCAAATCAACTGGTGTCAGAAGTAGAGATGAGCGAACCGGGTTCAGGTTTGAGTCGATCTGAACCCGAACGTTCGGTATTTGATTAGCGGTGGCTGCTGAACTTGGATAAAGCTCTAAGGTTGTCTGGAAAACATGGATACAGCCAATGACTATATCCATGATTTCCACATAGCCTTAGGGCTTTATCCAACTTCAGCAGCGACCGCTAATCAAATACCGAAAGTTCGGGTTCGGATGGACTCGAGCATGCTCCAGGTTCGCTCATCTCTAGTCAGAAGTAAATTACAAATCTATGTAACTTTCTGAAACCAGTTGAATTTAAAAGAAAAATATTTTTGCTGGATAACCCCTTTAAGCGACATCTCTGCCTTTCAGGTAGGAGTGGCCATACACATTTATTGTACACAACATCAACTGTATAGCAGGAAAAAAAAAAAAGATCCTGTCCTCAGCATAGGAAGCAATTCTAGCAACTCTTCTTGGCTTTGTAAAAAGTTGGTTCTTCTGTATTAGTTTTCTACTCTTTTTTTGCAGACATTGAGGGTTACAGAACCAATTACATGTTTCTTACTGGAGTCATAGTCTTAAGTTACAATAGTTGTCCTAAACCAATTCAGCGCAACTCAAGGGACACTGTAATGAGGGAAACATAAATAGGTGCGCACTAGTGTGAAAAGAATAATAAGAAAATATATATAGGTTTGTTTTTATGGTGTATTTTATCAAACAAAAACCCCTCTCAAAACACCCACCCACCTTGCCTATTATATATTATTGCTATGAGTAGATTCAAGGTTTTTATATATGTACACATGATACACTGACCCTACTGTATGAAGGAAAAAAAAAAACAACTATTGGCTAATATATGGATTTATGGTAACTGGAAAAAAAATAAATATATCAAACATAACATTCTGTATGGAACTATGATACAAGTTTTTCTGTGCAATAAGAAAACACACAACAGGATTTCTTCTTAAATCAAATTCTATTTGTGAATTCAGCAAAATAATTTCTATAAAATAAAACAGCAAAATATTTAAATATTATAGGATGGGCTGTATCTGTTTTGCAGGGAGTATTTGGTTTTTTTTTTGTTGTTTTTTTTCTTTTTTTTTTTTTCTTTAGACAGGTCCAAAAATACACACATTCAAGTTACCAATCTTCTCTTAAATACAGTATTTACTGCTTTGCTCAAAGTTATTAAAACATTTTTAGCCTGGAACTCATGCTACCTCCAAAAAAAGGTGACTAACCAGTAGTTCTTATGTTCAGTCCCTGCTTCTAAACGTTAAATATTTCTCACGGAGCCGGATAAGGACTACCAAGACAAACTAATTTCAAGTAGAAATGTTGTACACTGAGCAAATACCACCATTTTTTTTTTTTTTTACCCAGGCAGTGGTATTCCGAAGTGTCATAGAATGTCACAGGCCTTCACTTGGTTGAGATGCAGTAGAAGGGAAAGTGCCAGACGAGTGTCTTAAATAAGCTTTACCAAAAAGGAACAAAAACAAGCACACAAAATACCATCTCTACTATGCTCCGGAGTCCTGGCATAGTGATTGTTTGCATATTTGATCTCCCCCGTCCCATCCTGTGTTTATTATTGAATCTTTAAGTGTCATGTATCATATTCACAGGCAATTCTCAAATATTACAAATGGGCACATGTGCAATTTTCTCCGTCCACCTTGTCATCGAGGTCTAAGAAACACACACACACGAAAAAAAAAACCCCTGAAGAGTGCAACTGTTTGTAGATCATGGCATATAGTCCTCATTACCCCTCCCCCTTCCCTATGTCTGGCTACACTAGCCGATGTGAAGCCATGCTATATGGTACAGCCTTAAATTTCATCAAAATGTTAAACTATGAGTATGGAGAAGGCAATGGGGGGAAAAGGAACTTTAGAAACAAATATATCACTTATCCACATCAACCAGAAACATTAAAAAAGTTACCAGCCATCAAAACCTGCTCATGACAAAACCATCCTGGTGGCGAGATCTTACCATTTAACTATTTCAGTGGTTGGCGAGGAAAGGTTTTTGTGTTTTTTTTTTTCCATTTGCCGTCAAAATCCAATTGCCCAAAGGCAGAAAAAAAAATCTTGAGCAGAGCACATAGTTCAAGAAACTAAAGTTTGTTTTTTTTCCCAGAGATTTTGTGTTTTCGATTTTTTTTTCTTTTTTTTTGTAAATCTGTATCTTGTCGAGCCCCAAATTAAAACAAAGGAAAAAAAATGAAAAAGAAAAAAAATATATATAGTCTTGCTTAAGAATTAACAGTCAAACATTAATATACTATGTACACCTTTGCCATTTACACATTAGCATCAGGCCGTTTATTACAAAACACTATACACTTTCCACTGCAGGCGGGTTATATATTGACAGCAAGTTTCTGCAGATAAGACAGTGAATAGACTCTCCACTCCAAGTTGATTAGGAATAGTTTTTTTTTTTTCTTTTCTAGTTTTAAATATTAGCCAGACACAAAGGAAGGTTGGACTGTAAGGCCTGGGTGCACAGTCTCGGAGGAATTAAGTAAAATGACTAAGAGTTTCACTAATCTTTTGTCTGAATTAGGGGGACTTCTTCACCGCCTTCAAATTCTTCTTGTGCTCGTTGGCCTGTCCTCGGAGGATTGTTCATATGATGTGCTGCTGGGCCGGTATATGGTTGTCCATGCAAATGGTTATTCTGAAAACCATTAAAAAGAGGAGAGGGAGCAAAGTTAATTTGCTTTTAGAAATATGCAAAAATTTATCAAGCAAAAAAAAGAAAAAAAAAAAGTTCTAAAATATTAATACCCTCTTCATTACTTACAGGAGGTAGCCCATTGGTAATTGTCTATTTATAACAGGGGTAGGGAACCTTGGCTCTCCAGCTGTTGCAAAACTACAACTCCCATCATGCCTGGACAGCCAAAGCTAAAGCTTGGTATGATGGGAGTTGTAGTTTTGAAACAGCTGGAGAGCTGACCTATAACAATTTAGAAATATAATTAACTTAACTTAAGAAACCTTCCTCTATCCCTCATTGCCACCTACACCAAGCGGAGGCCAGAGGAGCGCCTGAAAGCAACACAAACTCGCCAGAGACAGAGGAAATTTTCAGAAGAGCGAGCAAATGTTCTAAAATTTTCAGGAGAGGCTGCTATCCTTTGTTGTAAAAAGAGGGAAGACAACCCATTCACATAATCCGTACAGTTTCAGCTTAAAACAAGGTAGTAGAAGATTAGAAAAATTAAAGTGGTACTCCGGAGAGAAGGGAAAAATATCTTTATTACTTCATATTATAACTATTAAAAAGCGGATAGTTTATTTCTTTACGTGCTTCCGATGCCTGGCAGCAGTAAGAGGCAACACGGTCCCTCTACAGCCGTCCCCATTTGGGTACCTTAGAGCCCTGCAGTTCCCAAAGCTATGTTCCTGCTATGTTCTAGTATTTATAGGCTGTATATTGCTGTGCGGCAGCGCTAGAACAGAGCAGCAGTAGTGTCCAGAGTACCCCTTTAAAGAAGCAGTTCACTTTTTTTTTTTTTCGCCCCCCCGGGTAGCCGCTGTCAAGTATACTTACAGCAGATGATCGGTGTCCCGTTCCCGTCGGTCAGTTCCGTTCCGCGGTGCCGTTCGCATTGGGTGCGCGCTCACTTCCGCCAGCTGCTGCGAGTCCTCTTCTCTGACCAGTGATTATACGCCGGAAGTCACTCGCTTCCATGCATTCTCTATGGAAGCGCGTGACTTCCGGCGTTCAAATGACAAGGGAGAGAAGAGGAGTCACAGCGCCAGCGGAAGTGAGCGCGCGCCCGATGTGAACGGCACCGCGGGACGGAACTGACCAACGTGAACGGGACACCGATCATCTGCTGTAAGTATACTTGACAGCGGCTACCCTGGGGGGGGGGGCAGAAAAAAAAAAAAAAAAAAGTGAACTGCTTCTTTAAGGAAATTTAAAAGTTGTTGGGCAAAGGCCTGGTGGTGTAAAACTAATAAAATTGTTCTGCTGATCTGAAAATTTGTGGCTATTTGCTTGGATACTAAAAAGTTAGAGGCTTGCAAGTGTATCAGACTCCTCTCCAAAGGGACAAACTAAACTGTGTAGTTGTGAAATATAAAGCTTTGTCTCCGTTCATAAATTAACATTGCAAACCTGGGTGAGTCCGGCCTTCAGAATGTGAAGGCCCTTAGTAAGAGTTAAGGGTAGTAAATCAGCTGCTTGTTAACACGGCAAACACTCACCAGTATCAAACAATCATGCCAAAGCATCAAACACATGCACTAAATGAGTGGACACCATACTCCTTGTAGTCATCGTCGTCTAGATTATCCACTGTAATCACTATGACCATAGTTATCCTTAATCTTGGAGGGGGCATCACATATGGGCACAACCCTAAAGATGCCAGTCTGATTTATATGAACATTATCAACATACAAAGTGACCGATCGTACCAACTTGAATATACTAGCCTCTATGTTATATTTTAGGGGAAAATTTCAAAATTAAAAAAACAGCAAAACGTTGTGCCGAGTATTGACAGCTCACGTCATTTACAGACTTTGTACCATGTATAACAGCTAATGAACGGTTAAAATACTAGAAATATAAGTGACCTGGCAAGCTAAGGAAACTCACAAGTGGCAGGTGCACAATAAAAACTATAAGGCGATAGTGAACATTAAAGGGGTTATCCAGTGTAAGGGTCCTATTCCACCGGACGAGCAATGACGTAAACGAGCGCCCATCTGCTAGATCGGCGCTCGTTTACTGGGCCTATTCCACGGCCCCGATGACCGTGAAACAAGGGCTGCAGGGACATAGTTACCGACGTCCTTGCAGCCCTTGCTTCATACTTTACCTGTCCGGGCGCAGGTCTTCTTCTCCTGGTCCCGCGGGCCGCAGCAGCTTCGGAGCGGGGCTGTCTGAACTGACAGACCACTCAGCCAATCACTGGCTGCGGCGGTCCTGGCCAGTGACTGGCTTAGCGGTCTGTCAGTTCAGACAGCCCCGCTCCGAAGCTGATGCTGCCGCGCGGGACCAGGAGAAGAAGACCTGTGGCCCGGACAGGTAATGTTTGGTTCTGCTGAAATTGTCGGTCGCCGCAGCGCACCGCTATTCAACCGTAGCGATGCACTGGTGGCGGACGATTTTAGGTCTGAACCTAAATAAACGATCAGCCGATAAAACGATCGGCTGATCTTTCTCTCTGTTCCACGGAGCGAAAATCAGCCGAATAGTGCCGATTCGGCCGACTATCGCTCCTGTGGGATAGGCTCCTTAGAAAATATGGCCGTTTTCTTACAAAGACAGCACTGCTCGTCTCCAGCCTGGGTGGAATTTTGAAACAAACGGAGCTTATTGCAAACCCCACCTGAACTGGAAGAAAGTGGCCATGTTTTTCTAACACTGGATAACCCCTTTAAAGGGAACCAATCACTGGAAAAAAGCATATAGAGCTTTTGAAATGTGCTGTTAGAGCACACAGCACACTTGGCACACGTGTTTCCATAGCCTCCGTGCCTTCCCCCTGTAAGCCGCAAAGTAACTTTATAAAACTGGCGCCCTGTATGCTAATTACCTGAGGTAGTCACCTGGGCGGTGTTCGGCTAGCAGGTAGTCACGGTCCCCTGGGCGTTCTTCCGCTGTAATCACGCCCCCTCTGGGGGTGATTCAAATGTCAGAGTGGCTGTGGCGTCACTCGGGAGCGCGCCGTGCCCAACGTCGGCGCGCTTACGTACTGATGCCGGACGCCGCCGCTCATGCGCAGTGCAGCCGCTTCCATTCCGGCTGGACTGCGCCTGTGTAGAATAGCCTTGAACTCCGGCTAACAGGCTATTCGAGGCTATTCTGCACAGGCGCAGTACCGCCGGAATGGAAGCGGCGGCACTGCGCATGTGCGGCGGCGTCCGGCATCAGAATGTCACAGCTACTCGGCCATTTGAATCACGCCCAGAGGGGCGTGATTACAGCGGAAGAACGCCCAGGGGACCGTGACTACCTGCTAGCCGAACACCGCCCAGGTGACTACCTCAGGTAATTAGCATACAGGGCGCCAGTTTTATAAAGTTACTTTGCGGCTTACACGGGGAAGGCACGGAGGCTATGGAAACACGTGTGCCAAGTGTGCTGTGTGCTCTAACAGCACATTTCAAAAGCTCTATATGCGTTTTTCCGGTGATTGGTTCCCTTTAAAGAGGTCAGACATCCTATTGCTGTAGGATCAGATCATGGAAAGGGGTATAATACAGACAGATTAGGACTACAGTATATCATGGCAATGTAAATTACTCAGTTATGTGTGGGGTTTTATTGAACCATACCATTGACACCAAGGATTAGACCCGGGATTAAACAGCAGTTAAAAGGAAAAAAGGAGAAAAGAAATATGAAATAGAAGTGCATCTTATACCTGCTGATACTGAGAGCCAGGTGAATGGGGGTACAATGGGGCATCCTCAGGAGGAGAGGACTCATGTTCCTCAGGAGCATCTTGGTCATCTGGCTCCTATAAAGTCGAATTTTACATATACAAGTTTACCAACTTAGACTTAAAAGACTTCCCTGCCACGAGAATCCCCTCTTGGCTACTATAACACTATTTGACTTTATTTCCAGGACCTTTTATAGTCCATTACATTTGTAGCCAAAGTGAATGTGATACAATAGTGGTAAATACGTTACATTATTATATGATGCATTTCTGAGTAATAACTATAAAATATCAGGCAGCGGCTACCAGCCACATGAATAGGATGTGCTCATTCCATATGGCTAAACAACGTCCACCTCTCAGGACACAAAGTATACCCGTACAAGGGTTCAAAAGTCCTAAAATCAAACTATCAAACTAAAAGGGACAAGTGCTTTTAGTAGAAAATTAGTAGCATTAGTAGTACTTAATAAAAAACCTTGTTAGGCAATAAAAAGCTTTGGTTGATTTAGTACATGACATTTATATAAATTTCAAGCCACAATATTTCCAAAACTCATATTAAGAGATTTTCCACAATGTAAATGATTCTCTGTATGTGCAGTTTATTCTATGTTGTAACATGAATGCAGAATTAGATGTGTGAACATAGCCTTAAAGTGTAGCCCCTGCATCAATCCAGTCAGCTCTGTATGACATTGTAATATATAGCAATAAAAAA
The DNA here is from genome assembly GCF_027789765.1 of Dendropsophus ebraccatus. Lineage (NCBI taxonomy): Eukaryota > Metazoa > Chordata > Amphibia > Anura > Hylidae > Dendropsophus > Dendropsophus ebraccatus. The sequence goes on from NC_091464.1 coordinate 26,480,714, forward strand.
AGAAAAAAAAAGGGCAAGGGGGGAAAAAAACAAAAACATACTGGCTTCCAGCTAAGTCTCCAAGGACAGGAGATGAAAGACAATGGTCAGCCTAATGTCCAACATAAATGTACTTACTGGCTGGAGTAATAGGTTAGCATAAAATTTAAAAAAAAATAAAAACATCCCAGTGCAAAATGCACCCATGGACATACGGAAGGAAGGGGGTAGACAAAAAAACAAAAAAGAAAACGGATATGAATGGCTGCATTTTTAGATAACTGGAGCTACACTTTAAAACTGAAATTGTATAGAAACCTTTTTTATTAACTGGGAAAGTAACTTTTTTTTATATTTTCTGAGAATAAATTTTAGGGAAAGCCTAGAAAAGAGGATTTGCATCCAAAAAAATACAATACACACAATCGCCCATAAAATTGTATAAAAACATACATTACCTCTTCAGGGCAGAGCTCGCAGGCCTTAGCAAGAGTCATCCTAGCGCTGTGTGACCTCTCTAAAAAGTAGCCATTTGAGGTTTCATTACTTTGTACTGGTGGAGACCAGTTGTTGTAGGTGTACTGAGGATTGCCAGTATAAGGCCGGCGCTCCAATTCATCACCCAACCATTCCACTGCCCAAGTCCATTTTCTTTTTAAATCTCCATTACTCTAGGGAAGTGAAAAGAGGATTAGGATTTACTTGAAAAATTAGGTCCGGTGCATAGACCTTCAAATAAACTAAAAAGCTAAATATAATATACACACAACTCTGCCTCTCTATTCAGAAACTATATTTATAAATGAAAATAGTAGAATATATACCCCTTGAAACGAATGTAAAATGAATCCCAAGTTCTAAAAACTCTTGCAGCACTATTGTGACACTGGACTCCTTACCTGCAATATTTGGTATGCGACTGAGCAGTTGCTGAAGAGAGCCACCATGCATTTTATGCATTGATAAGCTCTTTTCTGATAGTGGTTCTTGGAGCGCTGGATGGTGTCAAACAAGCCATCTCTGTCATCTGGTATTCCTTTAAGTGCATTATGAATCCTAAAGACAACAAAAAGGTGCTCAGTGATGCTTTGTGCTAAACACACGGAAACCTAAATTGTCACCTAAAAACAATTCTGCACAAATTAATGTAAAAAAAAGGGGGGGGGGGGGGGGGGTATGAAAAGGGAATAATGCCTTAGTCCAAATGTATACACGCAGGACAGCTTATCCTGAGAAGGTACCTGCATTTACCAGTTACACTTTAACCTTTAACCATCAGGTACATTCGCTTTAACATGACCTACGGATAGATTGGCGCCGGGAAGCAGCTGCTGCAGTCCATTTTTTGAACCACAGCCCGGTTCCCGTGTGCGGCTTCATTCTATCCACGGCTACCGGGCTGCCCCCAGTGGGAGGAATCACCCGCCCCTCTATGGCGCGGCTCCATTAGAATCAATTGAGTCGCGTCATAGAGGAGCGGGAGATTCCTCCCACTGGGGCTGCTCGCCCCGCCTCCAGTGCTTCAGCCCCGGCCTGGTACCAGTGGATAAAACGGCGCTGTACACGGAAACCAGGCCACGGTCCGAAAAATGGACTGCGGCACAGTCTTCCCTGCGCCGATCTATCCGTGGCTCATGTTATAGCGAATGCACCTAATTAAAGCACTTACCTATGGGTTTGCCAAGAATCTTCAATCAACAGGATCTGGAGTAACAGATCCAAGTAGGGTCTAAGTTCATACGTGTAAGAATATGCCACCTACAGAAAAAGAAAATATATATATCACCTGCCGAACAGATATTACACTCACACAAAAGCATAACAAACATTTTGATCGATCATTTATCCTGTTACCATGTAAATAAAGCAGATGGGCCAATGGTTTGGCTTGTCCTTAAAACTTCTAGTTTCTTAATAATCCACGTCCTATTCAAAGTAGGCTATCTACTCCGACTGCCAAAAGGGCCAGGCTATCCAACGATAGAACCCCCCCAAAATCCTGTGATATAAAGTACAATGATTTCTCACCTGCCAAAGCAATTCACTAAGGACTGTAGATGAGAACTGAGGATTCTCCCAGCAGCAGAATCGTAGAAGTTTGATGGTCTCTTCAGAGTTGCTACAGTCCTCAATGATTTTCTTTACATAACTGGTTTTCACAAACAGCAGCTCGGCCACGTTCTGTTGCAGCGGCATTATAGGCTGTGATAAGTTGGGATCTCCATAGGGGTTGGAAAGTGGTGGGTTACCTGAAATGAATTACACAAGAAATGAGCCTTTGTGCACATAGAACATATTAAAAGGGGTTATCCAGTGCTACAAAAACATGGCCACTTTCTTTCAGACACAACACGACTCCTGCTCCAGTTCAGGTGCAGTTTAAAGTAATTGGAGCTTAATTGCAAAGGGTTAGTGCGGCGCTAAACAATTATTCACTAAATAACACACATTACAAAGTTATACAACTTTGTAATGAATCATATGTTAGTGAATGTCCCCCTTCCCCGTGTTTCCCCCCACCCACGCATAACTGTGCTCAGCCAACTGCGGCTGAGCAGCTGATGACGCGGCAGAGGGGGGCCGGCACGAGGGGCAGTCGAAGCAGCTCGGCCGCACACGTGAAGATTACAACATTGTCGCAAGATGGCGGACGGGGATCGACACGCATCAGGTGAGTATAGAGCACTACACTTCCGGGGGTGGCGTGGGTGGGGGGAAACACTGGGAAGGGGGACATTCACTAACATAACATACATTACAAAAGTTGTATAACTTTGTAATGTGTGTTATTTAGCGAATTGCTCAGCGCCGCACTACCACTTTAATGGAACTGAGCAGCAAAACCCCGCCCAGGGTGGAGACAAGAGTGGTGCTGTCTCTGGAAGAAAGTGGCCATGTTTTTGTAGCGCTGGATAACCCCTTTAAAGATGATAAAATATCTGCGTCTATGTGTCAAGAGTGTTTCACCGGGGAGCAGAAGTAAATCACATTTCTGCTCTTCGAACAACCCCTTTAATCCCTGTTTCTGGCATGGCATAATAGGAGAGAAAACGGCCAGGATCTGATTCCTCTGCACTATATACTTTTACACAGGCCGATTATTGATCAGGAGTGTTGCTAGTAACGATCCTTCGGCCTATGTTAAAGTGACAGCGATTTGCTGAGGATCAAGCAGACGCCTGGTCCTTGGGTGATCATACCTTTAAAGCTGCCTTCGAAATGTATCATTACCGGCCACACAGCTTCCTGTACAAAATGTGTGGCGGATGACAATAAAGAGAAGCTGACAGCACAGATATGTATATATCCATGCTGTCAGTGATATTAAATATGCTGGCAGCGCATACATACCATCAGTGCTGCTTGTGATTCAGCATCCAGCTTTCCTGTCCAGCTGTTTTATCTTAAAGCGTAACTGTCATTTCAGGGTCATTTTTCTGAAAACATTAAATATCAACAGTACAAGCGATTTTAAGAAATTCTGTAATAGGTTTTATGTACTAAAAAAAGTTTCCTTCTGTACTGAAAAAGCAATCTCCCAGCCTCCCCCCTCACATCAGAAGCTGCAGGATTTCTGTGTCTATTATGTGGCTATGGAGAGGGGAGGGGCTGTTAGGAGTGACTGAGCACGGAGCAGTCCTGCACAGCACAACACCCTGCAATCTTCTCTCAGTAAGTTCATAGATAAGCACTGACCTTTCTGACCCCTGAATCCTGCGGTTTAGGTGCCCAGAGAGTCTACAAACAGCTGACCTTCATGTCACCTCTTCCTGCTCCCTCATCTCCCTCAGCCCCTCCCCCCTTCATAGGCTTACAATGGAGAGAGCAGAGCCCGTCTTCACTGGCTTCTCTGTAATAAAGACGTGTTTGCCTGATAATGCACAGATAAGAAGTCGGGGGGGGGGGGAGGCTGGGAGATTGCTTCTTGAGTACAGGAGGCGGCTATTTTGGCTGATAAAACCTATTACAGAGTTTCTTAAAATCGCTTAGACTACTGATTTCTGATATAAAAAAAACAAAACATGACAGTTTCGCTTTAAGGCCGCTGCCTGCTCCAGAATGATTGACAGCCAGAGGAGGCGGGTCTGAAAAGACAGGATGGGGGAGTAGGATGCCGGCATGACAAGTAGCACGGATGGTAAGTACGCACCGCTGTGTGATCTGGAAATTGAGAGCACAGATATACACATCTGTTCTGTCAGTTTCCATGGCTGCACAAATTATAAAAGAATTGTTCGAGCAGCCTGGCCGCTCAATTTGTTGTACCATGTAAAAGGCCCTGCAAACAAGTGCCGATCTCGCTGATCGGAGCTCATTTGTTAAACCCACAGCTGACAAATCCTATTAAGTAAAAAAAGACCCTTAACTATAATGAACATCCAGTTCCAAAGGAAAACTTTCTCAATTTTCCTGCGCATTAATAGTAACTTATTTCTGAAACAACCATTTGAAATGACCATTAAGGGCGATAACCCATAAATGATGCTTCTTCATGTGATCGCTGAGACCCACCACTAATAGCAATAGGGAACTTTGCACCCCATAAGGGCAGTGGCTCTATTCAATCTCTAGGGGACTGACCGAGAAGGCCGACCCCCGTGCTAGGCTGTTTTTGTCATATCCACATGTTCGAGACATGAGAAATATTGCAGGTAAATCTTCTACATAGTGTACAGTCATCTATTGTATAGTTTTAACAAATGTGCTCAAACATATCAATGTAGTACATTACCATTTATAGAAGACTGCATACGCGATGATACATCGCAACACCGGATTAGCTGTGACACTACAGTGTACAATTTGCCCAATTCAGCATACTGATATTTGATTGGAGGACCTGGCCCTTCATCCATTGCTACTAGCATAAAAGTTGCAGGCACATTGAGTTTCAAGAGTTGGGTCTTCTCTTGCATGCCTGAAAAAATAAAAAGGTACATATGCTTTATTAAACTTGTCATTGATGTTCTAACCAAATTTAAATAATCCAAAAACACGGTTTACTCACCAAGATTAGCATACATGACAAAAAGGTTAAAGTACTGTTGTAAATGGCGTCCGTGCTCAGACACTTCTCTTCTCAGAAGGTTCAAGACTGCCCTTAGCAACTGATCACTTAGACTCAAATTATCATAAGCCTAAAGAAAAAGAAATAAAAGTATGACCCACAACGTATAGAAGGGTGACATCACTGCTCGTGTCATATATAAAAGAAAAACTCCACTTATGGGAAAATTGTAAACGTACCTGACTTGATGGTCCAGGTGAGGCAAAGGGCAGAGTACAGGGCCCATCTTGCAAAGAAAAATGTGCAATAAATACAACAAGCTTTGCAAAGGCTCCTCTAACTTCAGCACTAGGGCACTCCAAAAGATATTCAGAAAAGCGATTTGGATAAGCAAAAAGAACACCATGTGCAAACCAGTAGCGAACATTCTTGCTATGGCGGAGCAAGATGCACAGTGCATCATACCTGCAACAAAGCAGCAAAACAAAAGTCAGCACTAAATAAAAGAATAGCAATATGCTATGTCACATGGAATGTATCACCTACTTATTTTTACTAATTAAATCTATATATTTTGCTAGTGTGGTTTTGTGCATGAACTACTGTGAGTAGTTTACAGTTTTGTTTAAGCCGTGCAGGGGGAAGATGTGCCCACCATGTATTGTCAGTGGAGAATCCTCTTTTTTTAAAAAAAAGTTAACGTTCTATGGGTTAAAAAAAAGACCAACACAATAGAGGGGAACTTCAGGTTTCCCTTTCTCAAGATTGTGTGGAGTCTCAGAAGTAGGACTTTACAATCAGATACTGTAAAATAACATGAGCTAATGCTATAATCACTGCATTGGAGAGTTGTATGCAGACAGGCGTCAAACTGAGGCCCTCCAGCTGTTGCAAAAATACAATACCCATCATGCCTGGACAGCCAAAGCTTTAGCTTTCCAGGCATGATGGGAACTGTAATTTTGCAGCAGCTGGAGGGACGGAGTTTGACACCTGTGCTCTACATCTACTAAACATCCATGTGTTATCTGACAGTTAAAAAGGGGTTAACAGAAAGCCATGTTACCAGTCACTGGCAGGCCCACGGACAACTTTCTTTGTATGGAATCCTGTAGTGAACAAGAATTTAGCAGCAAGCTGTATACTAATCATGGTTATTTCTTCTGGCTCAGGCAACAAATGTTCTTGCCCTGAAAAGATAGAGTAATAATGTACCATACATGGAAATACACAATACAAAGTCACAAAAACATCTCAAACTGCAGGAGGAAAATTAAAAAATAGAAACACGCATAACTATTTAAATCCAGATAAATCATATTTTTCTAATCTTTATTACATTTTCCAACAGATTTTTTTTACACTAAGATCAGAAACCCTCTGTGCAACAAAAAAAATTGACACTCTGTGCCAACTCCCACTTTGTAAAAAAAAAAAAAAAAAACTTGCACAAAATCCTGCTACTCTATACTAAGCCGTGCTCATTATGCAAAGGAGTAGAGAGGAGACTGATGCCCATAGGAAAATCACTGGGGACATATAACTCTGGGTTCACAGGTCAGACTGCTCCTGGACGACGATTACGCGGACTAAGGGCCCTATTACACGGAACTATAATCAGCAATATCCGGCCGATTATCGTTCCGTGTAATAAACACAACGATCAGCTGATCGTTGATTTAGGTTTGGACCTATAATTGTCGGGTGCATTGCTACGTGTAATAGCGATGTGTGGCTGGCGGCTGACGATCTGCAAAGTGTATACATTACCCATTCATGCTCCAGGGCTCCTCTTGAGCTCTGCTTCTTCCCGGGTCCCGCGTGCTGCAGCTTCAGAGCGGCTCGTCTGAGCTGGCACTACCCCTTTAATTTGAAAGCAAGTTTTTCCTCCTTCTTAGGCCGCACTCACACTTGAATGTGGCCTTAGGAGTACCCTTTAATAGGGTATCTTCTCTTTGGGATCTTCAGAGACAGTCCTGGAGTTACTAATATTCAGTGGAAGATGTTAAAGGAGAGTTCAGTTTCATTAGATCTGCTGGCCACTTGTCAACCAGAATTCTGCACCTGGCTGTTCCCCTGAGCTGATCCATTTACAAACAATCTAACGGATGAAAACATTCCTAAATTTCACACTGAAGTCACTGGATTCTGCCCCCAAAATCCGCAATACTCTGAAATAACACTACAAATACATAATCAGTCAAGAACCAAGATCCCAAGACAACAAAAGGAAAAATCAAAAGGAATCTAGCGTAATCCACTAACTTTATCATGTTCTTTTATGTCATATGTAAACCATAACTTACCTGGGGGAGGGTTCAGGTAGACACTGTTACAGGTTAGTAATTTCTTTATAAACTGGAAATATTCTAAGCTGAACTGCATTCGGTTGTGCATGAATTGCACGTTTTGCTTGCGTACACTGCGCTCGATAGCTGACGGCATCTTGATCTGATGGGGTTTGGAGGTGATTGTTAGTTCATTAATATATTTGATCAGTTCATTGTCCTTGTCTAGAGTGTCCATACGTTCATAAAAAAGAATATAGGCATTCCACCACCTCTTCTGACGTCGGTACGACATTCTTTTCATCATGTGATCAAACACTTCCCCCATGTATTCACCCCCAAAGCACTGGTTTTTCATTTCCTCATCATCGTCCATTTTGCATTCTGTTACGTCGCCATCATCAAACTTGTACCAGCGGTTCTTCTCTCCATCTCCGCCATTTCTCTGAATGATGTAAGAATAGTAATGGCCTCCGCTGGCCTGCCCACTGTGCACTAACACCCCGACCAGCCTGTACTTAGTGCTTCCAGCAGGCTCATTCTCAGTTTGTTCATTGGGGATGACTTGATTTTCAGGATTGACATCATCTCCCTCCAGTTTTGCTACACCAGCCACTGTGTACGGCTCCATATCTAGTTCACGTGGAAACTCAAAATAGTCATTGAATTTGATTGCACATTCCCTTTCCCAATCGTAGTCAAAGCGTTTCAGCTGAATGGCTAAAACAGGAGGAAGCTTCTTTATAAGCAAACGCTTCACCGTATCAACCTGAAAAACACAAGACCAGTTCTCAAGACATGTAAATCAGTTGTTTGTCATCTCTATGAATATAGTAAAGAGATTGCCCTAGACAAAGACAAGCATTTGTAGGTTTGAGGAAATACGGTGATCCAATATGAAGTACCGCCAAAGAGTCACAGTGAAGATTATGCATGTGTAAACACTAGACACCCTGATATATTGGCTTGGGGACCAACTTACACAAAAAAAAAAAAAAAAATCATAGAATCACATTAGTATTATAAAGACATAGTAAAGGCATAGCCTTCATGCAGCAAATATGGGACAGAGTAAAATAAATCAATGTTCCTGTATGGGTATGTGCACATCGGGGGCCTGGATTCACACTATGGAGGGTGGCACTAAAAAAAAAATGTCTCTCTTGAGAAAAGGTTTATCTGCAGCTTTCCCCACCATAAAGGGGGCGCAGTCACACATCCTTTTTGTTTGGTGTTTTTCCTACCAACAAAAAAAAAAAAGTCTGCATTGGCTTTTTTTAAAGGCGTTTGTGTGCTGATCTTTTTTTCCTGTGCCATCACATGACCTAGCTGCTGGACCACAAAAGGTGACAAAAAGAGAAAAAACAGTTTGCCGAAAAAACGTCACACCCTCAGCATGCTGCTTTTTGCAAAAAGCTACCACCGAGCCTGAAAAACACCAGACAGGAGAGAAAGACGCCACTCCCCAAAAAAGCCACGTGTTTAAGGCATATCATATCATAGACTTCCAGCTAAGATCTGGTCGCTGGCATTCTTGCAAAAAATAAAATAAAAAGCGTTTTTTTTAGCCATTTTTCCAGGATTTTAAGGTAGTGAGAAGCCAACCTAACACTTTCATTCCTGGAAAAGGAAATCATGTTAATATCTCGCATTACAATTTATGCAGAGCGTTCACCTTTTTGTTGCATTTTTCACAGTGATAAGCATTTGCACCTTCCAGCAAGTCTCCTTTGACATACTGTTCCATTGAGTCAAGCAGGTTTTGGTGGTTTCTAATATCTACATTCAGGGTTGTAAAAGATTCTTCACATTCGTACCTGAAAAGTTGGAAGATTAATGTTTCAAAGACATTTTGTCTGTTTTTAGATTCTACTTCCCTATGACATACAGTTTTAGAGCAAAGCAAGGCCCTGTTCACATCTACTTTAAGTCTTTCATAGCAGCATTACAATAAAAACAAAGGTGTTCTAAATCTGGTAAATGATGGAAACCCAGAGTGTCAAATAGAACTCAACTCCAGCCTGCTGCCTGGGACTTTCCCGGACAAAACAGCACATCATGCTGCCCTATTCAAGACTCTGCAATAGCAGCTTCTAATAGCCAACGCAGATGTGAACAGAGCCTAATAAAAGTTACTTTCCTGCCTGTGGTAAAAAGCTTATCATTCATTATACATTATAAATTAGGCATTTGGAAACTTACCTATGAGGGCATCCTTGGCAAATTTTTTGATCAGCAAAGGAACCTCCTAAGACTTTGCTTAACATAGTCGGGTGACCTAGTGCCTTTAAAGCTTCATCTAAACTGTCAACAAGAGAGTTAAAAAATTCTAAAGCATCATGTTGCTCTCGAAGGTTAACTGGTTCTCCCCAAAGCCTAAGACCAAGAGAAAAAAAAAACACTTGTTAAGAATTATGGGAGAATTACAGGAGATTTGAAAGGCTACAATAATGTGCCCTCAGGTCCTAAGGAGTACAAACTGCACAGCTTAGGACGCCAAGTATTTTCGGTCATTAATAAACAGAGCAAGGATGATAGTCATCATGGGGCACATTGTAGATACACTAGGTTACATTTTAGGGTGCTAACCAAAAAAATTACCTTTCAGTATTAAGACCTTTAAATGTGTAAAGCTATATCCTGGTCCAGAGAAAGGTTTGCCTATGCACAATAATAAAAAGGACACTATGGGTGCATTCACACGTACAGGTTCTGCAGCAGATCCACAGCAGGTTTTATGGTGCAGATGTGATGCTGTGTTCAGGTATTTAGAACAAATCTGCTGCGGTGTGTGTGAAGCTACCCTTTGAAGGGTTTTCCCACTATACTAGGTCATGTTCTATAGATGGAATATGGCATTCCTTTCTCATTGGTGGAGGTCTGAATACTGGACCCCCATGGATTCTCAGAAAATAGTTGGCTACATCACAGATTTTCTCTAAACAGTTATCCCATCCACTCCCTATGCAGGAAAACACAACAACAAAGCACCAGTCAATTCAATGACACTGTGTTGCAGTCCCCTGTATGGTGCATGAACGAAGGACCATGCCAAATGTGGTGGGTAATGTTCGTCCTAGAGGTCCGGCTCACACCATACCAGATTGTATGGCACATCCTAGTGATACAATTTCTCCTTTTTTCCTATACTTTAAAAAGGGCATTTTTCATTTTTTTTCTTTCCATGGATGGTGAAATACAAATCACTATCGTGAAGCACAAATGGAAAACTAGAAAGGCAAAAGTTAATCAATAAAAATGCATCTTAAACACCTATAAACACTTCACACACCTAAACTGTTTCCAGAAACCTCTTGGGACGTAGTACTGTAACCTAGATGCTGCCAAGTGACCAAATATAACTTGCAGATGTCTCAGCACACCAATGTTGTATTCTTTTCTGTCCTCGGTTTTGCTCAGTGAGGGCTTGTCCTCATACTGGTGAGGGTAACCAAAGACATCGTCTCCCCGCGAGTCCACATTGCTCTGTGAAGACAAAATCATTTCACTTTGAGATTAGGAATTGAATTATTAGAATAAATAGTCTTCAGTCACACAATAAGAGGCTCGGGTCCTTCTCTCACAAGCAGGGCACTTCTACTGGTTTCTCTACAGTAAGGGGAAAATCATTACATAAAACCCTGGCTGTGAGGAAAGAGACTAAGCGTGAGCCTCATGAAGGCTCCATACAAACTCTGACTTATACTTTCTAGTTTGGAGGCAACTACAAATGATATTTATAAAAAAAAAAAAAAAAAAAAGCTTCATTAGATGTTATTTCTTAGTTCAGGCAGAGGTGAGCAGCGTCCTTTGCAGGAGAACACTTTGATGGTGTGTTCGGAGCCCTGCAGTTCCCGATACAAACAGTGGTGGCAGCAGAGGGGCTGTGTCGCCCCCTTACTGCTACTAGGCACTGGAAGAACGTGTACAAAAAAAAAACAAAACTTATTTTTAAAATAAAAATTTAGATTACAAAGTAAAAACATTATTATAGCCATGTGTTAGGCCACACGTTAGTGATTTTTCGGGACTGCCAAACCTCCCGCTATTTTTTCCATCCGTAATTCTTTCCATTTCCATAAAATGTGAACAGTGCTAGCTCGCATAGAAATCTGATCCGCGTTGTTTGGCAGACATCACGGATGTGACATCCGTTTAAAAAAAAAAAAAGGATCCCACAGACTATTAGTAATCAGTACTGCAGTCACAATCCGCACTAGGACATGTAATTATTTTTTTTTTATTTTTTTTTTAACGTAACAGATCAAAATTAACACGGACTGTGTGAATAGCCCAATATAAATAAATATGATCTAAGTTGCCCCGTAATTACAGATCCACATTTACGGACAACATTATGGGATGTGTGAATAAGGCCTTAAAAAAAAAAAAATTTAAATCTCATAATTAAAAAGTTGCTCTTTTATCATAGTTAACACAGTTACCTCATTGTCTTGTTTTTCATCCCCAGACATGTCATCATCCACATCACTGCCAGTGCCTTCAATGGCTAGAATTCCATTTCTTATAGCAGGTATCATATACAACTGCTGAATCACAGAATTCATATAACATGTAGCACCAGCATTTTTCAGCCCAACAAAGCCCTTGGGGGGTCGTGGTCCAACTGGGGGAAGATATTCCCATTCTGTAAGTGCTTCACAACCTATACAGTGGAAGAGGGACCACAGCACATATTAATCCTTACACTACAGACTGGAATATAGGAAAAAACGCATTTAGCATTTGGTTGCCAATGGGGAAAAAAAAAAAAAAAAGTCAACAGGCTCGCTGAAACACTTCCCATATAAAAATCAGTCACTTCAAATACAGCAAAACCTTATGGAAAGGTTACACACCACACTTTCTCTGCTCCCAGCATGATATTATTACATCAGGCTAGGCAGGGAAAGACTCCGCTACAATGATTCCCCGTCCGTAGAATATGCGTCATGGGAATAAGTCATACATCACCCCGTTCAACGTCTCCAACCATTTTGTAATACACATCAAGATGATGTAAAGCAATGCTCCCGAAAATAAACAGAACATCCTGGCATACAGTACATTACCTGTGTAATACATTTCATTCAACGTATCAACAATCTGTCTGAGATTACGGACACATCCTACAGCCAATGCAACCAGCAATTCAAATCCCGCATTTATTGTGGCTGGTGAACTGCATACTGGGATAGCTTGTTCAGCTGGAAGTTCGCCACTTTTCATATACTGCAAGTAAACGTTGGATGCTGGGAATATGAAATCATCAATCAGCTCCTAAATATGAAAAGAGAATAAAATTAGCACACACACACACACAACTAAGTTTCTGTTCACACAGACAAATGTATGCACAAGATGTAGTCTATGCATACTATACATATACTAGATTGTGTTAAATTCTGGATACTAATTTTTATTACCAAGTATTAAACACTCCACAATAGAGGGGGCACTAGGCAGTTTTAGCCCAAAATTTAAGGCTCCGGGATGTCCACCTCACGACCTGGCCGATAGACTGGCCGGTCAGCCACTCAGTGACTAGGGCAGAACACTGGTCCAGTCACAGGTTGGCTGAGTGGCCAGTCCATTAGTCGGTACAAAGACTATGGGGGAGATTTATCAAAGGGTGTAAAATTAGACTGGTGCAAACTGCCCACAGCAACCAATCACAGCTCAGCTTTAGGCCCTGTTCCCACTGAGCAAAAGTAGCGGAATTCCGCGACGGAATTGTCCGCCACGGAATGCCGTTAGCCTCCCGCTCATAATGGGAGTCTATGGTAGGCGCTCTCCTGCTCTGTACGCGCTGAAGAATGAACATGTTCATTCTTCAGCGCGCGCCTCCCATAGACTCCCATTATGAGCGGGAGGCTAACGGCATTCCGCGGCGGACAATTTGCACCAGTCTAAATTTTACACCCTTTGAGAAATCTCCCCCTATAAGTTCAAGCAAAATACAAGACAAGCCAATTTTTTTAAAAATAAATGCCTGCATAAAATATTGAGGCAAAAAATAAACGAATTATAAAAGGCCTAAACAGACTGGGCTGTTAGCAGGTTAAAGAGGTTATTCGGTTATGTAAAATATATCATCCTCCTTCCTGGAGATTAATAATTCATTCCAAACATGTCATTACCTTATGTCTCCTTCCCCCAGTTCTGAGCTCATGCTTTCTGCTGAAGACATAGAAAACTGAACTGTTCACTGTTTCTGCTGAACCCCCTCCCTTCTGAGACGGCTTATGTAAAAAGCTCCCTGGCCAGCTGTCTCTTCGCTCTGTACAGCAGGAAGGGTTAATCACAGTGATGTCACAACTAACATGACCTCAGATCACATGGTGAAGACAGGGAAGTTGTTTACATGAGCTGCCCCGGAAGAGAGGGGGAAAGAGGGGGAGATGGACTGTACAGTTTGAATAGAGTTTTCTTTAGGTGTCTTTAGCAAAAGCAGCAGTCCCAGAACTGGGGGGAAGGACGACAGATAAGGTAATGACATGTATGGAGTGAATTGTTAGTCTCCAGGAGGGGTGGTGATTCAACATTTACCTAACTGTTTAAGTCCAAAGCTATGATTCTAGGACACAAACCTTTATCATATAGAAACCAATGATATCTTCCACACCCTGTTCAGGATTGGCAAATTTTCTAAATTTCAGTGAACACACACCCTATCCATTGTGCCCTTGTGAACGCTCTCCCAACCAAACACTCAAAACATCAAAAGTTTTAATTTCACAATGTTGGCAAATATACTTAATATGTTATTGTGCGGTTTTCATGTAGTTGTCTGGAAAATCTCTGTGCAGAGTAACATACAGCATTAAAGCATCCAGAGTATGTAGTAAATGGGTGGCATTTAAACAATACCTTTATGAGATTAGCACCACCTTTCTCGCAGCCAATGTGGTATTTCTTCTCAGGTGTTTGGAACGCTAGTAACTCTTTTGTAACTCCCAGGTGACCTTCAAGAATGGTTTCCTCAATGCCAGTCTCACCCGTCCTCTTCACATCATCCTACAAAAATTGTTTGATACTTAGCTATTCCATTAACTCTGAAATATGACTCTTGACATGTGATTCTACAGTAACATTATTTAGAGAACATTGGGTGGGGGGTCCAAAAGAAAACTTAAAAAAAAAAAAAAAATTCACACAAGCTAAAGACAAAAATGACATTGCTTACCCTTATCCTTTTCAGCCAATCAATTTCATTATTTAGAAGAACTTCTGCATTGGGGATGTTAATATTGCTATTGTAAGCATAATTTAGAAGGTGCCTCAACAGGGTGAAATAATCTCCAGAGTGTTTGGCTCTCTCTCTTGCTGTACTCTGTAAAGGGTTAAAAAAAAAAGCATTTAGATTTTGTTCGTAGCTTCCCAAAAAAAAAAAAAGTGCAGGAGCAGATATGAAAAAATAAAATAAAGATATATGTTAAGGCTAGGCTCATACTTCTGCCGGGGATCCGTTTTATAAGCCCTGTTGAAAGTTTCATTTATTCTGCAGGACCTGACAAATACTGCAAGCATTGCAAAATAAATGGATAAATCAATAAATAAACACCAGAGTGAAACCCAACAGACCCCATGGGATCTTTTAGGCACCAGTTGGTGTCCATTCTTGAACAGATCATCAAGCTCTGTTCAGTGGCACTGAACGCACTCTCCGATAGAAGAGCCTTGATGGAAGTATGAGACTTTATATATTTGCACTAGAGATGAGCGAACCCCGAGCATGCTCGAGTCGATCCGAACTCGAACTTTCGGCATTTGATTAGCGGTGGCTGCTGAAGTTGGATAAAGCCCTAAGGCTATGTGGAAAACATGGATATAGTCATTGGCTGTATCCATGTTTTCCAGACAACCTTAGAGCTTTATCCAAGTTCAGCAGCCACCGCTTATCAAATACCGAACGTTCGGGTTCGGATGGACTCGAACCCGAACCCGATTCGCTCATCTCTAATCTGCACACTTTACAAGAATTTATCTGTTTATCTACCCATCTATCATTTCCCTTTCTGTACTGACTGGAAAAAGAATAGGTGCTACCTTACCAAATACTCTCCAGAATAACTGTAGCCAAAATAATGCACCAACATATAATAATGATGGGTAAAGTAAATACAACGGACCTCACAAGCTTCACATTACAGACATAATAGTCCGTGCACTTTATAATACCATTTCAAACTTTATATACAGATATGATCACTGTAAATCTTTATACAGCTTTTTAAAGCTGTATCCACAATTAGTCTGTTACCAGGCTTGTAGACGGACAGTCTTTATCTCAACTCTTGCTTCAGAAATGTTTAAAATAAAGCCAGAAACAAAATGTTCTCCAAGACTATATAAAATCTCATTAAGAAAGAAAAGGTCTTACCCCCAGGACTGTAAAGAGCAGGGTGATGAAGAAAATGAGGGGTCTGTGCCCCATGCAGCATCTAGTAGCCATAAGAAAGAACTGTTCCTGTGCCATTTGTCTCACCAGTCTGCAAAACAAAAAAACAAACAAACACAGAATTGAAATAGATCAAAACACAGTTATCAGAATAAGTTTTTGGCACGGGAGATTACATTATGGCTGCATTCACACTGCATTTTTCTATCAATTTCAGTTTGTGTTTCAGTACATTTACTTCATGGTCAATGGGCATTGGATATTCTGTATGGCACACAGCAGCGTCACTCTGAGTTTCTCTGGGTCTCCGGAGTGCCCCTTTAAGTGACAGTGAAGTTTGCATAATGTACTCTTAAAATAGCTTACGTTTATGTGCAACCAAACTAGAAACAAGTTATAAAAGAAAAACTCACTTGCTCTGACAGTGTAGCAGCAAGTCAATAATAAAGGTTTGCCATGCCTTCTCTTTGCTGAGGGCTTCTAGTGCTGTTGGTATCAAAGCAAAACACAAGGTCATTGCCTCCAGAGCCTCACAGCAAACTTGTTCATCTTCTGGGTCAGGTTCATTACCAGCATTGGTCTGTTAAAATAAAAAAAAGTTTTCAGTGCTACATAAATATATGTACACACATACAGAGAAAGAACATGCAAACTCTATGCCACCTTTAATTTGAACTCAAGACCAGGACTACAGCAATTTATGATGGTAAGCTACCCCCCCAGGTTAATAAGAACAAAAAAGGTTGTTAAAACAAAAAAATCTTACCTTCTCATAAATTTTGCTTATTTCTTCATTGGCTGAAAACACCAACTGCACAGATCCACAGCCAGAGGCCCAGATTACCTTTTGTATTGCTCGAATGACACAAATATCAGGGATGTACTTAGAAGCCTAAAATAAAAGGGACATTTAAACAGTCACTCAGATGTATAAGTGGTAAATCTGGTTTTTAAAAAACAAAAAACGTGGCTTACCTCATCCGATATTTGCTGCGCCAGGCGTATTGCTACGTTTCTCAGCATACATTCTGAAGTTGGATTGGGAATGTTCTGTAGGGCATTTTGTAGCACCACTGCCTGATCATGGGTCGCCTAAAAGGCAAAATATCAAGTAACTAGTGCTGCATCACTAAGTAAACTAAACCCACAACTGATAGACTTTACTAGTAGTAACGCCACTCATGAGAAAGGCACATTTGAACTCTGTAATTTAAGACCCTAATAATAAGAAAGCCTAAGCAGCACTCACCACTGTAGTATGAAAAATAGTGCATCCATGTGAATAATGCACTATTTTTCTTACTACAGTGGTGAGTGCCGCAACTTATGTTTTTAAGCTACTATGGATTGTAGAAAATTTTTAAGGCTGGGCACACTACTAGAAGTCAATCGCCCTTAATAACCTGCACAGGTGAATCTCTCACATGTTGTTGAGAGCAAGTCCCCAAAACTATAGGTATATTGCTGTGCCAGTTACTGTGTCTTAGGGCCCTATTCCACAGTAACAATAATCGGCCCCATTTGGCCCGATTCGGTCGATTATCATTTGGTGAAATAGAGAGAACGATCAGCCGATGATCGTGTCACCGGTTGATCGTTCATTTAGGGCCAGACCTAAAATCATCGTTCCCCCATCGCGCATCGCTACGGTTGAAAAGCGGTGCGCGGCGGGCGACCGATGATTTGACAAGCAGCAGCAGCAGCATACATTACTTGTCCAGGCTTCTTCTCCACGCGGTCAGCTGACGGAGCACTCAGCCAATCACAGGCCGGGACCGCGGCCTGTGATTGGCTGAGTGTGGCCTGTCAGCTGACCGGCCATTCTGAAGATAGAGAGCGCGGGACCCGGGGATGAAGACAGCACGGAGAAGAAGCCTGGACAGGTAATGTATGATGCTGCAAGGTCATCGGTAACGATGTCCTTACAGACCTCGCTCAACGATCGGGCCGTGGAATAGGCCCAGTAAACGAGCGGCGATCTAGCAGATCGCCGCTCGTTTACATCGTTGATCGGGCCCTCCTCGGCCCGTGGAATAGGACCCTTACTTGAAGTTTAATACTAACAAAACAAACAAATTAGAATCATAGGGAACAATTTTCCAAAAAGAATCTTTGTTCATAAAAAGATACAATAAAGCCATTAAAAATATCAACTGACCGGTGACACAGGGTTTGTTCCCTCCACAGGCTGGCAGGCTTCCGCAACAGCCCGGACGTGTCCATAACCAATTGCAGTAAGTAACAATTTGGCGACTTTCAGTGCATTAAGATATGCACTTCTCCTTGTTTCCATGTCAGCATTTGGCAGAAAGTTATTCCGGGTAAGCATACTCAACACAAGAGGCAATCCCCCACTTTTCAGGAAATTGTACTGAAAGTCACTAGCATCTTCTCCCAAGGGTGCATTGGCAGGCATCAACAAGGCATAAACAACCTGCAATTCAGAAACATATAGAGACATTGGTAACCTGCCTGTTCATCATACATTGTTATATAACGGTTATACTTTATTAGGTTTATGGTCATCTGAAGGCAGCATGAACTAGTGAGCAGCTTATTACAATGATGTAATATTTGCATTGTGTGATGAGGGCATTTCTGATGTCTTGGCAGATATCAAGGACAGGGAAGGAAGCCTTCTCCTTCTCATTACATGCTGGTGCTCTGTAGTGCTCAATATTCATGAGGTCTTGCTTCCTTCACCCACTAGCTGCTGATTGACAGCTTTTTCTACACACAGAAATCTGTTAACCAGTGGGCATCGAGAGTGGTGCAATTCCTAATCCTCTTGATACCACAGGTACGGTGGCATGGCACGATGCAGATGATACATCATTGTGATCCGCGCTTCTCACTTGCTTAGGTCATTCTCAGACAGGGCAGAATAAACCTAGGCAGATTCTCTCCAAATATCTCAACATACACAAGAGAGGGGAGCACACAGAGCGCAACAGCTGTATTAGCTATAACTCCTTCTGCAGTCCTTTGTTACGTTGTCACCTACAGTTCTCAGAGGCTGGGTCACAAAATAAATGGACTACTCACCGCCACAGACCCAGGGAGCAGATGAATCAGTATATACTTGTTGGTAGCCTCACTGTCGGCGGCAACACAGATACAACAGGCTTTGGATGTGGAAGGATGCACTCACCTGACAAAGCGTCCCCTCCAGATCCAAAACATGTTTCTGTGCGGCTACCTGCAACAAAATGACCAACAAGTATACCTGCTGAATCATCTGCTCCTTGGGTCTGAGGCTGCAAATAGCCCATTTCTTCTGCTCCTGCTATTCTTTTCAAAAAGAAAAAGGTTTATAAACAGAACCACTGTAACAAACGTAGGCAACACTTAAATAAAAATGACAAGTACTAACCTCAGTCAGATATAGGACTTGTGAAGCCGACTGGCCAAAGAAGAGTGAATCCAATGATGAGCTTAGGCTGCTTTCCCCAAGTTTAGCATGGTCTAAACAAATTGCTCTGAGTTTCTCCACTATAGTATTGTCTGAAAGAACAAAGGGCAAAGAGTTTTGACAGGAAAGACTGTGGCAACCTGTGCAAAACAAATTCTTCCTGTACCCTGCCTGCATAAGCAGCATGTAGGTAGGAAATCTACACGCATTACTTTAAAACAAGCTACAATGTAAGAAAACCTGTACAAATTCAACATTTTAAGGAGATGCCGTGGGAGCCACAATATATAAACATATGAAAGTGCTAAGCACCTACCTGGTGGCATAAGCTTCATCAGCACACGTGCCCCATCGCGTAGAGGTGGCATATTCAGGCTGCTGCCTAAATCTGCCACTTGCCACAGAAAAGAGATGTATTGGTGGTGCAATGACATTATCTAGATCCAGAAAAAGCCATAAAAAATACCATTACTTTTAAAATTTAACAAGTGCATCAAGTCTTAAGAAAAGAGGAGACAGCAGACACATAGCTATTACATTACAGGGAATCTGTCTCCAGGTATATCTGGTCCTATTTAAGCCAGCGTTCTGTCTAGTTCACAGGTGTCAAACTCAGGCCCTCCAGCTGTTGCAAAACTACGATTCCCATCATGCCTGGAGAGCCTTTGGCTGTCCAGGCATGATGGGAATTGTAGTTTTGCAACAGCTGGAGGGCCTGAGTTTGACACCCCTGGTCTAGTTAATTGCTTTATTTTTTTTATCAGCCTATTACCCAACCCACCCCAATGAGAAGAGGGAGAGGAAGGGAAAAAAAAAAAAGTTAATTGCTTTATGACGGCAAGAACAGCAAAGCCTGCAGCTTTTTCGTGCAGTCAAAACCCATGATGGAGCCATATATAAACTGATTGAATCCATTAGGAACTAGGTTCAATGTGTCATATTAGTCAGGACAGTTTCTTTTAGTACTGAGTACAAGATACAAACCACTCCAGGCAGGCAGCTTTCAACTTCTGGGTTTGGGCCGTCACTGTAGTGGTTTCCATGATTGCCGGGAGACCCAGTTGAGGAGTCTGAAGAACTATCAGGACTCGAAGGCATATTTGAACTAATCTGTGTCAGCTTGGCGGTTATCAGCTGTAACAAACACCATACAATTTATCAGTATTTATATATAATTATATTTAGCAGGCAAGTTGGTTTTTTTTTGGCAACCCATATACCCAGTTTGAAAAACTATATCATGTTTTTCCTTATAGCTTCACTAATTACACTGAAATTATGTTGAGAATAACTATTTATTAATATAGGGGTCTCCATAATGGATACAAAATTTCGAATGAGCATATACGTGACGATTATTAAAATATTTAGGCAGAAGAGATAGTAGGTGCAGCTCACTAATAGTCAGGGGGGAATAATGAGGTACCTGGAAAGAACGCCCTAACTCAAATACAAATATATAAGGACAATGATAAAAATAGTGACCAGCCCTCTAGGTCTCCCCAACATGTACTATGGTATGGGAGAAATGATAGAGTAATATAATAGTTTCAAGACTGCATAAAGCAATATGGCTGGCTGTGCTGGTTCTAATTCTGCACACAATGCAATAATGTCTAGGCCAAACTTATTAGAATGTGGGACGTATCTCCTAGACATTATTGCATTTTATTACACAATGCAGCTGGAACTGTAACACTGTTCACACATACGAGAATAAGAATTAGAACCAGCAAAGCCATTTATGAATTAACAAAAGGGTCTGGACTTTATCTGTGTTTCAATTTTAATATTTTTTGCTGCTATTTACTTGTGTCATGTTTTTAACCCTTTGAGGACCAGGCCCAAAATGACCCAGTGGACCGCGCAAATTTTGATCTTAGTGTTTCCGTTTTTCCCTCCTCCCCTTCTAAGAGCTCCAGC
The DNA here is from genome assembly GCF_027789765.1 of Dendropsophus ebraccatus. Classification (NCBI taxonomy): domain Eukaryota; kingdom Metazoa; phylum Chordata; class Amphibia; order Anura; family Hylidae; genus Dendropsophus; species Dendropsophus ebraccatus. The sequence continues at coordinate 26,501,725 of NC_091464.1, forward strand.
ACTTTCAGTTTTTTATCTACAAGCCATGTAAGGGCTTATTTGTTACAGGAATAGTTGTACTTTGTAATGGCGTCGTTCATTTTACCATAAGATGTATGATGGAATTCCAAATATATTATTTATGAAGATATAAATTGGTGAAATCGCAAAAAAGAATGCAATATGGTAACGTTTGGGGGGTTCCTGTGTCTACGTAATGCACTATATGGTAACAGCGACATGATACTATTATTCTATAGGTCAGTCCGATCACAACCATATGCAGGTTTACGCAGATTCTCTAATGTTATATATTTTTTTAAAATGAAATCCTTTTTTTTGGCAATTAATTATAAATAAAATGGGCCTATTGTGACGCTTCTAACTGTTTTATTTTTTCACCTACAGGCTGTATGGGGTGTCATTTTTTCCGCCATGATCTCTAGTTTTTATTAATACCATATTTGTGAAGATCGGACGTTTTGATCACTTTTTATAAAAATTTTTTTATATATAATGTAACATAAAATCGGTAATCCGCGCACTTTTTTCCCTCTTTTCGTGTACGCCGTTTACCGTTCGCAATGACGCTTGTTATATTTTAATAGATCGGACAATTACGCACGCTACGGTATATTATATGTTTATTTACACACTGCGGGGGTCCCGATCGGTAAGTGACAGGGGACTCCCCCTGTCACTTACACTTAAACGCTGCGGTTGCGCCGCGATCGCGGCGTTTAAGGAGTTAATGACACGCAGCAGCGCGATCGCTGCAGCGTGTCATTGCCTGTGAGATCCCGGCTGCTGATTGCAGCCGGCCCCCACCTGCTATGAAGCGCGCTCCGCTCCGGAGCACGCTTCATAGCGGGAGAAACACCCAGGGCGTACAGTTACGCCCTAGGTCGTCTGGGGACAGACTTCCATGGCGTAACTATACGCCCTGGGTCGTCTAAGGGTTAAATTTTTATTTTTTTTTACATAATTATTGTTTCGGTGTTTTTAACAACATTTTGTAGTACTATGATCTAATTATATGCATTTTATTGCTTTATGCAGTCTTTAAACTATTAAAATGAATAATCCACCTTTTATCCCATACTGTAGTACATGTTGGGGATACACATACTTATTGGGGAAAGGCAAAAAAAATAAAAATAATAATGCCCTTTTTGTAGCGACAAAAAGGGGGGGGGGGAGGTCGCAGAATTTTTTTTTTACTATCATTAAATAGTGTATGGTGCATAGGTTACACAGAGATTAGCGCAACTCTGCACGCCGAGTTCAATCATTCGCCATTTGAATTCTGATGGCTGAAGCTGTACACTGCCTCAAGGAGCCCAGAAAAGGATAGATACAGCCTATGGCTATGTTCCCACACAGGTTATTGCTTCATATTTTGCAACCAAAACCAGGACTGGATTAAATAACACAGAAAGGCTATGTTCACACACTGTTGAAATTGAGAAGATGGACGTCACTTAATGGCAAATAACCGCCGTTGTTTTAAAATAATAGTAATTATTTGCCATTAGATGGCAGCCATCCACTCAACTTCAACAGTGTGAATATAGCCTGTGTTTTCAATCCACTCCTAGTTTTAGTTGCAAAATACTGACCAAAAAATACTCCCTAGGGCTGTATCCACATTCTTCAGCCACCAGTAACCAAATGCCAAACAATCCAACTCGAGTCACGCTCATCTAGGGTTACACATCTTTTTACAGTTTGATATGCCCTCACATTACTGCGACATGAGTTTATAGTTTGTCTGACTATTCCATTAATAGTCAAACCCACTAACCACTAATGATAACCTCTAACCACCAATGATAACTTTTTAAAAAGGTACGCTGCAGCTGCCTGCTGGAGACCGGGATGATGAACAGCTACCAACCCACTGACCACCAAACAGTTGGTAAGTGTTTTTAAAAAGGTAAAGTGGTAGTAAGGAGGTTAAACGGACACGCAATGTTTAGAAGTTACAGCCTTACATATAGTAACTAGTAGTAGAATTTCATATACATGTACATCTGGTTGCTGCACTTTACATGAGGGATATCTGTACAAGTGATGCTAAAAATAAATACTTACAGTTTTATCTTTCAAATTCAACTGGCCAATAAGCTTTCTATCTTCTGAAGGATCCACTAGTTCTCCACCGATAAAGAGTTCTACTTTTGTGTGCGCGCTGTTGGCCTTAATACGATTAAGTATACAACGACGCACAGAACCTATTGTGTCATTTGTGTGAGACCATATATCTAGATCCTCCACCTGACGGCCCTGATTTGGAAATCGTACAACCAAGGTTATGTGTTTGCCACGAAAAGCCCTAAGAAAGAAAAATACAAAAATTATTCTTTCATGTTTTAGAGAGTAGCAATTGCATCAATTACAAATTATATGGCCACTAAAAAGCTAGCGTGTGTTAAGGGAGGTCTTCAGCTATTTAAAAAACTTAAATATAGTGCAGGGGCGAATAAAACGCGCTATACTTGCCTAACCCAGTACCATATTAGAATATTTAAAATGGCCGGAGTGCCCCTTTAATAAAGGATATATGTAACTTACAAATATCTTTATTATTATACATCTAAGTTAGCACAAGACACAAGAGTTAGCCATGGCTGCCCACATTCAGACCTATGGACACCTGACACAATGTGACAATGGCGCCCAGCACTTTACACTCATGGCTGGATTGATGCAGGTCACCCCATTGTGCAGATGAGAGTTATACGTCTTATCTAATTACATACAAACGGCAGTAATAAAACGTATACCTAGGTCTTTGCGTTCGCACGTTCACCAGGATTAATGAACTAACCCTTTGCAGATCCCAGAAAACATTTAAGACCACAAACTTCCTAATGACAAGCAGGGGCCTATTACATGTGCAATTTAGTGCAATCAGAGATCACTCCAATCCTATGGCTACATAGTAACATGTGTCGGGCAATAGCAAATCACATTTGGTCACACAACCAAAATACTTTTGTGATTTATCTGCATCTTAGGGTACTATTGGACAAAGCGATTATTGGCCGTACTTAGCAGATTACCGACCTTTCCGGGTGATAAACGTTGCATGTAATAGGTTATGTTTTGAATCAACGACCAGCCAACATTGTCGTTGATTTTAAAGGGGTATTCCGGGGAAAATCAATAAATTGGCAGTGGAAAGGGTTAACCAAGGTTAACCCTTTCCTAATATACTTACCTGTCCTGTATAGGCCCCCCAAGGAGATCTCCGGTCCAGTCACGTGAGAGTCCAGCCTGCGACTCGCGGATCCTCTGTTCTTCCGGTTCGGTGACGTCACCCGGCCGGCGTCGGCTCTCCTTCTCACTAGCAGTAGAGCACTGAACCCTCACTGGCTTGCTAGCGTGTAGCCAATCAGGGTTTAGTGCTCTGCATCCCCTGAGGCTGCTGTACCAGGGGTTGTGGGGGCTCAGTGCCGGTCAACAGATACATAAGCCGGCACTGCTGTGAGGGGTCCCTGCGGCATCCAAAATCACAACACCCCCCCCGGCCCCCAAAGCGATGCCGACAGTGTCCCGGGAAGGGATGCGGCAGGCGGCATTACTTCAATCGTAACTACCAGACACATGGAGCGGAGCTATGAATGAACTATGTTGGATGCCGCAGGGACCCCTCACATAGTGCAGTGCCGGCCCATGTAACTGTTGACCAGCACTGAGCCCCCACAACCCCTGGTACAGCAGCCTCAGGGGATGCAGAGCACTAAACCCTGATTGGCTACACGCTAGCAAGCCAGTCAGGGTTCAGTGCTCTGCTGCTAATGAGAAGGAGAGCGGACGCCGGCCGGGTGACGTCAACGAACCGGAAGGACAGAGGATACGCGAGTGGCAGGCTGGACGCTCACGTGACTGGACCGGAGCTCTCCTTGGGGGGCCAATACAGGACAGGTAAGTAAATTAGGAAAGGGTTAACCTTGATTAACCCTTTCCACTGCCAATTTATTGATTTTCCCCGGAATACCCCTTTAAGCATGACCTAAAATCCTGATAAAGGATAGCAACGGTCTGCTCTACTCTCCGATGGGCCAGCCCCTTCCCCACACCCCCCGCCACAAGTGAACGAGGAGCAAGCAAGCACTGGCCTAAAAGGACGCCGCTCCCTTGCTCTGAAATATCGGGCCTTCTAATACAGTCATGCCACTTTGCTACGAAGTGGACGTGAGCACAAAAGACACAAGCAGTACGCAGCCACACTATTTCCTTTGATGGGACTTCTGACCAAAAACCCTTCAAATTTCCATCCACAACACAGCCACAGTGACCATTATTAGATGTGATCTCACAATGCATCATCGCAGTCTTCCTTAGGTGTAACCAAAGTCGCCATTGAGCCCTAGCCTAAGTGCGAAGCCACAGGAACAGTGACCAGCACGCAGCCAAAACCATGCAACAATTCGGCAGCCACTGGTTCTACATTTTTGATGATAAACAGAGTGGCCACTGGCAACTTTGCAAGCCATTGGTTGTAGCATTTTGGTTACTTGGAATTTTGATTAGTAGTTTAGTAAAACCTGAAGAGAAATATTGAAAAGATAAGATTTGCCTGTTTCTGTGTTTCAGATAAAACTCCTGGTTTTGGTAAAAAAAAAAAAAAAAAAAGTGCATATCTACCCTAAACTTATGTCCAACATATGGAGAACCTGAAAAATGCCCTCCAAAGCACAGCCTCTCAATAGAATAGTACAAGTAATTGGTACCTTGACATTGGAAGAATTGTTCTCTCTTCATGGTAGTCGCTGTCACATTCATTTATATATTCTTTGAGGACTGTTAAAACCCGGACCATTCGTATTGCTTCTTGTCTTGCACAATTAATACTGTCTTTGTCACCATCTAACACACATAATGTGTCATATGAGGCCTTCAAACGGTCAAAGCAAGACTGAATAAAATCCTCATGTATCTCCACCTACAGTGAAATCCACAAAAATAGTCAATGATATGTTCTATATAGCAGATGTTACAGAATGTCTGTGTAACCACAGATAGAAAGAAAAAGAGATACAGGTTCATTATAAAACTGAAGGACAAGCTACTTAAAGGGGTTATCCGGTGCTAGAACACATGGCCACTTTCTTCCAGAGACAGCATCACTCTGGTCTCCAAGTTTTGGTGCAGGTTTTGTAACGCAGTTCTATTGAAGTGAATGGAGCTTAACTGCAAACCGCACCTGAACTGGAGGCAAGAGTGGTGCTGTCTCTGGTTTTGTAGTGCTGGATAATCCCTTTAGGAAAAGGACTACTGATTTTTCTCTTCACTGAACAGTTACTGGGCTAAGGAAAGCATTGAATCTTAAAGTCACATGCATAAAAAGGTAAGAAACATCACGATCTTACCTGATTTACTTGTAACCTTGGTCCAAGGTTTGTATAAATTTCCTTGAGAAGATCTATTGCTCGGCTTGCAATGTCATCACTACCCTGAATTACAACCTACAATAACATAAAAAGACAAAAAGGTAACCACAGGAGATAAATACCATGGCCATAACACACACAAAAAAATGTATACATTAGAGCAACTCTCTTTCACTTTGATAGACAGCTTGTGTGTACCACCCTCCCCATATGTGGGCTCCTCCCCCATAACCCAGTGATTTGCCCTCCCATGTACAACCTCCTGCCAACAACCTTCTTAGGCTGGGTTCACACTATGTTTTTGCATTCCGTTTTGTGCAAAATAAAAAATAAAAAAAATTATGCATTTGTGTGCATCCATTCTGATCCGTTTTTCCATTGACTAAGTCTTAAAAAAAAAAAAAAAAAACGTATCAAAAACGGACACAAAAAGGAGGTTGACTACATTTTTGTGTAATTAAATTTAATTTGTGGGAAGAATTTGGAAATTCTCCTTAACATCTCTCTCTATGCAGGGTATATGGAGATCTGTATAAGGGAAGAGGGGCTCCACCCATGAAGAAATGAATCGCAGATTCCTAAATCCTACAAATGTGAACATTTTAGGATTTACTTTAAGAAGTTTGTTCTGTTGTGTTTATTGTGGAAAACGATCCTACGTGGGGATAGAAGAATAAACTTACCCTCCAAAGGTAATCGAGTCCTATAAGCTCTAAGTCATCCATCATGTAGGCTCGTCGTTTTGCTACAAGCTTTCCTTCTCTGCAATTGACAGCTTTGAAAAAACGCTCAAAGCATTTCATACCATTTTCTGTTAAGAGGGATGGATCTAGCTGCAGCACATTGTTTTCAAAGAAGTCTTTATTAATATCCGGGTCAAGGTCTGGCTCATCACCCATCAGCTTGGAATACCACTTAAAACAAGCTTCACGATCACAAAGGTACACAGCATTTTCAGCTAAACACTTCCAAATTTGTTTTGCCTGAGGTGCACATAGCCAAAGCTGACCATCCTTCAAGAGGAATCTGCACAAGGGTTCATAAGGGAAAAAAAATCAAAGTTAATACAACAACTTCTAAATTCACAATTTTTATTCTATTTGGTCATAATAAAATTATAGGTGACTCGGTACTAGAGATGAGCGAATTTGCAGTAATAAAGCAAATCTATTCATTAGCTTGCCAGATGGCTTATTATCAGTCTGCCTTTAAACTCAGTGTCGATCCCTTCTGGGTGCCTGGAAAAGCTGGATCCAGCCCTAGAAAACATCTCCCAGTTCCCCAGGACTGGATTCAGCTTCTCATGGCACCCTGAAGAGTGTGTCACGGAGTTCAGAGGCAGCTGGCTGATAAGCCACCTGCCAAGCTAACAAAGCAATTTGCTTTGTTATTACTGTAAATTCGCTCATCTCTATTCAGAACTATAAGGGTGCGTTCACACCTACAGGATCCGCAGCAGATCCGCAGCAGATTTGATGCTGTGTTCAGTTATTTAAATGAAATCTGCTGCGGATCCGCTGCGGATTCACAGCAGAAAATCAGCTGCGGATCCGGTAAGTGTGAACGTACCCTAAAGGAAAGTATAGAAGGCATGAAAGGAGAACATAAACCATTTACATGGTTTCACTGGAAAGAGCACCGCAAATTGATGTCGGCCACAGGGATCACACATCTTTAGAAGATGGTTCCTTATAACTTACCTTAAAAAATTTAGTCTTTCTTGGACTTCTTGAACATGGCTGTAGCGACTTCCTGGCCTTACAGTCTGAGGATCATATTCCCCATGTTCTGAGAGAGAGAAAAAAAAATATATGAAATCAGCTACTGCCCAAAAATAAGTTTGTCACACAGCTGACTCTTTCAAACTACTTCTTTTAGAGATCTTGCAGTTTTCATTCTCTCCACTGGGGCTAAAACTAAGCGGAGACTTCCTGTTGTGTCTGTGGTGAATAGAGGAAGCTGCTGTAAAGTGATTTGTACAGACTTACAGCGATATGTGACACCGGTATAGAGTCACAGAGTACACTCATCTCATTGGGACAGGGTCTGTCTATTGGCAACTGTGTCTATGGTGCTTGCTGTAAAGCATATGGCTAAAGGTGATTAAAAACAGCTCAGGCCATAACAGTATACAAAGAATTTTTTAAATAGATTTCTTGCATTTTTTAATACATGCCCTTTAATGACATCAATATTTGACCTACCCTTTGAGTACTGCCGCATACTGTCCATGTAGGAAGAGAGGTTTTCAGCAACTAAAGTGACGAGGGCATGGTTATGCTGGAGCTGGTTGATTAAATCATGACGATAGAACACGTGAGGGCTCCGCTGTGTCTGACTGAAATAGAAAGTATACAAGATTTTACAATTTGGTAACAATATATTATGGATCTGATACAAAAAGATTAGTTTTTTCTTTTTTTTTGCTAAAACAATTGCGCTTCGACCAATACATACAGGCATGTCTGGAAAAAATACACTGGAACATTACCTTAAGTTTTGAGGTGCTTCACCAAATAAACTACAAATTTCTCTAATTTGTTTAAGTGCTGGAATGACCCATTTGTCATTTGTACGTAGTTCTTCTATAAAACGATCTATCCATTGTATTTTTTGGGTGTCTCGATCCTAAAGAGACAAAAATTGGATTAATGTTGTCAAAATATAAGGCGACTCCCCAGCCCCAGTTCTAGAGACAGATATAGGCTTTGGATGTGAGATTGGCATACATCGGACACTTAAAGGGTATCAGATTGGCAGACAGCGGACGTCAGAAGACTGCGTGCAGTTAATGCAGCTCAGCCACAATATGCACAGGCTAATTTATTGCTCACTTTTTATAACCGCTAAGAAACCAATAAGAAGAATGTAGGGACGTTGCATGGGCTCTCTCTCAACACCATAAAAGTGTGGATTTTCAGTGGAGGGGCTTCTTGGGCTGATGATTAAATAATGATTAATATTATTAACCCAAGATACAAAACAGGAGCTTACTTTACCAACCTGCGAGCAGCTGTAATCCAAAATTTTAATGTGCGCACTGAGGGCTTGGTCCATTATATCTACAGGTACATCATCACTGTGAGCTAAGTTCCATAAAAGATTTAACACTTTGTGAGCCATTACGCCATCCTTGTCATCTTCCGCTAGTCGTCGTATGAGCTCCAGCAATTTTTCACGCTGTTTTTTACTTGCATTCGTCCAACTAGCCTAGAAACAAAAAAAAAAAAAAAAAAAACCTTGTCTTGAAAATCATAAAGGACACTATAATGTGCCAGCATACCAGTGCCTATCAATAAGAACAGGACATTTCTAAGATTCCAAGACACACATTTTCCATTTTCACGTTTTTAGCACTATTAGCATGCAGGCAGGAGTTTTGGAATGAAAACAGAATGAGATGAGAAATGAGAAAAAAAAAGTGCATTGTTCTATATAAATCTATTGTTTCTATGCTGTCCATAATAAAAGATCCATAATTAGACAGAAATATATGGTCGTGTGAAAAAAGCCTAGTTTAAAAAAAATATATATATATATATATATATATATATATATATATATATATATATATTGAAGGTGCCTTCACACGTACCTAGTTTTGCAGTGAAATCTGTTGTGACACTCAGTACCATTATAGTCTAAGGCTCTATAATTTCCCACAGTGTATATTTAATCTGCTGCGCAAATGTGATGACAGCCATGTTTAACTAATTAGCTTCTATGTTGTTAAAAAAAATATTATAATACCGCCCATGTTTACCTGCCCAGATGTCGCACACCTGCTCGAGTCTTGGGGTCCCTGCTCACTGGTGGCACTCTCAATCAAAGCGCTGTCTCACTGATTGGCTGAGCAGGCCGTCAGCAAGCATTTAGGGCCAAATACTATAATGATGTGGAGTATCACAGCCGATTTTACAGCCAAACCTGCTACATGTGAAGGCTCCCTAATAGGGATGCAAACTGAAGTTGGATACACTGCAATTTTGTTTTAGTTTAAAGGGGTAGTACGGCGGTAAAGAATTATTCACAGACTAACACACATTACAAAGTTATACAAATTTGTAATGTATGTTATGTCTGTGAATGGCCCCCTTCCCCGTGTCCCACCACCCCCACCAGTGTACCCGGAAGTGTGGTGCGCTATACTCACCTGTCACGTGCCGACACCAGTCTCCGATCTTCAGCTAGTGACGTCTTCTTCGGGCGGCCGGCGAACAGCTCCGACTATCCCGAATGCCGGCCGCCCTCTGCAGCGTCATCCGATGCTCAGCCGCGATTGGCTGAGCATAACTGTGCTCAGCCAATCGCGGCTGAGCACAGTTGTGACGCGGCGGAGGGGGGGGGGGGGGCGTCAGCGACTCGGCCGTCCGTCCGAAGATGACGTTTGGCACAAGACGGCCCTCGACACGGATCAGGTAATTTAGAATGCACCAACACTTCCGGGTACACGGGTGGGGGTGGTGGGACATTTGTAATGTGTGTTATTCTGTGAATAATTTCTGAGCGCCGCACTACCCCTTTAACATTGTTGAAAAGTGTTTAAAAAAAAATGGATGTTAAGAGATCCTACTGTATGCCATTTCCCAGTGACTTCATAATTATAAAAAAAAAACAAAAAAAAAACAACACATACAGAAAAATATGACCTGCATCAAAGTAACATACTGAAACGAAAAAAGTAAAAAGTATTGAAAAATGCAGTGAATCCAAGGGCAAAGTGAGCTGATTATATACACAAAGCAACATCCCAACACACTTACAGTACCTTGAAACAATCAAAGAGGTGGTCAAGTTGTTCTGGTGAGAAATCCCATGCTAGCTTGGCAAGCAAGTCATGGACATTTTTTACAATGGCTTCATGTTTTCCTGCCTGGGAAAAAAAAACACAAAAAAAAAAAAAAAAAAAAAATGTCATTGTATGCCGGAATAAGGACACCCAAGTCTCCAGAATAAAATTAAACCTCAAAAAAATCTATAATTGTACCTGTGCAGCCCAAATATTGTCTAGATCTTGCAATGTTAGTGCTTTTTCTTTGATAACAAATCTAAGAATTTTCTCCAGTTTCTCCACATACTGCGGCTGATGTAGACTATCCCGCAAAACAATAGATAGGATATTGTTCTGTTGAATCCATTCCTAGAACATAAGGACATTGGCAAAAATAGTTTACAGCGCATGAATAACAAAAAAATACCCACACAGTGAGTACTCAAGCTTCCTAAGAAACTAAATTCTGGTTAAGAACTACTGAGTAGTATAGAATAAAAAATATTAACCAAACAAAGCTATGGGAAAAGACAGACTTCTTTATAGTGCGTTGTACTCACAGCCATCCGCTCTGCAGTCAGCCACTCCTCCTCTTCCGGATTGCCATGTCTGTGCGTGTAGTAGGATACACTTGATATAACTTTGTTCACTTCATTAAGTGCATTCATTTTTCCATTAAAGGATGAAATTTGTAACAACCTATAGAACAATAGTATTGTATTAACCAGAAGCGGACAATTTTAGAAAAACTTTTACATTCTAGAATATTAACATAAACTTTGGGTCTGGCATCTGCCTGCAGGGGGAATCAATAAAGGGGATGTCTGAATTAGACATTCCATAGAAAAGCATGTCTTTTCAATCAGGGAATCCTATTGCTTTGAGCCATATGCTGCCTTTACACGGAGCGATAATTCGCCCGATCGTACGATTAACGATTTCGAATAACGATTTTTTTTTATAACAATCAGCGTTTAGACGGAACGATATATCGTAGGAAAAAATCGTTTTGCGATCGCATCTCGCACATAGGTTAAATCGGTAAACGACTGTTTACATGGAACGATCTGCGAATTTTTTTGCAAACGACGAACGACGATTTAAGAACATGTTGTAAGACCAAAATGAACAATTTCCCGCTCGTCGTTTGATCCTTCGCTGCGTTTACACAGTGTTTAAAATTTTATAGTTATTATAATCGTTCCGGTCAAAAATTTTTATTAACGTACTAATTTACCCCCCAAAAGTTATACAAATAATCAATATACACTTATCACAGGAAATGCTTATAAAGTGCTTTTTTCCCTGCACTTACTACTACATCAAGGCTTCACTTCCTGGATAAAATGGTGATGTCACGACCCGACTCTCAGAGCTGTGCGGGCTGTGGCTGCTGGAGAAGATGATGGCAGAGGGATGGCTCAGTGTCCCTCCAGCCAGTGCCCTGTGTCCACAGCCCACACAGCTCTGGGAGTCGGGTCGTGACATCACCATGTTATCCAGGAAATGAAGCCATGATGCAGTAGTAAGTGCAGGGGAAAAAAAGTTCTTTATGTGCATTTCCCGTAATAAGTGTATATTGGTAATTTGTATAACTTTTGGGGGGCAAATCAATACTTTAATAAAAAAAATTTGCCGTACCTCTCCATTAAGTGGCCCTATAAGTCAATGTAATGACAAGGGAAAAACCTAGGCAGGTTACATCCATATACAACTGTTTTGGGTTGTTGCCCCTCATCAGTGTGGAGCAGGATTCTGGATAGGTGGGAGCAATGCCTAGTAGAGCCATAAGAGAAACAGATCACGGCCGTAATGAAAAATGTCCTATAATTGTCTGGAAATCAAGTTAGCTCCAGATGTGCATCCGGAAACTGACACTGGCCCTTTAAAGAGACTCTGTACCCACTATCTGTCCCCCCCCCCCCACCCCCAAAACCGCTTGTACCTTCAGATAGCTGCTTTTAAGCCAAGATCTGTCCTGGGGTCTGTTTGGCAGGTGATGCAGTTATTGTCCTAAAAAACAACTTTTAAACTTGCAACCCCTGAGTCAAATTGGCTTTACCTAGAGTATCTGTGCGCTGGCTTGCACCCCCTCTCCGTCCCTCCTCCCCGCCCTCTTCACCATTAGGAATGCCCCTGGGCAGTATTTTTTCTATTTATCATTTGTCTGAACACTGCATAGGTGCCTTAACGATCCAACACATGTGTAGTGTTCAGACAGGTGATGAATAGAAAAAACCCTGCCCAGGGCATTTCTAATGGTGGGGAAGAGGGACAGAGAGGCAGTGCAAGCCTAATCCACAGACACTCTAGGCCATGCCAATCTGACACAGGGCTGCAAGTTTAAAAGTTGTTTTTTAGGACAATAACTGAATAACCTGCCGAGTGGACCCCAGGACAGATCTTGGATTAAAAGCAGCTATTTGAAGGTACAAGTGGTTTGTGAGGGGCAGATTGTGGGTACAGAGTCACTTTAACTCCTAATCAGGAGCAGTTAATGCAGCACTATGTTTGACAGGGTCAGGAGTCAATGGCAATCACTTTTCTGTCTGCCTCCGGCCTAAAGAGGCTGCTCTCTTCTCCCCCACCGCTGCAATGCACAAATGTCACTCGTAGGCCTGCAAAGCCAGAAGACAGAGGGGAAAGTCTGAGAAGAACACTGTTGTAGCAGGCGAGAATATATATTTTTTTTTTTCTCCATTTTTTTTTTTTTTACACAAACAGGAAACATTGAAACCTACTGAAAGGTTTCATCACTGCAAAGACAGCCTCAAATGAGTAAAAGGGGCCTTAATGCTTTGTGTCTGTTACATAAACCAAAAGGTGAAAGGGGTGGATAATAATCCCACCACAATGTAAGGAGGCATATTCAAGCGTCCGCAGGAAACAAGGTCACTAGGCTAGTAAAAACTTATAAACCGTTTCAGATCTCCCGACATCGTAATTAATCATGATGCTGATGGCTGTGAGGTCAGATCCGCATACAACCCCCCATGCATGGATAGTTTTCTGTGGACTTTTGAATGAATCCTTAAAGCGTAACGGTCATGTTTTTTTTTATTGCAGAAATCAGTAGTATAAGCGATTTTAAGAAACTCTGTAATAGGTTTCATCAGCCAAAAAAGCCTCCTTCTGTACTCAAGAAGCAATCTCCCAGCCTCCCCCCCGACTTCTTATCTGTGCATTATCAGGCAAACACGTCTTCATTACAGAGAAGCCAGTGAAGACTGGTTCTGCTCTCTCCATTGTAAGCCTATGAAGAGGGGAGGGGCCGAGGGAGATGAGGGAGCAGGAAGAGGTGACATGAAGGTCAGCTGTTTGTAGACTCTCTGGGCACCTAAAACGCTGGATTCTGGGGTCAGAAAGGTCAGTGCTTATCTATGAACTTACTAAGAGAAAATTGCAGGGTGTTGTGCTTTGCAGAAATCCTCTGTGCTCAGTCACTCCTAACAGCCCCTCCCCTCTCCATAGCCACATAATGGAGACAGAAATCCTGCTTCTTCTGATGTGAGGGGGGAGGCTGGGAGATTGCTTTTTCACTACAGAAGGAAACGCTTTTAGTACATAAAACCTATTACAGAGTTTCTTAAAATCGCTTGTACTGTTGATATTTAATGTTTTCAGAAAAATGACCCTGAAATGACAGTTACGCTTTAAGTGTAGAAATAAACAAGGAAACAAAAACAGATTCTAAAATCAGTTAAGTCTCATCTTACCTAAGTATCATTTTAAGCCTAAAAATTTCTAAATTTTTGACAGTTTCTTCCTGTCCTGGAACACGGGAAGCGAGGTTTTTAAGGGATTTAATTATCATGGAGAGAGCATCATTTTTGGCTTCATTCTTTGCTTCTTTTTTTAATTCATCATCAGTTAAATTTTCTAGAAACTGAGGAACCATTTCTATAATGGGAAGAAAGTATTTCTTGACCGTGTGAAGAGTTAAAAAATCATAGCACTGTCCAAATGGCCTAGAATGAGACAAGAATAAAAAGCATGTTACAGACACAAAACACTTTGCTGGTCAATTACTAAAAATATACACATTTCTAAACATACAAGATGTAAATAAAGCTTACATTAAAAAAAGGTATATGAAACGCAAGAGTGAACTATGCATGAACTAAGGTAAACAATACTGCCACTAACACTGGCTGCATACGAATGATCCCATAGGGTCCTATTCCATGGAGCTATAAATCGGCCGATTATTGCTCCGTGGAATAGAGACAACGATCATCCAATGAAACCTAAAATACTAAAACCTAATGTGTGGAATAGCGATTTCAGAAGCAGCATACATTACCTACACATGTTGCAGGTCTTCTCCTGCGCTCATTCTTCCTCCAGCCGCCACACACAGCAGCAGCTTCAGTGCGGTCTGTCTTAGCTAACAGTGATTGGCTGAGCGGTCTGTCACCTCAGGCAGGCCGCACCGAAGCTGCTGCTGTGCACGGGATCGGGAGGAAAAAGGAGCGCAGGAGAAGACCTGCAACATGCTTAGGTTAAGTATGTTGTTTAAAAAAGGGCTGCAAGGACATCGGTAATGATGTCCCCGCATTCCTCGCTAAACGATTATCAGGTCGTGTAATAGGCCCAGTAAACGAGCGCCGATCAGTGCTAGTTTACATTATTGATCGGGTCCCTATCGGCCCATGGAATAGGACCCATAATATCAGCTTGAGCATGCTTTGAGTCCAGCCGTTCCATATTTGAATACCAGTGGCTGAAGATGGATGCAGCCCTAGGGAGTCCTGGCTGTATCAATGTTTTCCTGGACTACCTCGGGCTGCATCCAACTTCAGCCACCTGTTTTCAAATGCAGAAAGACTTAACTCTAGCATGCTCATGTTTTGCTAGTCTCTAATCAGTATCAAAATACTGCTTTACCTTCTCTGCAGATAGGATGTAATCTATGAAGAACATGAACAAAAAAACAGAAAATTTTTTTACAAATTTAACTTGACACGTATGCAGGGAGAGCGCAGCGGTGATCTTTGGCTGCACACCTTTTGTTGTGACCAAAGTTGCTGTGCAGCCTTAATCTTCGGTTAAGGATAGTGGTTCTTTCTGCTTTACTAATCTGTTAGCTGTGAGACACTGGTACCTAAAGCTACAACATGGAAACCACAGATAAAACCTTTAAACTTACTTTATGAGAGCTGCAATGATTTGCACGTTTAACGCGGAGCCATTCATAAAGCGATCATGCAGTGTCTGGAACCCGTTTAATGTGCCAAACTTATTTATGAGGTCTACTAACCAACCCTTTAAATAAAGAGAGAAATATGTTAGTTACATACAAATCAAATTTGTACCTTCATTTAAGTTTGCAAAACACATTGCAGATGTCGGTAATCTATATGTAGACTGCCAGGTACTCAATTATGATACTACTGCAGGAGATTCTGCAGACTAAGACAAACCTATGCAGCTTTTTACCAGTTACAACTTCATGAATGAAAGAAAAATACAGTCTAAGGCCATGTTCACGCAACGTAAGTTCAGCAGTGCTGAAGGAATCCTGGCTGGCGTGTATACGCTCTGGCCAGGATCCATTGCGGTGCCACGAGAAACTGACATGTCAATTTCTGCAGCCGCTATTCACCGAATATCGGCCGCAGAAAACCCTGTCAGTCCACACAATGAAGCGAGCGGCTGCAGCCACACGCTCTATTGTGTGCAGTGGGGAGCTCTGATCTGGGCACACATGTATACGCCCGCATCAGAACTCAGCGGCGCTAAAGATCATCTTTTCTGATGATTTTTTCTGAGAGCGGCCGGTCTCTTACAGTATCTGAACATAGCCTAAGGGTACTAGTACACGGAACGATAATCAGCCCAATTCGGCCGATTATCGCTCCATGTAATAAGTACAACGATCAGCCGATCGGCTGATCGTTGATATAGGTTCTGACCTATATAAATACGCTGTGATACGGTATGTGTGAAGCTATCCTAACAATTAAAGTATTGGTACAGAAAATGTAACAACTTAACGACTGGCTATATGCCTTTTAACTGCGACCCAGCAGTCGTCGTATACATGCAGTCGCAGACACCTGTCTGCGACTACAGGGAGCCGATTTCAGTCCTATGCTGGGAATTTAACCCTGTGCATGCTGCTATCAACATTGATCGCAGCATGGACAGAAAGCCCTGACATTTCATACTTGTCATAATCACCACACTTGCAGCAAAGAACAGAGATGACTATCGGTTGCTAGGGCTACTGGAGGGTTATACTTACCTTTCATGGCAGTCCTGGCTTCTCTGGTGATTCTGCTGAATCTCACTGATCAATGTTATGCAGAAGCAGAACATTGATCAATATATGCCATCAGTCACCACATGAGAAATTGTATGAATTAATAAAATAAACCATTAATGATCCCACATGGTGATTGGCATAAAAGTAAAATAGCGCCAAACTACAAAATTGCAGATTTTTTTACATTATGAGGAAAAAAAAAAAGATTTGGGAACTACAACTTATGATCTAAGGCATTTCACCCACCTTTGGAGATCGTGGGTCAGGAGGACGGGCAAACAACTCATCTTCTGCCAGCTGGACACCAGCTGGAACTGTCTCTGATGGACGTGTACCATTGTAGATATGAAATTTACAATGAGGGTTTAAGGCCATCGCAAGAAGCTCAAGAAGAGGAAACCAATCCTGGGAAAGCTTGGCCACACATAGTTCCACAAGGCGATGAGTGTTGTTTATAATACACCTCTGTTCATCAAAACAAAGAGCAAATTGAATAAATTCACCAGACTTTAAAACAAACATTAGGCAGCACAGGGCCGGCTTACTGATGTATCATTTGGTTGAAAATACAATCTTCAGTTCTGGGCATTTAGCAACCTTCTAGCTGAGTATGTCAATATCAACTCAAAAAAATATCAACTCTTCCCATACTTATCTGCTGTATGTCCTGCAGGAAGTGGTGTATTCCTGCCAGTCTGACACAGTGCTTTCTTATGCCACCTCTGTCCGTGACAAGAACTGTTGAAAGCAGTAGAAAAATCCTATAGAAAACCTTCTGCGCACCAGACTGGAGAGAATAAACCACTTCTTGCAGGACATACAGCAGCTAATAAGTACTTCAACACTGGGGATTCCTTCTGCCACCAGTTGATTTGAAAGAATTTTTTTTTTTTTTTGCTGAACTGCCCCTTTAACAGATGTATAGATGGGAAGACTTCTCTTTCCAAATCTGGCCTTTTATTCAATAATTGTAAACTAAAATGTATGAACACACCCTGACAAGTATACCAGAAATAGTTAATTTTATTAAAGGAAAGCTACAAAAGAGGAGCCAAAACCTTAAAAGCAGTAGACACTCACATGGATCTCGAACTTCCAGCCGCTCACCGCCTCATCAGTGAGAATTTTGGTAAAGGATATAGTAAGACCATCTCTAAAAAATCGTTGGCATGCTTCACTTTTCACATCAAGGCCTAAGTTGGGGAGCAACACACCAAAATGTTACAACACCTTTAAACCAAGACAAGAAAATAAGCATTTATAGTATGAATTACAAGTAGGTGCAGAATCATGGCACAATTCTCCATGTCTGCATGGTTTTCTTTAATGCAAGGGTGAACCAAGCTGGAGCTGGGAAGTCATTAGCTAAAAGCCATCATAAGAGGGTAAGATTAGAGATGAGGGAACCTGGAGCATGCTCGAGTCCATCCGAACCCGAACTTTCAGCATTTGATTAGCAGTGGCTGCTGAACTTGGAAAAAGCCCTAAGGCTATGTGGAAAACATGGATATAGTCATTGGCTGTATCCATGTTTTCCAGACAACCTTAGAGCTTTATCCAAGTTCAGCAGCCCCCGCTCATCAAATACCGAACGTTCGGGTCCGGATCGACCCCGGTTCGCTCATCTCTAGTTAAGATGACATTTATTGCAGTATACCCTCTACTCAATGGCAACATTAATTACATTTTTCAATACAGTAAAAAAAAACAAAAAAAAAAAAAAAAAAACAGACCAATTTATGCCAAAAAGAAACTTTAGCATTTGGTTAAAGAATTCTTTAGGTCCCCATACACTTTATACTTACATTGGTTGGACCCAATACGAGTCAGTATAAAGTGTATGGGGGTCTCACGAGACTCCACTGACAAATGAGATAACTGCAGCCGGAAATTCACTTCCCAACCTCTTTGTTCTCAGTGAGATAAGTGGCAGGGATAAGAGCAGTCTGGCTGCGGCTCACCCCTATCCATAGAAAATCAAGAGCGTTCGGAACACCCTGCTAAATGTTCATTTTTAGAGGGAGGAGCACAGGGTAAGATTGTTACAGAATGAAATGTGCTCCCATGTCTTCTGTATATTATAACTTTTCAGCAATGCTTCTGGATTGAAGAGATCTTAGTGAAATAAAGTTATTCTCTATTTTCCATTGCACTAAACGTACCTTTTTTACTAAGATCAATAGCAGCTTCTAAAAGAACTTCTAATTCACCTTTCGGCAAAACTGGAACAACCCAGCGAGGTCTAAAAGAAAATGTCATTTTTATTGGAATAAAAAAAAAAATAGACTTCATCAGGCTGTACTGAGAAGAAACGTTTAGGCATGCATGTAACGTCAACCAGTCGCAGTTATTCTTTATACTAGATCATTACTGTTAACATAAATACACCTGCATTATGACCAATCAACCCATCTAAGCCATGTTTAAAGCAGATCAGCTGATCACTGCAGGTCTGACCTCTGAATCTCAACAGTTTGGGCTGGTTAGAAACAGTAGCCAAAAATGTAAGAAATAGTGAACAAGGCCTCAGAGAAAGTGATCTCTGCTTTGAGGTCTTGTGTTTGGGACCCCTCTGATATTTATTTACCATACAGAGACATATCAGGGCTCCAGATGGCGACCAAAATGGTCGCCAATGCGACTAATATTTTGCAAATGGCGCCCAGATTTATTAATCTGGGCGCCATTTGCGACTGGCCCCGGCGGCGGCGCACTGTCTCTTTAAGTTCGGGTCCCCGGCTGATGCGCGGCTGCCGGGGGTGTCCCATCCTATCCCCGGCAGCGCGGCGCATCAGTGAGCTGCCTGGGGCCCTGACTTCCGGCACAGGAAGCGCGCGTCAGAGACGCTTCCTGTGTCAGAAGTCACAGCCCCGGCGTACAGGGAGCTCACTGACGCGCCGCGCTGCCGGGGATAGGACGGGACACCCCCGGCAGCCGCACATCAGCCGGGGACAGCGTCCGAAGAAGAAGAGGATCGCCGGGGGAGCGGGTTGTCAGGTGAGTTTGTGTGTTTATTTTTTTTAAATACTGCTTAGCATAGAGGAAAGGGGGGCATCTATAATGGGGGGGAAGAGAAGGGGGGGCATCTATAATGGGGGGAGAAGAGGGGCCATGTTCAAGGGGGGGAGAGGGGGCTAGCTATAAGGGGAGGGGGTATCTATAAGGGGGGGAGAAGAGGGGGCATCTATAATGGGGGGGAGGAGGGGCATCTATAATGGGGGGGAGGAGGGGCATCTATAATGGGGGGAGGAGGGGGCATCTATAATGGGGGTAGAGGGGGTCATCTATAAGGGGAGGGGGTATCTATAAGGGGGGAGAAGAGGGGGCATCTATAATGGGGGGGAGGAGGGGGCATCTATAAAGGGGGGGAGAGGGGGTCATCTATAAGGGGAGGGGGTCATCTATAAGGGGAGGGGGCCATCTATAAGTGTAGGGCAAACTGGCTGCAGACACTGGGAGATAGATATATGCACAATTATTATTATCAGGGCCCCTCAGGTGTCTGTATTGTAGGGGGTCACTTGCATTAGTCACTAGGAGATATATCTATCTATATACTCATCTTGTGGGGGGTCACTATGGCTGCAGTCATAAGTCTAGCTCAGTATGTATAGACTGTTGCAAGCTTTTAAAGGGAACCTGTCACCCCCGATGCCGGGGTGACAGGCTCCCAACCCCCCGTTAGAGCCCCCTATACTCACCTCATCGCGCCGGGTCCCGCTTCTGAAGATGGTCGGGTCACGGAGATCTCAGCCGCTGCAGCCCGGCGCGCACACTGAGAGATGAGTCCAACCCTCATAGAAAATGACGGAGCGCTGGACTCTCCTGTCATTCTCTGAGCGTTGGACTCATCTCTCAGCGCACGCCGGGCTGCAGCGGCTGAGATCTCCGTGACCCGACCATCTTCAGAAGCGGGACCCGGCGCGATGAGGTGAGTATAGGGGGCTCTAACGGGGGGTTGGGAGCCTGGCACGGGGGTCAACAGGTTCCCTTTAAGTTCAAGTTCAGAAGAGTAAGCCTCATTAAAAGGCTAGCCAAGTGAAGCTGAAGTACTGAGTCAGACTGTATATGGTTGTCAGGTTGCAAGTTTCCATGTTGAACATTTTCAAACTAAGAAAAGAGAGAATCTAAAGGAGGAGGATGCTGCCGTGGCCTCTGCACACAGTAAGTCCCATTTAACATAACATTAATTTTACATGGTTTAAAATGTTGGCGACCAAATATTCTATTTGGCGCCTAAATTTTTCAGGTTAGGAGCCAATGGCTCCTAGGTAAATTTTTTAGTCTGGAGCCCTGCATATAGAGAGGGGGAGGTCCAAGGAAGACAAACCCTTTAAAAAGGTATCCTCTCACCAATTACACATCACCAATTCTAATGAGGACAGCTGAAAAATGGAATAAAAAAACCTCCTTACAGGGTAACTATCACTTCGAAAAAACTAAATTCTTTAACATGCCATATTTACAGCCCCTTTGTTTATTGATGGTCTTGGAGACCTAAGGAAAGCCAATAGGAAACAAATATTCCATCTAATATGTCAGGCACCCTCCCACCCCCATCTTCAAGGCATACACGCTTTTTATCAAATGTTACAAAAAATAACTTTAGACTTTACTAATATACTACTAAAAAAATGAAAAAATTACCTGTTGATCATGTCATCCAGCTTAGCCAGGTCAGTGTGAGGAAAAGCAGGTTCCTCATCTTCGAGTGGGGGTGGTGCGTCCCCTTGTGCCTGCTCCTCGGGAGGGCTGACTGGGGAGTTCTCATTGGAAGAATCAGGTGAGGACGTCTGAACACAAACAAATATGTATGAATAAATAAGAGCACACAATATTATATTATATTATATACATAAATACACACACGTATATATACACATATATACATATATAACACTACTAGAAGGGGCATGCCCTGCTGACACTGAATACACTGTGCTGGTTGAGAGAAGGCAGGAATGTTAACAAACCATGGCTGCCCCGTTCGCAGTTTTTTTTATTACAGGCAAGATATTTTGCTAGTTTTCATATAATTTGTTCTTGCAGGTTAGAAAATGATGCACTGGAAGCAGATACCAGTCCTTGAAGACCATGACCTCAGTTTGCATTGTGACACCAGTTAGTGCATTACCTTCTTGCCAAATTACTTTAAAGGGGTTGTCCGGCGATAAAAAATTATTCACAGAATAACACACATTACAAAGTTATACAACTTTGTAACGTATGTTATGTCTGTGAATGGCCCCCTTCCCCGTGTTTCCCCCCACCCACGCTAGACCCGGAAGTGTGGTGCATTATACTCACCGCATCTCGTGTCGTCCACGGTCTCCGATCCTCAGCAGTGACGTCTTCTTCGGGAGGCCGGCGGATCTTCCCGAGTGCCGGCCGCCCTCTGCAGCGTCATCCGACGCTCAGCCGCGATTGGCTGAGCATAACTGTGCTCAGCCAATCGCGGCTGAGCAGCTGATGACGTGGCCGCGTCATCAGCTGCGATTGGCTGAGCACAGTTATGCTCAGCCAATCGCGGCTGAGCTTCGGATGACGCTGCAGAGGGCGGCTGGCACTCGGGAAGATCCGCCGGCCTCCCGAAGAAGACGTCACTGCTGAGGATCGGAGACCGTGGTCGGCACGTGACAGGTAATGTATAGCGCACCACACTTCCGGGTACACGGGTGGGGGTGGTGGGACACGGGGAAGGGGGCCATTCACAGACATAACATACATTACAAAGTTGTATAACTTTGTAATGTGTGTTATTCTGTGAATAATTTTTTATCGCCGGACAACCCCTTTAAGGAGGTGCAGCACAACCTGTTGCATCTACCAAACATTAAAGGGGGTTTCCAATCTCAGTATGTAATACCCATCCACAGGATAGAAGACAACATATTAATCAATGAGGGTTCAACAACTGGGGTCCCTGAGGTGAATTCAGCCGACCACCGGGTGTTAGGCCTATGCTTTTAATGATAAAGAGATCCTAAGGAGCCATTATAGTTAAAGGGGTATTCCGGGCGGGGGTTATTCTTAAGAGTATGGCTGGGGAAGGGGTGGAAATAGAGGCCGCCAGTCACTTACCTCCTCGATTCCAGCGCCTGGTCCCAGATCGCACCGCCCCGTTCTCCCGTTCCACTTCCTGGTCTGAGCTGCGGCTGGAGACGTGACGTCTCAAGGCGGCTCAGATATTCAGCAGCTGAGGAGAGACTCCGCTCCGACCGCTGAATGGCTGAGCTGCCTTGAGATGTCACGTCTCCAGCCGCAGCTCAGACCAGGAAGTGGCGGCCGGACAGGAGAACGGGGCGGCGCGATCCGGGACCTGGCGCTGGAACCTGCTGCCTCTATTTCCACCCCTTCCCCAGGCATACTCTAAATATAACCCCTGCCCGGTGTACCCCTTTAAATACATTGAACTTACTGAGTAAGGAGCTGCCAGTCACTGCTGGGGCATAGCTACATGGAGTATACTTTGTACTGGGTGGGCCAACAACTGGGGGATGCACAGAAAAGACCTATTATACTATATAGAGACACAGAGGATGCCTATACATATATATGGGGACACAGAGCAGCCTAAATACTATTTGGAGGCACACATTAGGCATAACTGCTTATATGGGAGCACTGTGGGAAGCAATACAATTGCTGCCTCGGAGACCATTAAAATAGTATGAGGCTGCCTGCCTTAAAAACAAAAAAA
The DNA here is from genome assembly GCF_027789765.1 of Dendropsophus ebraccatus. NCBI lineage: Eukaryota > Metazoa > Chordata > Amphibia > Anura > Hylidae > Dendropsophus > Dendropsophus ebraccatus. The sequence goes on from NC_091464.1 coordinate 26,524,842, forward strand.
AAAATAAATATATATATATATATATATATATATATATATATATATATATATATATATATATATATATATATTAATATATATATATAATTTAGAAAAAAGGAAAATTGAGATTTAAATAAAAAAAAAAATGAGAATCATACATAAATGTTAAAAAAAAAAAAAATTAGGTTTTATATATTGGCCACATCCCCTAGTCTTACCTGACTATAATCTAATTTACTTGATTTATACTGCAGGTTAAAAGGCATGTTGGGAACAAAGTTCTTCCATAGTCCAAGGGAAATGCTGCAATAGTTAAGGCAGTCATGCAAAGCAGCTGTGCCAACTAGTGATGTCACGATACCAGAATTTTGAGTTCGATACCAATACTTAATTTTTTATTTCGATACTCGATACCAATTCGATACCAAAGTATGAGAAAAAGCTACACCCCCAACTGTTTTTATGCTGTTATGGTCTTCAGGTCTGCACTATTATGGTGACATCAGGTTATGGGCTTTTTATTTTATTATCTTAGAAATAGTTAACATATTTTTTTTTTTTTTTTTTTAAATAAAAGCTTAAAAGTTGTCCTACTCTGACTACTGTGACTACTCTAACCTTTCATGTTTTGCCCTGTATGGCTGTGGTGTGCGGGATTATTTTCTGCACTGTGATCTGCAGTTTTATTTGGTATCATGTTTGTATACACTCACCGGCCACTTTATAATGCTGCGTTTACACAGACAGATTTATCTGACAGATTTTGGAAGCCAAAGCCAGGAATGGATTTGAAAAGAAGAGACATCTCAACCTTTCCTTTATGACCCGTTCCGTGTTTATGGTCTGTTTCTGCCTTTGGCTTTCTAAATCTGTCAGATAAATCTGCCTGTGTAAACGCACCATTAGGTACACCTGTCCAACTGCACGTTACCACTTAATTTCTAATCAGCCAATCACATGGCGGCAACTCAGTGCATTTAGGCATGTAGACATGGTGAAGACAATCTCCTGCAGTTCAAACCGAGCATCAGTATGGGGAAGAAAGGTGATTTGAGTGCCTTTGAACGTGGCATGGTTGTTGGTGCCAGAAGGGCTGGTCTGAGTATTTCAGAAACTGCTGATCTACTGGGATTTTCACGCACAACCATCTCTAGGGTTTACAGAGAATGGTCCGAAAAAGAAAAAACATCCAGTGAGCGGCAGTTCTGTGGGCTGAAATGCCTTGTTGATGCCAGAGGTCAGAGGAGAATGGGCAGACTGGTTCGAGCTGATAGAAAGGCAACAGTGACTCAAATAGCCAACCGTTACAACCAAGGTAGGCAGAAGAGCATCTCTGAACGCACAGTACCTCCAACTTTGAGGCAGATGGGCTACAGCAGCAGAAGACCACACCGGGTGCCACTCCTTTCAGCTAAGAACAGGAAACTGAGGCTACAATTTGCACAAGCTCATCGAAATTGGACAGTAGAAGATTGGAAAAACGTTGCCTGGTCTGATGAGTCTCGATTTCTGCTTGAACATGACAATGAGTTCACTGTACTCCAATGGCCTCCACAGTCACCAGATCTCAATCCAATAGAGCATCTTTGGGATGTGGTGGAACGGGAGATTGGCATCATGGATGTGCAGCCGACAAATCTGCGGCAACTGTGTGATGCCATCATGTCAATATGGACCAAAATCTCTGAGGAATGCTTCCAGCACCTTGTTGTATCTATGCCACGAAGAATTGAGGCAGTTCTGAAGGCAAAAGGGGGTCCAACCCGTTACTAGCATGGTGTACCTAATAAAGTGGCCGGTGAGTGTATATGTGACCTTTTGATCACTTAATTTTTTTAAGCACCCCCTCTATAGTAAATCCCCCTGTAGTGCTGCAGACTGGAGAGGTGATTCTGCTGAGGGTTGTAGTACATCAAACAGGAAGTATTCACAATGCTGGGAGTGATGGTGCTTGTAATATTCTGTTAGTTAAGATCCAGATGTCTACAGGTTAGTGTGCCCCAAACAGGAAACATTATGGTGGGAATGTTAGTGTCCCAAGCAGGACTGATTATCTGCTGAGACTTGTGGTGCCCCCAGCAGAGGAGACCCCTTTAATAACATGTCAGGTAGAAGAGGTTAAAAAAAAAGAGAAAAAGAAGAACAAAGTGGGCCCCACAGGTATACATATAATAAGAAAGGGTGCTACTGTGTACCCTATACACTAATACCAATGGAACAAAACAAAAAATGACAGAAATATAGGATATATAAATCACAGTGCACACCAATGAAATGTAATTAAAATAACTTCATTAAGCCGGCTAATGGTGCGTTTACAGACAGATTTATCTGACAGATTTTTGAAGCCAAAGCCAGAAACAGACTATGAACAGGAGACGGGTCATAAAGGAAAGACTAAGATTTCTCCTCTTTTCAAATCCATTCCTGGCTTTGGCTTCCAGAATCTGTCAGATAAATCTCTCTGTGTGCAGGCACCATTACAAAAGAAATGATAAAAGCAATTAAAATGGTATGAACGGCAGCAGCCTCATAATGCAGGCTGTGCTCCACTACTACAAGTCTTGCCACATGCAAGCCTTTACCTAAGAGGACGATAGAGCAAATCGTCAGAAAATGCATAATGGTATATAACCAAAAAAATTCAAATGATATCACATGCAATACTGACAAAATACCACCTGCTAAGTCTATGTCCCCATGTAGTAGTGGAGGAAAAAACTGCACGGTTATCGCCACCACGTCCTGACGAAGCCATAATATGGTGGCGATACCCATGCAGTTTTTTCCCCCACTACTACATGGGGACATAGACTTAGCAGGTGGTATTGTGTCAGTATTGCATGTGATATCATTTGAATTTTTTTTTTATATACCATTATGCATTTTCTGACGATTTGCTCTATCGTCCTCTTAGGTAAAGGCTTGCATGTGGCAAGACTTGTAGTAGTGTAGCACAGCCTGCATTATGAGGCTGCTGCCGTTCATACCATTTTAATTGCTTTTATCAGGTAGGAGAGATCACATATAGGGGAGGTGGGAGGGGTGGCATAATGCTGTCAGGATGACCCTGGCCCGTCTTCCTGCTCTGATCAACCTTGGACACACACACCGGAGTCCTTGCCGGCAGAATGGAGAAAGGAGGCTATCATTACAGGAGCCGATAAAGTTAAAGACCACAACACAAGACATGTGTGCATTATCATCCCCTGCACTGATAACCTCCGACCTCCATTCTGAGGCTGCCAAGAAGCTGCGGGACCCTGATGTGTGTGTGTCCGAGGGTCATCACTACAACAAGACTGTCCCTCCACCCGCGGACCCCCTCACCCTGCGGCAGGCTGCAGTCATTAGCGGAGGGGATCTGCTACACATAGTAGCCGACCCCCACTGCTTCTGGAACGGGTCAGATGCTGCTGTCAGTGGGACAGCGTCAGCTACAGCTACATAGGCGGCACATGCGATCGCTATGTGCCGGCTATAGCTTATCACTGCTGTGAGCGGAGGGAGGGGAGGGACGGAGGAGGTGACACCAGGGGGCAGCACCCAGAGAACATGGCCAGCGCTCAGTTAGCCGCCGGCCATGTTCTCTGCTTTCGATACCAGGAAATCCTGGTACTGAACAGTATTTTTGCCCGAAATATCGATAGTAGTATCGATATTTCGGTGCATCATGCATCCCTAGTGCCAACCATGAAATACTGGCGAGTGGCCACTCTCCCTGCTATTGCTGGAAAGAACCATCTGACTCATATCGCCTGGACTATTAGATTATCACATTCCCTATCTTGTATGGCATAAGCGCAAAAATTCAAAGTGCAAAACTGCTGATTTTCTGTTACATCACATCCAGAGAAATGTAATAAAAAGTGACCAAAAAGCAAAATACACAAAAGTGAGGTAGCGACAAATAGTAAAGATTATGGCACAAAATATATTTTACTACTTGCAAAGAATTAAAGAATTGGGTTTCATTGTATTGGTACTGACTTGAGGAATGTAGATAACATGCCAGTTTTACCCAAAAATGAACAGTGTAAAGACAAAACCTGTCCCCTGTGGCAAAGTCGGGTGATTGGACATGATTTGAAAAGACCCAGCCCATAGCACAACAGACACCGCAGCATATGTAAGATCTCACTGCTGACAAGGCATCAGAACACAAACCTACCCATGGAGAAGGGAACCAAGATGGAACTTTTTGGCCTCAATTTTAAAGTGTGAAATCTGGAGAAAAACAGGCACAGCTCACCACTGGCATAACACTATCACTATAGAGAAGCATGGTGGTGGAAGTATCACGCTGTCCGGTGTTTTTCAGCAACCACAGCAAAACTGGCAGAATGGTCACACATGTAAGGCTGATGATTTATCTTTTGTCCAACCATATAAATTCAATCAGCCAAAAAACGGTGTTTGCTCGCTTGTCAGCTGACTACTGGTCCATTTACACAGGCCAATTATCTGTATGGAGTGTTTATCATCAATAATCAGCCAGTGTAAAAGTGCCATTAAGGTGTAAACTGCGAATATCATTGGTAGACCACAATTATCAGGCTATTTATGTTAAGGTACACTCCAAAGGTTATACTAAGTATACTGCAGCGTAACCACAGAGCCGCCATAGACTGTAACGGATGAGATGCAGTCCACTAGTGACTACATCTGGTCTAGTATACAAACATACACCTTTTGTTTGCAGACCATAACGTGTAGTAGATTACTCTTGTGTCCTGCAAACAAAATTCACATTTGTAAATGGGGCCTAAGAAGCCTCTTGAAAATATCAGAACATATAGGTTTTACTTTAGGATTATCATAACATATGCAGAAAAAAAAAGTAAAAAAAATCTGGTTTTAGTCTGACTAAAATAGATGGCAAATTACAGATCTATCGAATTTACTACCAATCTGTGTGCGAGTAAACCCAGTTTACAAAGCGTAATTACCTTCAGAGGGGTGCAGTGTGGGTGAAACATGAAGGTTCTTTATACAGCTACAATACAGCTCCACTGATAATCTATTACAACAGCCATTCTAAAGCTGTGACTGCTGCTGTGAGAGCTGCTGATAGGGTCCATCATACTGGTAGTGGTACCGAGGTGGGGCAGTGCTGCTACTATTGGGCAGAGGGGTGGGACGCCTGGTAGTAGGTGTATGTTCGTGAGGCCCAAGATATATATATATATATATATATATATATATATATATATATATATATATATATATATATGGCCCTCCATTATAAAATTTTTAAATCTGTTTATCCCCAGCAAGACTGTTTCTGTAACATTTGTTTAAAAGGAATCTGTCACTAGGTTTATGCCGCCTTAAATGAGGGCAGCATAAACTAATGACAGAAATGCTGAACAGATTGGTGTATTACTTACATCATTCTGTTCAGCCGTTCTCCTAATATGCAGCAGAGTAGGATTCTTGCCACACCCCTCTCCCCGCCCTCCAGCTGCTGATTGACAGCTAACTTCCTATATGCAGCATGGATAGATAACTGCCAATCAGCAGAGGGTGGGTGGAGTTTTCTGCTTCTCATGAATATTGAGGACTACTGGGCTTATGCAAATAATGGAGAGGACTACTTATTGTCCATGTTATTCAGGAGGATATCTCTGGATCAGCTGCACAGAACAATGTAAGTGATACATCATTCTGTTTAGCTTCTCTGTCAGTAGTTTATGCTGCCCTGAGATAGGACAACATAAACTTGCTGACAGAGTCTCTTTCAAGAGGTTAAGCACCATTACACAAATAGTAGCTGCTTTCCTTCACAAATTGTGCCACTCTTGTCCTCAGTACGTGTGTGGTATTGCAGCTTAGCTCCGCTGAAGTGAATGGAGCAGAATTATAATACCACACAATCCAAAGCAAATCCGGGCACTTGCCAGTAATGCTCAGAAGTATTTTTGTAGATTCACAATATATCCAATATAACAGACACAGGCTGCAGCTCTGCGATAGCCTTTTTAAACTGGCAGGTGTAAAGGGCGATCGCCAAAACACGTCCTGTGTCTGTTATATTGGATATAATGTGAATCTACAATAAAACTTCTGAGCATTATTGGTGAGTGTCGGGATTTACTTCGGATTTTGCTATTGGGACTTGCTCCTTCCATGAGCACAGCTGCTTTTCCTGGAGTGCCGTCTAAAATCTTTCTATATAATAAATACTACTTCACACAATTTAAGGACGAGGTAGTGCCCTTTCTGGAAGAAAGCAATTATGTTTTCCTATTCCTGGATAACCCCTTTAAAGTAACTGTCGTTTTTTTTCTGCAAAAATATATAACAGTGACACTTTTAGGGTGCGTTCACACCTACAGGATCCGCAGCAGATTTGATGGTGCAGATTTGATGCTGTGTTCAGTTGTTTAAATGAAATCTGCTGCGGATCCGCAGCAGAAAATACGCTGCGGATCCAGTAAGTGTGAACGTCCCCTAAGGGAGGCAGACATTAGTTTTATGTTGCCCTGGGCAGCATAAAATAGGGTTGGTCAGTTCATGTACCACATTGTTTTAGAGAAATCATAGTAGAAAAAATGAGCCAGGAAATTAATTATCTGGGTGGACCAAGATGTCCTGCTGACCTTAAAGGGGTACTTCGGAATATTTTTTTCTTTTTCCAAGCAACTGATTTTAGCAAGTTACTTTAGTTTAGAAATCTCAAGTCATGGACATAAATGGCAGCAGAGAGCACTGTGTCAGACTGGAAAGAATACACCACTTCCTGCAGGACATACAGCAGCTGATAAGTACTGAAAGACTTCAGATTTTTAAATAGAGGTCATTTACAAATCTGTATAACTTTCCAATTCCAGTTGATTTGAAAAAAAAAAAATCTCTCAAGTACCCCTTTAACTGATGTATGTGTATAGGGCAAAATAAACAAACCCAGCACATTGGTGAGAAGCCAACTCTGGCAACTAAGGTGACTTTCTGCTGTATTACTAGTCAAGAGTCACAAAGCCCGAAGCCCATTCAACCATAGACAAGAAGATTAGATATTACGTTCAGAGTAAAAGTCGACAACATAGCAGAGCAGATAGATCTGAGATCCTACCTGATTCTGTTGGAGTGGAGGCTGGGACTGTCCATCGGGAGCCTGGCCCTGGCTTTCATTCCCTCCAACTGGAGAGCCACGGGTCGTGGCTGTCATACTCGACACAGGGCAGATCTTTGCAATTTTGTCTGTTTATGTAGCAGTCGCAAGAGAAGAAATTATAGTCCCTTTGTTAAAGATGACAAGCCGGCATATGTCTGTCTTACGAAGCTCCACCTCAAACACAGAATGTTTTGCAGAGACCATTGCATAACCTGTATGGGAGGGGGGGAAAAAAAAAAAACATTTAACACAGAGCTCAGGAAACAAACATACATTTAATATAATAGGTTTGAATACCTTTGTATTCATACATTTTCTTTTAATAACGTTATAATACAAAGTCTTCAAAGTTTCCCTTTAATTAGACATTTTTAGCCAGGAAAAGAGCGTGCAAAGCTCGGTCCTCTCCTGCCTCTGTGTCACGTGATAAGTTGGGCTTCTAATGTAAGGGTACCATAACGTTAATCGGCCGAATCGACACGATTCGGCAGATTATCGCTCCATGTAATAAATACAACGATCAGCCGATGACAACGATCTTCGTTGATATAGGTTTGGACCTACTTTCGTCGGGCGCATGTAGCGGTGCGCGGCCGGCGACTGACTATATACATTACCTATCCACATTCCAGGGCTGCTGCTGCAGTCTTCTTCTCCCCGGGCCCTGCACGCTCTAGCTTCAGATGGCCTGTCAGCTGACAGGCCGCTCAGCCAATCACAGGGCGCGGCGGTCCCGGCCTGTGATTGGCTGAGCAGCCTGTCAGCTGACAGGCCACTCTGAAGTTAGAGCGCGTGGGACCCGTGGAGAAGACGACGGCAGCAGCAGCCCTGGAGCCTGGATAGGTAATGTATGTAGTTTAAACAAGGACTGCAAGGACATCGGTAACAATGTCCCTGCAGCCCTTGTTAACGATTATCGGGCCGTGTAATAGGTCCAGTAAACGAGCGACGATCTAGCAGATCGCTGCTCGCTTACAGGTATTATCGGGCCCCCATCGGCCCATGTAATACCACCCTAAGTCTATGGAACCCATCTGATTATACGGACACAGCGCGGGGAGTGGATGTGCTGCAGCACGGGCCTCTCCTGTTTGTTCTCACGACCGGTACAGGTCAGAACACTCAGATTTCACATATCTCTATGACATGTCAAAAGCTTTCTATGGTGACAGTGACACTTTAATGTGTACATAGGGCTGTCCCGTAGCTCTCAGTGAACCGCTTCAGCCACTCCACCATACCTCTTTATTAATATTTAGACATGACTCTACTGCCACCCACAGAAGGCAGTAATAGTTATAAGGAGGTGTGCTACAGGAGATCGGTAGGCTACAGTACAGCCCCCAGTGGGCCAAATTCTGTAGACTGCAGCCATCACTCAATACTTAAAATCAATCACGCAGCACTATAAAAAGTCAGTGTAACCCAGACTATGGGCAAGTAGCACACAAGCTAGTTAAATGCATAGTTATGCTTACGTAATATGGACGCACGTCTGGAATGACCACGTTTTTAATGACACAAACCGATAGTAGTCAGCCTGTGTAAAACCAGCCTTAGGGCCCTATTACATGAAGCGAAAAACTGCAGAATCAGGACGATTTAGCAGATCATCGCTCCATATAATAAAGAATGATCAGCTGATGACAACAATCATCATCTGTAGGTCCTGACTTAAGAAAAAAAAAATAAAAAAAATCGGCCACCGGGTGAGCATTGCAATACACAGCCGACTGCTGAGGACTGTGTAAAGAAAATAATAAACTGTATACATTACCTCTCCATGCTTTCCAGAGTTCTCTTTGCTTCTGCACACTCCCTGCAGCCTCTTGTAAAATTTGAAAGGCCGTCTCTGCCTGAGCCAGTTACTTCAGAGTCGGCCTCTAAAGTTGTACCAGCGGCTGCAGGAAGTGTGGAGAAGCAAAGAGAACATTGGGGAGCGTGGAGGTGTAATGTATACAGTTTATTATTTACTATATACCGCAATGGTTGCACGATAATCAGGCCAAGTCATTGGCTCAGTAAACAAGCACTGACCTAGCAGATCGGCACATGTTTACTAACTAGAGAGAACGATGTCGGCTGATCGTTGTAGTCATCTGTCTTTCAACATGTTAAAAGACAAGCGACTCATAGCAGTGATCTGCTGCCATCGCTCCCTGGAATAGGAGTGGCGGCAGCAGACCGCTGCTATATTCTATGGGCTACCCGGACGATCAAGCAAGAGATCAGTGTCTGCTGAAATGGACTGACGCAACCACACTCTTATGGAGACTGCCATCTTACCGGAGCTGTTTTTTTTTTTTTTTTTTACAGCATTTAGTGACATGCTTTACAGCAAGCCTCATGGACATAAATGACAATAGACAATGTCTGTCCCCTTAAGATAAACATGAAGCAGCTACTGAGCGTATTCTGTGACCTTTCCAGAGGTCATTCCACAACGAGCTGCTATTGTCTCCTCTATCTACTGCTGTCACATGATGCTACAATGCTGCACAGATTACTTTACAGCAGCCTCCTCCTATCACCACAGACACAACAGAAGTCTCAGCTTAAAAAAGTGCAACATTTATCATTTGTAAAACTGAATTACCAGAGAAAACTTCAGTCTACTGATCTACCAGCAAAAAGGGGGGGGGGGGGTAAAAAAAACCCCACACAAACAATACTTGCCATGTTTTAAAACAGGGAAAGGGAACCTTCGGCCCTCCAGCTGTTGCGAAACTACAATTCCCATCATGCCTGGAGGGCCGAAGGTTCCCTTTCCCTGTTTTAAAAGTTTATAGAAATATATTAAATGCGTGTTACTAAGGCAATAAAAATTGAAATGGGTCACAATAAACATGCCTTAAGGGTGCTATTATACTTTGTGGACAAGCCACATTCACCGCACCCACATTGCTATTACCATGCAGCACTTGTAGCTGAAACCACATGTAACTATTACAGGTAATGCACATGCAGTTCCCAAAGAGTCACTGCTTACAGGTCCCAGTCTCTTATCATCCAATGGCAGCAATGACCTTTAAAAGGGATCTCTGATGCTTATAGCGGATTCTTTTTGGTCCTACGGTGCTGCTCAAATCGTGCGTGCGGTGAGGTCACGGCTTATCTGGCCCCTTTTCTTTCTCCAGGGCTATTTAAGGACGGGAGTCAGTGTCTCTGATGCATCTCTGTGAGAGCGCTCCCATACAGATGCATTGGAGACTATGCCTTACAGCTAACCTAGCTGCAGAGCTCAAGCTGAAGAGGTCACTTGGGCGCCGGTGGGATTTGAGTGGTGCCGTAGAACCAGACTGAAGCTGCGCCGCAGGACACTGATCATCACTGGTAAGTATATGTGCCAACCTACAGTGAGGGGATGGATTAAAAAAAAAAAAAAAAAAAAAAAGGGAAAAAGACTGCTTCTTTAACTGTGTGGCATCCAACACTTGACTTCCCCACCAACCATCAGAGTATAGGGGCCATGGGCATTCTAAGGTTATGGTACCATCATAAGACAGCAACCTGTCAAAGTTTTCTGACAATGCGACATACTGGCAGAGGGCTACTGACTATTAGACCATTTTCCCAAATGTGTACATTCATTTTGTGGGACTCAGAAGTACAGTAGTATTATATAAATAGAGCCTTGCTGGCAACATTTCTGCTTCCAATTCTCACTTTCAATGCTGCAGATTTAGCTCCATTCGGTAAAGCCAATCCAAGTCCAGGCTAGTGAAACGTGGTGTGTTCTACAAAGACAATTCTGCAAGGATTTACCAAATTTAGTCTACAAAGTTCTCCGAGCCATCAGAAGCAGATCCATCAAGAACAGATGAGACTAGTGATAGATAGAGATTATATATATATATATTATATATATATATATATATATATATACACATATATATATATATATACATATATATATATATATACACATATATATATATATATATATATATATACATATATATACATATATATATATATATATATACATACATATATACATACATGTATACATATACATACACACACACACACACCTTGGTTCTCGAATCTAATTGGTTCCGGAAGGCAGTTTGAGACACAGAGCAGTGTCTTCCCATCGGAAATAATGTAAACGTGTTTAATTGGTTCCAGCACCCACCAATAATTACCTACAGTTCCCATATATTACACTGATAAGTGCTCAGTTTAATCTATACAGTACATTACAGAGCAGCACTATACTGTACAGTACATTATACACAAGAAACATTCAACAAAACCAGCAATTATAGTACAGTAGTCACTGACTCCTCACTCATCCTTTACTGTATAGAGTCCCTCCATCCCAGCACTGTAACAGGAGATGGAGGTGCACTGTCTGTACTACTTCTGTACTATATATGCACTCCAGCAGTCTCATACAGTACTGTTCTGTATGTGAAGCCCCACCAGTGCTAAACTCGCCAGGTACAACCCACCATCCACACACACAAAAACGTTCAGATACCAAGTACTTCAAGACTGGGGGCCCAAAAAGTGTTTGAGAACCAAGCAAGAGTTTGAGAACCAAAGCAAACTTTCCTTGAAAATACGAGCAGTTTAAGAACCAAGGCACCACTGTATATACATATAGATCAAATGCAACATGAGAAAATATTACTTTACTGAAAGAGTAGTAGATGATTGGAACAAACTTCAAGCAGATGTGGTAGTAAATCTAGAGTAAGTGAATGTAAACCTGCCTGGTATATATATATTTCTATACTAAGATGATAAGAAAGGAAATAATATAAAGGTGAAGTAGATGGACCAGGTGGTCTTTTTCTACAGACAATCTTCTGTTTCTATCATATACATTAGTAATATATGGTCTCTGGAGCAGCCCAATTACTTTTTCCTGGGATGTAACTCCTTTCACCGTCCATTCTGATAGTGCCTAAGACTCAACACTAGACCATGTCTTTTTTTTATAACTATCACCAAACCCCAACCTTTTCCAGCAGCCACAAAACAAAAGCAGAGAGAAACACACTCATTCACAAAAGGTTAAAGATCATTATTTTGTCATTCAAAGTAATGAAAGGCGATTTCTAGCAGATTCCATTGTAACAAGCACTCGAAGGGAAAAACGCACAGCGCACATTTAAAGGGGTTGTCTGGCCACTAAAATTCAGCTCAGAATATTGTATAATAATAAATGAGTCACATTCCCCTTACAGAACTTTCTCCCTCAGTCTCCTGCTCTATGGGAAGGTAACACAAGGTTAGATTTCTAAAGGCCTTATTCCACTGAACGATTATAGGCCGTATTCGGCCGATAATTGTCCCGTGGAATTGACAGCAACAATCAGCCGACATCGTTCATGTTGGCTGATTGTTGCAGTCGTTTGTTTTTCAACATGTTGAAAAACAAACGACTGATACAGCAACGATCTGCTGCCATCGCTCCGTGGAATAGGAGAGTCGGCAGCAGCAGACCACTGCTGTATCCTATGTGCTGCCCGGACGATCAGCGATCCCCCGGGCAGCCTCCTGTCAGTCAGCACGTGAAATAGGCCCTTAACACGCTGCTGGATTTCTGCAATACACTTGGGTGTCTGGTCTTGCTATTGCCCGCCATGTATACCTTAATGTCCTAGTTCTAGGGATTTCAGACGACGTGCTGAAGCAGACACGATAATATCCATGATGTTCATGAACTACATACATAAATGAGTTTTCATTGTCAGCTATGCTGCTTCCTTTGTCTTGTTCTGTGGGTGGCGTTTCTTTTGCCAAGATTACTTGGAACAGCATCTCCACACGGATTTAGAAAGATCTCAATCTGGTAAGTTAAGAATGGAAGAGAGTGTAGGAGAAAAAAATGGGTGAAATTCTGAAGAAATAAGGATTAAGGGAAGGCCCTAACCAGCCTGATTCGGAAGATCATCACTGTAATAGAAACAACGATCAGCCAATGGAATGATCATTGGCTGATCGATGTCATTGAAACCTGCTTAAGGGCATCTTTACACACATCAAATCGCAGCAGGTTTGATGCTGCGAGCCCGCTATACTTTCATTCTGCTGCGAGTATGTAAATGCCGGCCCACCGGAGCATACTTTACCTGGTCCACGCTCTGGCTGCATCTGAGGCTCCCAGTTCTCGTACGTCCCGCTCAGCCACTCAGTGCATGGCCCTGCCGCAGTTACTGATTGGCTGGGCAGGACCTACAGGCGGAGCAGGTAAAGTATGCTCCGGGCGGCGGCTGGTTAAGGGGGCCAGCATTTACACACACGCAGCAGAATGAAATCCGCTGCAATTCGCTAAGTGTGAAGCTGCTCTAAAAATCAATATCAATTCTTTGGGCGGACGGCAGAATCGACCTGAGCATAGAATGGAGTTTATGGAACGGGCGAGAGTCAATTGGGAGCGTGCGGGGGCGAGTGGCGGAATGTTTCCCGCAAGAATCCCGGTGTGCACAAACACAGTTTAAAATTTCAAAGTAACGGTAATACTGCCCCAAACTACTTACTCTCTGATGTCCCGCTTAGCCAACCAGTTAGCTGAACCGCAGAGACGGATTGGCTGAGCGGGCTGCCGGAGAAGCAAGCGGGAGCTAGGCCAAGTAATTTATTAGCCCGGCAGCAGCGGGTTAAGTGGGAAGTGACAGAAAAGTGAAAGTTAAGTAGAAAATGACAGTACCGGGTATCTCAGTGGATTTCGCTGCGTAAGTCGAAGCGTGAAATTCCCTGCTATATATGTTTTTATGGGGAGGGAGAGGGGCAAGGTAACACTGTGGCTCGGCATGCCTGTATTTGTAGTACAAATGCAGCTTGAGAACAGAGCCTTCTGGGTTTTGTAGTGAAGGGGCTGGGGATGCACAGCCTATATAATGCTATTATATAAAGAAAAACGTTTATACGTAGTAGTGGAAAGTACACCATGCTAGACTATGACCGTGCCAGCTGGAGTGCTCCAATAACAGTGCCAACCGTGACGACAGCCAGTATCCCCATAATAGTGCCAGCCACAGTGCCCCCCTTCCATAATGACAGGCAGTATTGCCATAACATAGGGGGGCTTTACTACAGTGGGGTTACAGTGTGAAGCCATACAGTTGCTGCCTCAAACACCAATAAAAGGCGCCTGCAAGTAGAAACATTTTTTTGTGGGGGGCCATATTGCTCAGCCTACATATTCGTAAATTTGAGAATTAAATTATCTATATTATAAAATAACCCTGAAATCCTTCAGTTTTTATTCTGGCCACACAGCCTAATATTATGCGCAGACTGTTCTAGCAGTGACCTCCTCATGGCCACATAACGGAGTGAGCTTTCATAGCGCTCCTACGTATAGATAACAGCAGCTGAAGAACACAAGAGAAATAGGAACAAATTAGGAGAAAAATAAAACAAACCTTTCAGGCTTTTAATCCACACCTTAAAAATATTTATTGGCTAAAAGTTCACTCCACAGAAAAACTGCAGTTGAGCCCTACGTCTAATGTACAGTAGACTTAGCGGCAATTTTTATTTTTCGGCACATACCAGGAAGAGCTCACCTGCTTAACACAAAATATACTAGCTTAAAAATGGAGAGTAAATACTAATATGGACCTATAGCTGTAATATGCTGCACATTTTTGAATATCACTAAGACGACAGCACTTACAAGTGTCAGGAGACAGGCAGTACACCTACTATTCCCCACGTACCCGCTTAGTTTTGATAACATTGGGACAGCCAGGCATGCTCAGTCCAACTGCAATCTCTAGGATTTACTGGCAGTTACAGCAGGGTCATAGTTCAGAGAGCAAACCAGGAAGTCCTTAAAGTGATACTTCCCCCCCCCCCCCCTTACTCTATGTGCGGTTCTCCGCACCATCCACAAGCCTAGATGCAGCACATTAAATATATACCTGTATAAAACTTGTCTCTGTCTTCTCTTTAAAATCGCTTCATTTGTCGGCAGTGTCCACCAACCAAAAGGAAGCGATTTTAGAGCAGAAAGACGACACAGACAAGTGTCATATACAGGTATATATCTAATGTGCAGCATCTAAGCTTGTGGATGATTTGGAGAGCCACACAGAGTGGGGGGGGGGGGGGGGGTGACAGTATCACTTTAAATCCATGGGGAAGAAAAATGGTAGTCATCTAAGTTACTTAAAGTGTAATTTTTTTTTTTTTGCAGAAATCATTAGTATAAGCGATTTTGAGAAACTCTATAATAGGGTTTTATAAGTCTTCTTTGCCTTTTGCCTTTCTGTACTCAAAAAGCAATCTCCCAGCCTCCCCCCCCCTTCACTTCTTAAGGGCCTTCTTAGAGGAGCAAATGAGCGCTTAGCGCTTGTTTGCTCCTCGTTCCCCGCTCGCTGCCGCCGCTATTTAACGCGGCTCCAGCGAGCGGGTGAGTGCGGGAGGGGGCGGCAGGGAGCTGCGGGGGGGGGGGGGGGGGGGGGGGGCTGATCGTCCGTGCAGCCCATAGAATATAGCAGCGTCTGCTGCCAACGCTCCTATTCAACGGAGCAACTGCAGCAGATCGCTGCTATATCAGTCGCTTGTTTTTCAACATGTTGAAAAACAAGCGACTGCAACAATCAGCCGACATGAACGATGTCGGCTGATCGTTGCACTCTATTCCACGGGACCATTATCGTCCGTATCGGCCGTATACGGACGATAATCGTTCCGTGGAATAGGGCCTTTATCTGTGCATTATCAGGCAAATCAGTCTTCATTACAGATAAACAAGTGAAGATGGGTTCTCCTGTGTCCATTACATCCTATGGAGGGGGGGAGGGGCAAAGGGAGATGAGCGAGCAGGAAGAGGAGACATGAAGGTCAGCTGTGTGTAGACAGTCTGGGCACCTAAAACGCTGAATTCCGAGGTCAGAAAGGTCGGTGCTTATCTAGGAACTTGCTGAGAGAAGATTGCAAGGTGTTGTGCTGTGCAGGACTGCTCCGTGCTCACTCACTCCTCTCAGCCCCTCCCCTCTCCATAGCCACATAATGGAGACAGAAATCCTGCTTCTTCTGAAGTCAGGGGGGAGGTAGGAAAACAGCTTTTTCAGTACAGAAGGAAACTCTTTTGGTAAATAAAACCTATTACAGTTTCTTAAAATCGTTTGTACTATAGATATTTATTGTTTTCAGAAAAATGACAGTTCCGCTTTAAGAAAAAGAATAGCACATTTGTTCTCCTATACTGTATATGTGGTACACACCTGATTTTGCTTTCTTTGCAAAAAGGATGAACTTTCTTAATGTCAAAGAGGCAAATTACACAACTGAACTCTTTAGGTTGGGTTGCCAGAGGACACTTAGGGCATATCCTGTGCTTAAGTGCCATAAGTGATCAGTGATCCCACCTGCCAAGTGCATGAAACCGTTCTGTACTCCGCTTAACAGCCGGAGCATCACCCTACTGGGAAAAATTGAACAGGTCATCACAGCTTTAACCCAGCCCTGGATCAGAGGGAATTCTGTAATTCATACCTATTCCAAACACAGTGACAAACCACCTAAACTTTCTTCAGCACCCGTCGTTCCCTTCCTCTTGGTGCGATAACTACAGAAAAAAATAAGCTAAAATGGCACACCCATGTACATTAGTAGTTATAAAAGGAATATATCATCACACATAAGGAATATATCATCACACATACACAAGTCCAAGTGTTAATGCTAGATAAGTGCACTTCATGGATGGATCATAAGTTCTTGGTTAATTCCCTTAGAGGGGTTTTCCAGGTTTAACAAAAAGAAAGGGAGGGGGAGGAGGGGGGGGGGGAATTGATATAGGATAGAATAAAAAAAAAAAAAAAACATAACCCAGCTGGTCCAGCACCACCATGAAGTCTGTGGATCCCCCAGAGATGTCACCATGCACCGGACATTAAAATACGGTAATTCAGTGGTCGTGTGCACTGGAGATAGACGTGGCATCTGAAACAGTCCACAAGAACACAGGTTACTCCTCTCCAACATCTGCAGTACATCTGTCCCCTGGGAACGTACCCCAACAGTAATTCACCCTTTAGTAATGAGAAGGTTTTTTACTCCCTCTTCATCACTGGTCCCGTGTCATCACCCTTCAGTTTTTCTCCTTTGACAGCTCTGTTGAGCTATACGAGAACAAGATCTTGGTTAGCCGTCTGATTTCTTTTTTGTACGTTTCGCATTCAGTTTATGCACTTTTTTCAGCAAGATTACTACAGCATTATGCTTGGCATCACCTTGACAAGGTTTGATGATGGAACGGAAGATTCATTACTTCTGTTATAAATGGAAGCAATGCTCCTGGTGTGAACACTGTCTAATAGATACAGTAAACACAGTTCACAATGCTTGGAAATGTGGCTATGCTCGCCCATTCACATCACTACTACATACAGCCAAGCCATAAACGGAGGGGTCCAATGCCATATAGTGCTTAGGCCATGGGCTACAAGGGCATGTTGGTGATGAGGATAAGGCCATCTCATCACTGCAGGTCACAGCAGCAGCCGCATGGAATGGGGATTAAAGCGTAACGGTCTTTTATTGCAGAAAACAGTAGTATAGGCGATTTTAAGAAACTGTATAATAGATTTTATTAGGCAAAAAAGCCTCTTTCTGTACTCAAAAAGCTATTTCCCAGCCTCCCCCCCTCACTTCTTATCTGTGCATTATCAGGCAAACACGTCTTCATTACAGAGAAGCCAGTGAAGACTGTGTTCTGTTGTGTCCATTATATCCTATAGAGGGGGGAGGGGTCAAGGGAGATGAGTGAGCAGGAAGAGGAGACATGAAAGTCAGCTGTTTGAAGACTGTCTGGGCACCTAAAACGCTGGATTCAGGGGTCAGAAAGGTCAGTGCTTATCTAGGAACTTACGCTATTACGTAATTTTTCATTCTTTTTTTACTATTGCAAGTAGTGGAGAAATAGTTTTTGTTTGCTTTTTTTTTTTTTCTTTAAAGGGAACCATTCACCCCGTGGCCCCAGCAGAAACTGACATACAGTGACATAAAGGTCAAAATACTTACCACATCGCTCCCGATCCCGTCCCGGATCCCGTTGTCGACACTGAGAAATCGCTGATTCTTCTTTTCGCGCCCATTATGGTAATGAGCGCCGCCGGGTCCGAAGTCCAGCCTTCTCCCCCCCCCCTCCGACACTTGATTCGACGCCGGGTCCTCTTCCTCCTCGTCTTCTTTCTTCTCGCCGGATCCCATGCAGGCGCCGTGACAGTCGTTTTCGGCGCACGCGCAGTAAACAGTGAAGCTGCGGAGCCGATTGTCTCGAACACGTATCCTGTTTACCGCGCAGGCGCAGAAGAGGTGACGAGACCATCGCAACGGCGCCTGGGCGGGAATTCGTCAGAAGACTGAAGACGTCAATCAAGTTCCAGGAGGCGTGGATGGGCGGCGACGAGAAGAGGACCTCATGAATAAGTTGGACTCGTCCGTCGTTTCCTATGGACGTTGGACTCTGGGACGGGACCGGGAGCGATGTGGTTAAGTATATTGACCTTTATGTCACTGTATGTCAGTTTCTGCCGGGGGCCACGGGGTGAATGGTTCCCTTTAATATGACAACCACAGGCTGTATCCATGTTTTCTCAGACTCCCCAGAGTTGTATCCCACTTCTTCAGCCCAGTGCATCAGTAACCCCTTCTCCCCTTGCCATTTGTAGTAGTGTACTGTGTATGCCAGTTCAGTGGACCTTCACCAGCACTATGTCATTGTATAGCAGTAAGGAGTGACTGTAGTGCTGCGATTGGCAACTAAGGGAGGAAGTGTTCTCTGCACCTATTACTGGCTAACGGGAGCCCAGCGATCACCCCTAGAAATGGAGAGAGAAATAGCTTTATACCACGAATCACTAACAGCAGAGAAAGCCCAAACAAAATCATCATTCTAAAAAGGATTAGTCTGACAAAAATAGGCAGGTGCTATTTTTTATTATTTTAATCTGCACCAAATTACCCAGATTTTCAATGCTCTTTTACCATGCTTGTGACTATTTTATTCTAAGGCCTTATACATATGTTCCGTGTTTCACGGACATGACGTCCATGGAAGGCCTGATGCGGAGTCCCCCCTCCTCCGTGCAGCATCATCTGTCAATAGACTGCTTGCAGCGGGGAAAGTCGGGGCATAGTAATGAAGCAGCCGTGCCGGGGGTGACTCCACGTCAGGCCTTTCACCAACGACAAATCCGTGACACAGGAAAGCGTGCGAATAGGGCCTAAGTTCAGAATTTCTTTTAGTTTTTAAGATTTATTAACCATTTAACTTACTGGTAAAACTATACTACCATTTCCTGGCCATGTGCAAAAACAGGCTCCACTTTTAGCAGTCTATGTTAAATTTAAACATGGCTGACCTATGTTTATTAAGGATGCGTTCACACGTACAGGAACTGCAGCAGATTTGATGGCGCAGATTTGAACTTGCAGATTCAATGCAAAGCAACTCTGGGCCATCAAATCTGCTGCAGATCCTGTATGTGTGAACGCATCCCAACAGTCCATTTCTCTGTTTTAGGGTAGCTTCATCAAATCTGCTGCGGATCTACAGCAGATTTGATTAAATGAATGAACACAGCATTAAATCCTCACTGTAAAATCTGCTGCGAATCTGAAGATTTGATGCGGTGTTCATTCATTTAGTCAAATCTGCTGTGGATCTGCTGAAGAAAATAAGCTGCGATACGGTACATGTGAAGCTACCCTAAGGGTAGCTTCACACGTAGCAAGCAGATTTTCTGCTGCGGATCTGCAGCAGACTTGACTAAATGAATGAACACCGCATTAAATCCGCACCATCAGATCCGCAGCAGATTTGATGCTGTGTTCAGTTATTTAGATCAGACCTGCTGCGGATACGTAGCAGAAAATCTGCTGCTACGTGTGAAGCTACCCAGACTACTTTACAGGGTTTTACCAAAATCCTAGACCCTATGCTTTGTATGGGACCCCCTTGTAAGCATGCGCTATACGCAGACGTGCCACGACGTCACACTTCTGACTGAGCTGCACAAAAAGTAAGCTTGTCCGGAGTACCCTTTAAAATATAAAATCTAAGCTGTGATTGGCTTTTTAGCAGTTTAAATTAACAGGGCCCAAAGAATGAATGCTTCTTACACAAGTCATTTTTTTTCTTTTTCCTTTTATTATTTTCTATGACAGTATATACGAAACAATTACGAAGCCTGGAGGTCATACTCTGACCCCTGAGCCTCACACTTCCTGTTCTACAGAGATCGCCTCTCAGCAGTCATCTCATTGTCATCTCAGGGAGGAGAACACCACAGATAACAAGAGATTTGGCCACACAGTGACTGAAAACTATGCTGACGTGTTCTACCATAAACCTGCAAAGTTTTTCAAAGTAGCAGTACAACACTAGTACTACTTCATAACCAATATCATTACCTTTTAGTCAAACCATTTTCCCCTATGAACTCCTCAGCAGAGTAGGCCTCAGTATCAGCCCATGTAAGTACCAGACTACAAATCCCATCATGCATTGTCATCTACTCCAGACTGTCCCCTCCTCCACTTGTATTCTCCCGATCTAAACAAAGCGAAGCACTTGATTTGATCTGCGCTCCGCTTCCTGTGCTGCTTCGCTTCCTGCCACTGCACCCCAGGTGTCGGGGAAGAGCTGGATTCAATCCTGCGGAAGCCGCAGTGGCTGTAGTGTTGCAACTCCATTCACTTTTATTTGTGATAGTAATCATGCAACATAATGGTTCCTTGTCACACAACCAGGCATATCAGTGTAGCAAAATCCTAAAGTGATAACCACATTTATGGCATGGTTATAGGATGGGTATGATCACACAAATTCCAATGCAGCTGTTCACATTGATCAAATTAGAATATAGATCTGGTGAGCCACCAACCCACATGGTGAAATAGCCACTCTGAGCATAGCTGGCAGCACGCTGGGAGCCACTGTAAGGCCACTAGCATAGGCCCAATGGCATACAGCACTATGGGTGATCGACAGAGACCTCTCATTGACTGACCTCCAATCCAGCCAGCAGCTGCAAGTGATGTCCACACCACCATGATGACATTCTATTACATAAACCTGCAGGAATGATCCACTCACCATAAAGTTATAGTAAAGACAAAAGCTGAAAAAAAAGAAGATAGCCGAATAGGATTCCCTAATGAAGCCAATTAAGGACAAAAAGTGTGAACGGCTCAGCTTTTCTCAACAATCGCACCTGCAACCTGCACTCATCTCCAGCACTGGCTCAGGGTGCTTATAAATATGCGCGTATGACCCGTGGCGGATTCTGTCGCTCATACCCGCATGCGGCGGCGCACATCTCCTGGTGCCATAGACACTATTCTATGCACGGGCGGATTCCGCCTTAAGAACCGACAGGTCGATTCTTTTGGTGGAATGCGGATTCCGCCCGTGCATAGAATAGTGTCTATGGCACCAGGAGATGTGCGCCACCACGTGCGGGTACGAGTGCTGAAATCCGCCGCGGGTCATACGCGCGTATTCCGTAGTGTGCACGCCCCTTAGTGCATGGAGCTAACACTTTGCTGAAGAGGTCTCCAATGATGGCATACTGGCATGTGTCTCCCCCTACCTTACTTATCCTCACACAGTCTCACGCCACCAAAAGTCACACGACCACACAGTAAACAAGAACTGCTGAGGTTTATTGAAGAGTTTATTTCCGAGATCTTACAACAACCCCATTTAAAGACTCTAAAACAGGCATGATAGTAATAAAGGTTTACTGATTTTTCTAGCAACCAGGTTTAGTTTTCTAAAACCACCACTCATGACCAATCCACAGAACAGAGGATGAGTGCCTGATCGGTGGGGGGACCACCCATTACTAGAACAGGGGTCCCATTATGTCACCCCTGCATGGGGCTGCCCGGATGATCTAACAATCGTCCAGACAGCGCCCCCTCACTTGCTGTTGGCACATGTAATGGCACCAGCAATGGGCGGGGGAACAAAGAGCAAACGAGAGCTGACCTGCTGACCTGACCTTGCTCTCCACATCGCTCCGTGTAATAGGGGCTTTACTTTCCCACCTCTTCTACTCTACATAATCTGCCAAGTAACACAAAACTGGAAGCCAAGAAATGAGAACTTTCACAGAAAAACACAGCCTAAAAGTCTTGGTAACTGGAAGGTATCACCCTCTGACATAACTCATACGTCGTCACTCAGTTCCTGAAATAAACAGGTATCCAAAGGTCAGTGAAGACAAAGTAAGCAGATAACCGGAGAAGTCTCAAAAAGTGGCAGCTTGGGTTTTCACACACAATAAAAGCTTACTGACCATTCGTAATGCCCCTATACTCACAGCTACACGGGGCGATCCCATCTCATACCACTAGGATAGACCATTACTTTATGAACGGAGGGGGTCTGACCTTTGAGGCTTCCCAGGAATCCTGTGAATGAACAGGACACTCACCCTCACAGGGTACAGCAGTTTTCCCTCTTCACTGGAATGGTCCCACGTTTCGGTTGCCTACACAACAGGTGGCTAAGACCTTATTCACATATCCCGCAAAGTTGTCCGTAATTGAAGATCCTTAATCACGGTTCAACTTAGAGCACATTGGTTATATTGGACTATTCGCACAGTCCGAGTCAATTTTGATTTGTAATCCATAACGTAAAAAAAATTTAAAAAAATGGACATGTTCTAGTGCGGATTGCTTTATGGATTATCAATAAAAGTCTAAGTGATCTTATGTTTTACGCATGTCCAGAAAAAATACGGATCAAATCCATGCAAACTAGTACTATTCACATTTTACCGATACTGGAGCGGATGCAAATACAGATGATTTTTTATCGATCACAGAGAAAAATAACGGAGGTTTTGTGGCCCAGAAATATCACCAGTAGAGATGAGCGAATCGGGTTCGGGTCCATCCGAACCCGAAAGATCAGCATTTGATTAGCGGTGGCTGCTGAAGTTGGATGAAGCTCTAAGGTTGTCTGGAAAACATGGATACAGCCAATGACTATATCCATGATTTCCACATAGCCTTAGGGCTTTATCCAACTTCAGCAGCCACCGCTAATCAAATGCCAAACGGTCGGGTTCGGACGGACTCGAGCATACTCAAGGTTCACTCATCTCTAATCACTGCACGTGTGAATGAGGCCTAAGGTGCCTGTGTGCGGGGGAAAGCATAAAAGGGGACACAGCTCTAAACTAGCACGGTGTCCTTCACTCTGGGGTCCCAGAAACACATGCCATTACGGGATGATCAGCGACGGTCTAGTCTCTGGAACCTCAATGTATCCTGTGAACGAATGGGGCAACTGCTTCACCTTCACTGTATGGGGAACTACAGCATGGCCAGGAGCGCTGCTGTGCAAGGAAAACTTAGGACACATTTACACACCCATAGTGCAGTCCGTGGCCCCACGGCACGCACTACCGTATTTGTATCCGTAGTGCTGTGTTCACACATCATTACCCCAGAGATAGCAAAAAAATGGTCCGCATTACAACATGTCCGTTCTTTTGCGGCACAGATCGCGGCACTGTATACACGTACGGACGTGTGAACGGGGCAATAGGATAACATTGGTTTCATGTTCTGTCCGCAATTGCGCACAGAACAACGGTTGTGTGAATTAGCCCTTAGGGTCCTATTCCACCAGACGAGCAGGACCCGATCAACGACGTAAACGAGCACCAATCTGGTAGATCATCGCTCGTTTACTGGGCCTATTCCACGGCCCCGATGATTGTGAAACAAGGGCTGCAGGGACATCGTTACCGATGTCCTTACAGCCCTTGCTTCATACATCACCTATCTGGGTGCAGGTCTTCTTCTCCCGGTCCCGCAAGCTGCAGCAGCTTCGGAGCAGGGCTGTGTGAACTGACAGACCGCTCAGCCAATCACTGGATGCGGCGGTCCCGGCCAGTGATTGGCTGAGCGGTCTGTTAGTTCACACAGCACCGCTCTGAAGCCGATGCTGCCGCGTGGGACCGGAAGAAGAAGGAGAAGACCTGCGGCCCGGACAGGTAATGTATGGTTCTGCTGAAATCGACGGTCACCGCCGCGCACCGCTATTCAACCGTAGCGATGCGCTGGTGGCGAACAACGACTTTAGGTCTGAACCTAAATGAACGATCAGCCGATGACACGATCATCGGCTGATCGTTCTCTTTATTCCACGGAGCTAAAATCGGCCAAATCGGGCCAATTCGGCTGATTCTCGCTACTGTGGGATAGGCCCCTTAGGAAGGGTAAAAGCACAAAATCTACCTGCATTAAATCACTGTCCAATAGCGAGTAATGATCACTGTTACTGCAATGCAATGTAATCATTGTGTTGTCACCCAAAGGGAACTCGGGTCCACACCTAATGCAGTGTATGACGGCACTCCGTTCAGTGGTGGTGCTCAAGGCAGGGTGACCTGACTTTATAATAAATAAATCCTGGCACTCACCAACAGTTTCTATCACAGTAAGACGAATTTCGGCAAACAGCCTTCATCAACTTGCTAACAGAGTGTGCTGTTAAACATTAACACGTGTGCTATGACATCATTCTCACGATCTGTAGGGGTCCCAGGAGCAAGACCCCATTCAACCATCTTCATATAATAAGCCATTGCTTTACAAGCTAGAAATAACCCTTTAGCAGCCAGTAACGTTATGGTCATTGCATAGGATGACTTCATTCACAGCTCAATCTCAACGCCCTGACCAGATAATTCCCACAGAAGCTTCAGTGCATCTTCAGCACCATCAATGCATAAACAGTACAGACAAGAACGGCCATTCTCTTCCTATACGTCGAATCTAAAACCATTCAGAATAGAAATGGCAAAGGGCTTTCTCAATCCCTGTTAGGGGACTTGTAAAAGACAACCCTATTCTCATCCCTTAACTTGTGGCCATACCAAAGGGGTCTGCTGCTGCTCCAGGATCCCCCAGCAGCATTGCTGCCATAACATCCTGTACATGGAGCATGTGCTGCTGTAACAGATGACTGGCCTCAGCGGTCCTGATGACTGGCTGCTGCATCACATGTACAATATAACCAACATCACAGCATTGCCAGCAGGGTCTCTGTTCAAGGGCGAGGAGTGCCGGTCACAGACTTCAGTGAATTTTTGCTGTGTGTCCGAGAAGTGTAAAACTAAGCAGCTTATTAACATTCACAACACTAATGTATCTCGCTTAAACTACGACAGAACTACAACTCCCAGCATGATCCTGGCAGCAAATGCTGAGTGTTGCACCATAGCCGGATAGAACATTGCTTTGCGGCACAAATTGTTCACAATTCTGAGCTTCTCCCGAGCCTAGACTCATTCTGGCCTTTCCCTTTGGGGCTCACTTATTGACATCTCCGTCCATGGCGCTGCTACCGTATTTGATGGTTCAACTTTCCACTAACGTGTAGGGTAACCATTCATGGGAAAGCCTGGTAAGAAGGGTTTTCTTTTTGATTTGCATATATAGTTGAAGGTGGTGTAAAAATAAAAAAAGTAGTGCTCCTCTCCTCCCCTGATCCAGCCCAGCTGCAGCTCTGATGGCTGCCAGTGACATGCTGACACCACAGTACCTGCCTGCTCTTCCCAGCAAGCACCACAAGCTGCAGGGGATCAGGGTGGGTGACAATCTTTTTTTAGTTGTTTATTTTTTAAACCACCCATAAGTAAAATATTTTGTTTTTATTCCCAGAAACCCCCTTTAAAGAACCCAGTCAGTATATAGTGCAGGCTGGTGCTTTGGTATTTGCCGTTTGAATAACTTTACTATTCGTTTCCTAGTCTGTAAAATCCCTAAAAGAAGCTGAGAAAAGAAAGTGAAGCTGATGCAAAGAGAAACAAGGAAGTAATACCAGGATATCAGCCAGGCTAAGCAGGCTACTCATACATGTATGGGACGGTTATGTCACACACTATACTAACACATTGCTTACAGCAGATAGATGTGTATATATGGCTGAGATCAGGAGGAGACGATCACTGGGACCCCTGGCCTAAGCCGGAGCCATCGTCTGACAGCAGCACCAGGCATTTATATTTAGTTCTGACACAGGACCTTGTGCTGTACGGAGGTCTCAGTATGGCGGGGAGCCCCAATCTATCCTAGAGCTGCACCTCTTACATTTACTTCTGACTATTGCTGAGCGGACCTGTCACACCACTACGGTGCGGCAATGTTCTCAGAACCCAAACTCTCATTTTATTCCCCGCAGAAAGCTGGAGCAGCCCTAGGAAGTTGTGGGAAACCTGGATACAACCATAGGCTATATCCATATTTTCCTGGCAGCCTAGGGCGGCATCAAACATCTGCAGACGTGGGGAGGCAAATGCCGGGAGTTTGGGTTCTGAGAACGTTGCCGAACTTTTGATAGGTCAGCGCAACACTAGTTCTGACAGCAGAATACTGGGATTTCCCGACAATTAGAGATGTCTGACCATAGACCGCTGCCAGACATCTCATCCCACAGTCCCACACATCCTGGGACTATAATGCTAAATATGCCTGTCTATATTCAGCACAGACCTAAGGGCTGTATACAGTACAGTGCACTTATATATGTCCAGGAAATAAGTGTAACTATATACAGTACACCTACTTATGTTCACTATATAACAGTATAACTATTTACAGTATATTAAGTGCAGTACATGTATCTATATGTCCAGGGCTGAGCACAGTATATAGCCTAGTGTATCTATATGTACAGGGCTGAGCACAGTATATAGCCTAGTGTATCTATATGTACAGGGCTGAGCGCAGTATATAGCCTAGTGTATCTATATGTCCAGGGCTGAGCGCAGTATATAGTCTAGTGTATCTATATGTCCAGGGCTAAGTGCAGTATATAGCCTAGTGTATCTATATGTCCAGGGCTGAGCGCAGTATATAGCCTAGTGTATCTATATGTCCAGGGCTGAGCGCAGTATATAGCCTAGTGTATCTATATGTCCAGGGCTGAGCGCAGTATATAGCCTAGTGTATCTATATGTAGAGGGCTGAGCGCAGTATATAGCCTAGTGTATCTATATGTAGAGGGCTGAGCGCAGTATATAGCCTAGTGTATCTATATGTACAGGGCTGAGCGCAGTATATAGCCTAGTGTATCTATATGTACAGGGCTGAGCGCAGTATATAGCCTAGTGTATCTATATGTAGAGGGCTGAGCGCAGTATATAGCCTAGTGTATCTATATGTAGAGGGCTGAGCGCAGTATATAGCCTAGTGTATCTATATGTAGAGGGCTGAGCGCAGTATATAGCCTAGTGTATCTATATGTACAGGGCTGAGCGCAGTATATAGCCTAGTGTAGGGCTGGGCGGTATACCGCAAAAATACCGATACCGTCACTGGGGTCGGTTAACCGACCTCAACTCTGCCAGGACGGTATCTGCGGTAATTTTGTATTTTTAGCTCCCAGAGTACCCTCTTTCCTGTATCCTCAGAGCGCTCCTGCACGCAAACTCGCGGCCCGGCATGATCGCTGCACGTTATGTGCAGGGACGCCCATATCAGAGCGGGAGTAGCAGCAGGGTCCCGGTGAGAATGCCCGGGGGCACAGCCGTCCCCCCGCACCCGTCCAGTCCGAGCGCCGGCCCTCCCCCCGTCCCGCTGTACTTGTCCTGGCTGGCGTCCCTGCACACACAGGACATTAACATGTGCAGCGCTCACCGGCCGGAGGATGTTAACGTCTTGTGTGTGCAGGGACGCCGGTGTGTGCGGGGGAAATGGAGGAGCAGCAGGGTCCAGGGGAGAATATTCCTGAGTGCACAGCCTTCCTCCGCACCCGTCCTGTCCAGTGTCCCTGCACACACAGGACATTAACGTTCAACGCTTGCTGGCCGGGACTGGTGCCGGTCCCCCCCCCCCCATCCCCCGGTCGCCCCCCCCATCCCCCGGTCGCACGAGCACTGCACATGCTAATGTCCTGTGTGTGCAGGAAGGAGGCCATGTCACAGCTGAAGGTGGAGGAGCAGCACGTGGGGGCGGCTGTCCTGTAGTTCCCTCAGTAACAGTACAGGACTATAATATAGGAGGGATAATTGGCTGCAACAAGCAGGATAATAATTGGCTGCTGCAGCCCATGCATTCCTTCTATGTTACAGCCCTGTACTGTTACTGAGGGAACTACAGGTCCCAGCATGCAGCTTTCTGTATAGTAATACACCCCTGCCCGCCCCCCTATACAGCAATACACCCCTGTCCGCCCCCCCCCCCGTATAATCATACACCCGTCCGCCCCCCTGTTTACCCATACACCCCTGTCAGCCCCCCCCCGTAGTCATACACCACTATCCACCCTCCCCTGTATACTCATACACCCCTGTCTGCCCCCCCCGTAGTCATACACCACTATCCAC
Organism: Dendropsophus ebraccatus; assembly: GCF_027789765.1. Taxonomy (NCBI): domain Eukaryota; kingdom Metazoa; phylum Chordata; class Amphibia; order Anura; family Hylidae; genus Dendropsophus; species Dendropsophus ebraccatus. Next base: position 26,553,270 of record NC_091464.1, read on the forward strand.
CCTCCCCTGTATACTCACACACCCCTGTCTGCCCCCCCTGTATACTCATACACCCCTGTCTGCCCCCCCCCTGTATACTCATACACCCCTGTCTGCCCCCCCTGTATACTCATACACCCCTGTCCGCCCCCTCCGTATACTCATACACCCCTGTCCGCCCCCTCCGTATAGTGATGCACCCCAATCTGCCCCCCGTATACTCATACACCCCTGTCTGCCCCCCCCGTAGTCATACACCACTATCCACCCTCCCCTGTATACTCACACACCCCTGTCTGCCCCCCCTGTATACTCATACACCCCTGTCTGCCCCCCCTGTATACTCATACACCCCTGTCCGCCCCCTCCGTATAGTGATGCACCCCAATCTGCCCCCCGTATACTCATACACCCCTGTCTGCCTCCCCGTATAGTAGGGCAGAGAGATAGATAGAGAGATAGATAGATAGATAGATTGTACTGTACTGTCACCTGTATATACTATATACCCATCATATATACTCTGGGTACCTATAGTACATGGCTATATACCTGTATATAAACGTCCTGTAGTGTGTACATAGCTGTATGCTGTATATCTGTATATACACGTCCTGTAGTGTGTACATAGTTGTATGCTGTATACCTGTATATACACGTCCTGTAGTGTGCACATAGCTATATGCTGTATACCTGTATATACACGTCCTTTAGTGTGTACATAGCTGTATGCTGTATATCTGTATATACATGTCCTGTGGTGTGTACATAGTTTGGGTTGCTGCTCATTAAGTTAGTGTACTTTTTTTTAACTTTATAGAAACAAACTATCCCCAGTTTGGCACGGCCAAGTGGGTGTGGCTTGTAAAAGGGTGTGGCTTACAAAGGGGGCGTGTCATAGTTATCGTCCAATTATCGTTACCGCAGCTACATATGCGATAAACCGCGATATTAATTTAGGCCAATATCGCCCAGCCCTAGCCTAGTGTATCTATATGTAGAGGGCTGAGCGCAGTATATAGCCTAGTGTATCTATATGTAGAGGGCTGAGCGCAGTATATAGCCTAGTGTATCTATATGTCCAGGGCTGAGCGCAGTATATAGCCTAGTGTATCTATATGTCCAGGGCTGAACGCAGTATATAGCCTAGTGTATCTATATGTAGAGGGCTGAGCGCAGTATATAGCCTAGTGTATCTATATGTAGAGGGCTGAGCGCAGTATATAGCCTAGTGTATCTATATGTAGAGGGCTGAGCGCAGTATATAGCCTAGTGTATCTATATGTAGAGGGCTGAGCGCAGTATATAGCCTAGTGTATCTATATGTAGAGGGCTGAGCGCAGTATATAGCCTAGTGTATCTATATGTAGAGGGCTGAGCGCAGTATATAGCCTAGTGTATCTATATGTAGAGGGCTGAGCGCAGTATATAGCCTAGTGTATCTATATGTAGAGGGCTGAGCGCAGTATATAGCCTAGTGTATCTATATGTAGAGGGCTGAGTATAGTATATAGCCTAGTGTATCTATATGTAGAGGGCTGAGCGCAGTATATAGCCTAGTGTATCTATATGTACAGGGCTGAGCGCAGTATATAGCCTAGTGTATCTATATGTAGAGGGCTGAGTATAGTATATAGCCTAGTGTATCTATATGTAGAGGGCTGAGCGCAGTATATAGCCTAGTGTATCTATATGTAGAGGGCTGAGCGCAGTATATAGCCTAGTGTATCTATATGTAGAGGGCTGAGCGCAGTGTAAACATGTCTAGAGCTGTGGGCTGTGTATACCTATCTACAGGTGAGCAGTATACTGCTACAGTATATACATGTCCAGAGCTGCAGGTTGTGTATAACCATGTACAGGTGAGCAGTATACAGCTATATACATGTCCGGAACTGTGGGCTGGGTATACCCATCTACAGGTGAGCAGTATACAGCTATATACATGTCCAGAGCTGCAGGTTGTGTATATCCATGTACAGGTGTGCAGTATACAGCTATATACATGTCCAGAGCTGTGGGCTGGGTATACCCATCTACAGGTAAGCAGTATACAGCTATATACATGTCCAGAGCTGCAGGTTGTGTATATCCATGTACAGGTGTGCAGTACATAGCTATATAAAGGTCCAGAGCTGCAGGTTGTGTATATCTGTACAGGTGTGCAGTACATAGCTATATAAAGGTCCAGAGCTGCAGGTTGTGTATATCTGTACAGGTGTGCAATATACAGCTATATGTGCTGAGCTGATTGTAGTATATATCTGTGCAATATACATATCTATGCTATATACATGTCCAGAGCTGTGGGCTGTGTATAACCATGTACAGGTGAGCAGTATACAGCTATATACATGTCCAGAGCTGTGGGCTGGGTATACCCATCTACAGGTGAGCAGTATACAGCTATATACATGTCCGGAGCTGTGGGCTGTGTATAACCATGTACAGGTGAGCAGTATACAGCTATATACATGTCCAGAGCTGTGGGCTGGGTATACCCATCTACAGGTAAGCAGTATAAAGCTATATACATGTCCGGAGTTGTGGGCTGGGTATACCCATCTACAGGTGAGCAGTATACAGCTATATACATGTACGGAGTTGTGGGCTGGGTATACCCATCTACAGGTGAGCAGTATACAGCTATATACATGTACGGAGTTGTGGGCTGGGTATACCCATCTACAGGTGAGCAGTATACAGCTATATACACATGTCCGGAGCTGTGGGCTGTGTATACCTATGTACAGGTGAGCAGTATACAGCTATATACATGTCCGGAGCTGTGGGCTGGGTATACCCATCTACAGATGGGCAGCATATATATCTCTATGTACATGTGGGCAGTATATCCCTCCGTGTGTATGTATATATATATATATTCTATATACAGGTGTGCAATATATCTCTATATACAGGTGAGCAATATAATATAATCTCTTTATATACAGGTGAGCACTATATATTATATAATCTATCTCAATGTACAGGTGAGCAGCATATATCTCTATATACAGGTCTACGGTATGTGTGTGTATATACACACACATACAGGTGTACACATACAGGTGTGCAGTATATCTATCTATATACAGGTTAGCAGTATATATATCTCTATATACAGGTGCCCAGTGTATATCTCTATAGAGAGGGGTATAGCATATCTATAAACAGGTGTGTAGTATCTCTCTATATAAAGGTGAGCAGCAATTATGTGTGTAGTATATCTCTATGTGTGCAGTATATAGATATCTATATACAGGTGTGTGTGTAACTCTATACATAGGTGAGCAGTATATATCTCTGTATGTGAGTAAGTAGCATATATCTATATACAGGTGAGCAATACATATCTATATAGAAGTGTGTAGTATATATATCCATGCACAGGTGAGCAGGACATATTTATCTATATACATGTTTTTTTTTAATATATGTACAGTTGTATAGTATGTCTCTATATGTGTGTCAATCTCTATATAAAGGTGAGCAGTATATATCAATAGTGTGTGTGTAGTATATCTCTATAGTTAGTGTGTATATATATATATATATATATATATATATATATACACAATAAATATATGTATATGTGTGTAGTATCTCTCTATATACAGGTGTGCAGTATATATGTGTATGCAGTATATCGCTCTATATACAGGGGTGCAGTTATGTGGGTAGTATATTTCACTATATACATGTACAGTATATATATGTACAGTATATCTCTATACAGGGCTGCAGTATATACATATATGTGTGCAGTATATCTCTATATACAGGTGTGCAGTATATATATGTACAGTATATCTCTCTATATACAGGTGTGCAGTATATCCCTCTACATACAGGTGTGCCATATATATGTGTGCAGTATATTCCTCTATATACAGGTGTGCCATATATATGTGTGCAGTATATTCCTCTATATACAGGTGTGCCATATATATGTGTGCAGTATATTCCTCTATATACAGGTGTGCCATATATATGTGTGCAGTATATTCCTCTATATACAGGTGTGCCATATATATGTGTGCAGTATATTCCTCTATATACAGGTGTGCCATATATATGTGTGCAGTATATTCCTCTATATACAGGTGTGCCATATATATGTGTGCAGTATATTCCTCTATATACAGGTGTGCCATATATATGTGTGCAGTATATTCCTCTATATACAGGTGTGCCATATATATGTGTGCAGTATATTCCTCTATATACAGGTGTGCCATATATATGTGTGCAGTATATTCCTCTATATACAGGTGTGCAGTATATACATATATGTGTGCAGTATATTCCTCTATATACAGGTGTGCAGTATATACATATATGTGTGCAGTATATTCCTCTATATACAGGTGTGCAGTATATACATATATGTGTGAAGTATATTCCTCTATATACAGGTGTGCAGTATATACATATATGTGTGCAGTATATTCCTCTATATACAGGTGTGCAGTATATACATATATGTGTGCAGTATATTCCTCTATATACAGGTGTGCAGTATATACATATATGTGTGCAGTATATCTCTCTGTATACAGGGGTGCAGTATATATCAGTACAGTATATACATATATATGTGTGCAGTATATCTCTCTGTATACAGGGCTGCAGTATATACACATATGTGTGCAGTATATACATATATATGTGTGCAGTATATCTCTCTGTATACAGGGCTGCAGTATATACACATATGTGTGCAGTATATACATATATATGTGTGCAGTATATCTCTCTGTATACAGGGCTGCAGTATATACACATATGTGTGCAGTATATACATATATATGTGTGCAGTATATCTCTCTGTATACAGGGCTGCAGTATATACACATATGTGTGCAGTATATACATATATATGTGTGCAGTATATCTCTCTGTATACAGGGCTGCAGTATATACACATATGTGTGCAGTATATACATATATATGTGTGCAGTATATCTCTCTGTATACAGGGCTGCAGTATATACACATATGTGTGCAGTATATACATATATATGTGTGCAGTATATCTCTCTGTATACAGGGCTGCAGTATATACATATATGTGTGCAGTATATACACATATGTGTGCAGTATATACATATATGTAGTATATCTCTCTGTATACAGGGCTGCAGTATATACACATATGTGTGCAGTATATACATATATGCAGTATATCCCTCTATACACAGGCCTGCAGTATATGTCCCTGTGGGCGGCCGCGGCGGGCGGTGCGGGCCCGGATGACAGGGCCACAGAGCGGCAGTGACAGGCGGCCCCAGCCGGCTCCAGCGCCCCAGGCCCGGCCCCGTCTCTACTTACACGTCGGCCGGTGTCCGTGTCGTCGTCCAGGCCGGGCAGCGTGTGTTGCGGGCCGGCGTCAGCTAGCGGCGGGCAGGGGGCTGCAGCCGGGCAGAGCAGGCTGCCATTTATAGCAGCGGGTGTCAGGCCTGTAACCGCGGGCAGGGCCTACATAGCTCTCCTTGTTATTCCCCCACCCACCCCCTCCAAATCACTCCACCTCAGTAATGGCGTTTGGCAGAAAGCAGAAGAGAAGAGGGAAGGGGGAGGAGAGAACGAGAGGGCAGCGGGGGGAGCGGAGGAAATGCCGGCGGCGGCGGCGGCCTGCCGGGGCGGAGGAGGAGGAGCGGGGCGGCGGGCATACACGGGTTAAGCGGCCATAAATAAAATGTCCGGGGGCTGAGGAGAGACACAGAGGAGGAGGGGGCCGGGGCAGCGATGGCTCCTGAGGAGGAGGAGAGACCGGGGAGGAGGAGGAGGAGTGCTAGCTCATCCTCAGTCAGCCCCAGACAGGATGGGGAGAGCCGAGACGTCAGCCATTTTCCTTTACACTTCATCATGTTAGAAAAAAGGGAGGCGGAGAGGAGGCAGAGGCCAGGGTGGAGGCTCCGCACATACAACCCTACATACGTATCAGGCCTCAGTACACACGGCCGCTGCGGTACCGCCGGACAACGGCGACACGCTTATACGACACACACACCGGTGGGTGTAGCGGCCATTTACTCACCGCCAGCTAGTGAGCCGTCCTCCCCGGCTGGAGACGCTGCAGAGCCGCCGGTGTGCCGGTCATAGCCCGAAGAAGCCGCACCTGTGTCAGCGCGCTGTTCATACACTGTAGCGGTGCGGTGTCGCTTCCTTTATATCCTCCCACACAACTTCACGACCATTAAAACTTCTTGGCGTTGCCTCCCGCGCCGGTTTCCGCTGCCGCTCGGTGTGCACGGTCCCGGGCCGCTTACACACTTCTTATATTCCGGCCGTTTTCAGGCTCGCAGTGTCTCTCTTTTTGGCCGGCGGTGCGTTTTTCCTGCGTCATGAGCACTAGCAGCAGCTTCAGCTGAGCGCCTCCTCCTTTCCCACCATCATCGGCAGCAACCACCTCCTCTTCCTCCTCATGCCCGGACATACACACTGTCACATTGCCGGCAGCTGCTTCACTTACGGCATTACAAATCGCAGACAGAAAACGCAGGGGATTCATAAATGCCGCACCTGAAGCTTGGGTGTTCACACAGGACAGTCTGGGGTGGGGGGCTTCTGTACACCTAGACTAAAGGACATATGCTTATTGGGGAAAACGGGATGGTTTGATATATTGGGGTATATTTAAAGGGGAACTCCAGCAAACAGCTGGTGCCGGAGACTTGTAAATAACCTATTAAAAATGTCCAGTCTTCCAGTACTGATCAGCTGCTGGATGTCCTGCAGGAAGTGGTATATTATTCCAGTCTTACACAGTGCTCCCTGCTGCCACCTCTGTCCATGTCAGGAACTGTCCAGAGCAGCAGCAAATCCCCATAGACAACCTGCTGCTGCTCTGGACAGTTCCTATCATGCAGGGGTAAAACAGAAGAATAAGGGGCTGCTCACTACCTCCTAAATGCTGCGGTGACCACCCCTAATCACCAATGCAAATTGCATTTCATAATTAATCCGAGAATGCCTAGTCCTCAATGCTTAAAGGGGTACTCCTAATAATAAAAATTAACCCTGTTCATTCCCCATCCATAATCTAAGCTTGTTTGTATTATGTGTCTATTGCATGAATTGGGCCGTTTATCTGCAGCACATCCTGACTCACCCCCAGAAGCTGCAGAACATCCTCACTTCCTGGTCCACTCTGTCTCCACTCCTCAGTCCTCCCCCTCCCTTCTGAGACCCAAGTCACATGATCTGTCTCTTCGGTTACCAAGCAACCTGTAATACCTCACCTGTAACCCCGCCCACCACTGATATCCCACCAATCAGTGAGCACATGGCCAAGGGGGGGGGATTAATTATCTCTGCTTTGTAGTTAGAGGAGGGACATAGAAGCAGTTTATGTGGAGTCCAGTCAGTGTGTTGTGAGGTAAAATGTCCTGTTGTGTGTGAGGTAGAAACAGTGACAGAGAGAGATAACAGCACAAGAGCTGGATTTTCCACAAGGGGAGTTTGCTAGGAACTGTGTGAGTGCTAGGATGCATGTCAGGCACTGTCACCGCTTGACCAAAGACCCGATGGACGTGTTAGGGCCCATTCACACTAAATAAATAAAACAGGTGTAAATTCCGAGTGGAACCCCTGCCGCGGTCTCCCATTTATCTCACTGTGATCACAAGTGCCTCCTCTCTCTCAGCTCCAAGAATTGACAAGTCAATCGTTTGAGCGGATGTGCATGTGAGATGACAGTGAGGCAGGCGAGATTTCGAGAGGAGTCCATGACAGCGGTTCGCTCGCAATTTCAACCTGTTTTCGACCCGTGTGAATGGGCCCTAACACGTCCACTGAATTTCCACCTGTTTTACTCAGTGTGAACGGCCCTAAAACGTGCACTTGAAATTTCCACCCTAAGGGTGGGTTCACACTACGAAATTCTCGCGGATAAACTCAGCAGAATTCCGTCGGCTGTCCGCGTGCACGGCCGCACGCACTTCCGCCGGTGGCATGTCACTTCTTTCGGCGGATAGCGAAATACGCCAGCCCATAGAATGGTGTCTATGGAGCCGGCGGAAAGGCGCGCAGCCGTGTGCGCGGACAGCCGACGGAATTCTGCGGAGTTTATCCGCGAGAATTCCGTAGGGTGAACCCACCCTATGACTGCTGTATATGTATATAAGTATCTCACGACAGATAACGTCAGATTTTCTATCACAAACATAACTTTATCAAAAAGCAATGCTTACATGGTGCAAATCTTCAAGAAAATGCATTTCATGTTCCCCGAACGACAGGCAGCGTGTATTAGAGATAGCCTCCTTTTATTATACTAAATAGAGATAAGCAAAGCAGCTGGGAATTCGTTTTGCAAAGTTCATGAATTTTGGGTCAAATTCGTTAATATTCACAAATCGAATCTTAACGACTTTCAATAAAACAGCTATAGTAGCTACAGTACTGGGACTATTACAGAAGGTGAATGTGTTAACGCATATTCTTGTATAAGTGTCAAAAACTGGAAAATCACAACTTAAAAAAAATGTCGTTCAGCCAGTCAATCATCCAATTTTCTGCCACGAAAAGTAGTGGGCACCGGTGAAACAGTGGCATAACATCTATTTTTTTCCAGGAGAGCAGTTGATATTGGTAAATGACGCTTTCACAAATTTTTAGAACACAGTAGGAGTGGAGTGCGAGCACTGGTTATTTCAGACGCACACTCAGTTCACTAATGAAACTAAACTTGTATAACACAGTAGGAGTGGAGTGCGAGCACTGGTTATTTCAGATGCACACTCAGTTCACTAATGAAACTAAACTTGTATAACACAGTAGGAGTGGAGTGTGAGCACTGGTTATTTCAGACGCACACTCAGTTCACTAATGAAACTAAACTTGTATAACACAGTAGGAGTGGAGTGCGAGCACTGGTTATTTCAGACGCACACTCAGTTCACTAATGAAACTAAACTTGTATAACACAGTAGGAGTGGAGTGAGAGCACTGGTTATTTCAGACGCAAACTCAGTTCACTAATGACACCAAACTTGTATAGCGGAGTGCAACCACTGATTATGTAAGGCACACTCTCCATTCACTGATCCCAGTAAACTGGTATAACTCAATAGGAGTTTACAGTGCCCAGTGAGTGTATAATATGGACTGTGTCTTCACTGGTCCCAGTGAATTGCTATACGCACCCAGTTACTTAGTAAACTGGACACTTAGGGGGACATGTATCAAGCAGTGTACCTTGTGCTCCTTAGTATTTTTTGGCGTAAGTGTGATGTGCACAGCCCTTCGTCAGATTTACTAAACAGTGTAGCTCGGTGTATGTGTGAATATGACAGCTTACTCCAGTTTTTTGCCTTCTTGACATTTGTGGGCGTGGTTATCCGTAAGAATATTCTCAGCCGGGATTTATCATGTGAGAATTTTGAAATTTTCGCATTTTCGTTCGCATCTGTACTCCAGTCCCAGGGTAGCGGAACTTTTTTAACCAGGGTCAATTCATGAATACCTGCAGTAAAATGCACAGCGCCAGGGAAGCTATAGCAGGTGATTTATGAACCAACATGTGAATGTTCATAAATACCTTACTAGGCTGCAAACATATAAGCCAGTGCACAGTGCTAAAAATATTCGCAAAAAAAGGTGCAAATGATAAATGTCACCCTTAGTTGGCAGCTACAACAAACAATCACCCACAATCAGCCCTCCTCTCCTCTCTGTCCCTTTATCACTCTGTTAGTCTCTCCGTGCTCTGCTGTAACTGCCCTCTGCCATCTTGCTCTCTCCTCCACACACAGCCGACTGGCCACCGAACCTCCTTATATAGAAAGGAGGGGCTGACATCACAGAGGGGCCTGCAGCTGATTGGACAGGTGCTAGGGATTATGGTTAATCCTTAACTACCGCCCAGTGAGGCTACAAACAACTAAGTACGGCCACCATGTTTTTTTGCAAATTTCGATAACGAATCCGCGTGAATTCACTTCGCAGAACTAAGCGAATTGACAGCGCGATTTGCAGCGTATCTACTTCACCAGATTGACTTTGCTCATCTCTAATACTAAACTATGATTTACCATAAGCACTCCAGAGATTATAGAGTAAAACTGTCCAGGAATAGGTCTGGTGTCATTGCATTCATAAAAGTTTGATTTGTTATCTACTTAAAGGGGCTGTGCCATTAAGAACACTAGGTCTAAACTGATACATTATGATATATGAAACATTTCAAATGTGCAAACATTTCTGAAACGGCACTGAGATATATACACTTACTAATCCCCCATGTACCTGCATTGTTGTATTAACCTGCTGCCCTTATGACTCACAAAGGCGAGCCATGCATGATCAGCTCAACAGCAATCACTGGCGGTTAGTCTTCACATATCTGGCAAGCAAAGAGGATTGTGGGAAACTATGGGCTCTGTTTCATGGGAACAGCAGGGTCACAGTTCAGAGAGGAAACTGGTTAAATCCAATACATGGGTGTATGTTACTTAACTGAAAACAGCATTTCTAAAACCCATAGCTTATATATATATATATATATGTGTGTGTATATATATATATATATATATATATATATATATATACACTCACCGGCCACTTTATTAGGTACACCTGTCCAACTGCGCGTTACCACTTAATTTCTAATCAGCCAATCACATGGCGGCAACTCAGTGCATTTAGGCATGTAGACATGGTCAAGACAATCTCCTGCAGTTTAAACCGAGCATCAGTATGGGGAAGAAAGGTGATTTGAGGGCCTTTGAACGTGGCATGGTTGTTGGTGCCAGAAGGGCTGGTCTGAGTATTTCAGAAACTGCAGATCTACTGGGATTTTCACGCACAACCATCTCTAGGGTTTACAGAGAATGGTCCGAAAAAGAAAAAAACATCCAGTGAGCGGCAGTTCTGTGGGCGGAAATTCCTTGTTGATGCCAGAGGTCAGAGGAGAATGGGCAGACTGGTTCGAGCCAAGGTAGGCAGAAGAGCATCTCTGAACGCACAGTACGTCCAACTTTGAGGCAGATGGGCGACACCAGCAGAAGACCACACCGGGTGCCACTCCGCTCAGCTAAGAACAGGAAACTGAGGCTACAATTTGCACAAGCTCATCGAAATTGGACAGTAGAAGATTGGAAAAACGTTGCCTGGTCTGATGAGTCTCGATTTCTGCTGCGACATTCGGATGGTAGGGTCAAAATTTGGCGTCAACAACATGAAAGCATGGATCCATCCGGCCTTGTATCAACGGTTCAGGCTGGTGGTGGTGGTGTCATGGTGTGGGGAATATTTTCTTGGCACCCTTTGGGCCCCTTGGTACCAATTGAGCATCGTTGCAACGCCACAGCCTACCTGAGTATTGTTGCTGACCATGTCCATCCCTTTATGACCACAATGTACCCAACATCTGATGGCTACTTTCAGCAGGATAATGCGCCAAGTCATAAAGCTAGAATCATCTCAGACTGGTTTCTTGAACATGACAATGAGTTCACTGTACTCCAATGGCCTCCACAGTCACCAGATCTCAATCCAATAGAGCATCTTTGGGATGTGGTGGAACGGGAGATTCGCATCATGGATGTGCAGCCGACAAATCTGCGGCAACTGTGTGATGCCATCATGTCAATATGGACCAAAATCTCTGAGGAATGCTTCCAGCACCTTGTTGTATCTATGCCACGAAGAATTGAGGCAGTTCTGAAGGCAAAAGGGGGTCCAACCCGTTACTAGCATGGTGTACCTAATAAAGTGGCCGGTGAGTGTATATATATATATATATATATATACATATATATATATACACACACAGTGGTGCCTTGTATTACGAGCATAATTGGTTCCGGGACTGTGCTTGTAATCCAAATTCACTCTTGAACCTTTACATGCGGAAACCACCTGGAGAGAGACAACTTGGATGGCTGCCAAATTTGCACAAAATCTCTATATAAGTAGTTAGCCACATGTTCCCTCGCGGATGCTGGAATGGGAAGTGAAACATGGATGGTGACCAAACACAATGTAGAAAGTAGAGGTTCCTGTATAGTCTCTGGAGTGTTTGTTATATGAGAACAGAGGAGGAGATGCATCCAGTTGTCATGTTGGGCAGAAATTAAACTACACACATTCACTATAATGTAAATTCACTGACAAAGGAAGAAATGTACCACAAAGACATAGATGGAAGTATGATACTTCGGGCTATGATGGAAGATGTTATGGTGGCATAGGAGAAAGCGGAGGAGAAGGAAGAAGGTCCATTCACCAGTTGTCGGTCCACCTATTCACACCTTGGTGCATCCAGGGGACAGTTTTGGAGGAGGAGGATGTAGAGGAGGAGAAAGTGTGCTTACAGCAGGGTGACATTCATAGGAGCTCACGGGCAGCAGTGGAGCGCGGATGGGAGGATGCAGAGGAGCCACCTCTCACCGAAGACAGCATGTCCGTGACTCGGGGTCTGCCTATCTACAGTCAACATGAACAAACTCACATTCCTAAAAATGAACAAGGCATGGGTCCTAGAAGACTTGTCGGTCCTGGTACCTGATTAAGGAGCCTATGTACAAACCTGCAGTGTTGGCTGTTGCCTCCTCCTCGGCCTCTACCTTCCACCTACTCCTCCTCCTTCTTCTCCTCTGCGTCCTCTTTCAATTCTATTTATTTATTCAGTTAATTTAATTAAATTTATTTCTTATTTTATTTCTTTTATCTTATTATTTTAAATACTTTCCCAACCCCATTATTGCCAGTGCAATTGCCTTGTCCTTACCTATATTTTGGTTCCATTTTTAGCCCTCTACCCCTTTCTACTTTGGGTCCCAATTAACTTAAATGGGGTTAGGGTCCGTGCAAAAGTTTGGGTAAAAGTCGGGGTCAGCAAACCTTTTTTTTTCGGGTTCAATCAAACTAAGTGAACCCAATTATCCATACACGAATCCACTCATCACTAAAAATAAATTTCAGGCTGGGATCACACATAGTATTTTGTAGTGTTTTGGGTCATGTTTTTCAGAGCCATTTTTTGTATGTCAAAACACTACAGACAGATGTTTTCCCATGAGCTTCTCTGTAGTATAGTAGTATAAAAACTTCTAGCAAAAAGTTTGTACAGCTCTCCATGCAATATGTATGTAAAGTTTAAAGCAATTTTGATTGTTGGTATTCACAATCTGCCCTTTCCTATGGGACAAGGCCATTCATGGAGATGATAGATTGGACAGCTGCCTAAGTCATATATTTAGGCTATTGCTACCAGTAGTGGATTATAATAGGGGCGTTTTGGGCGGCAGCCTGGGGCCCTGAGTTCCTGGGGGCCCATGACCACCCAAAAAGACTTTCAGTGGTGTACTGTCTCCTGGCTACACTTCCGCCATGATTTGCAAAAATCACAGTTTTTTTATGGCAATTTTGCACAAATCAGGACATCATGACATTATCTGTCCTGTACTATGAACGCCAAGCTAGTGCTGCCATAGTTACAGTGGGGTGGGGGGGCCCAGGCTTGGTGAACAGCCCGGGGCCTATGGTAAAGTTAATCCACCCCTGATTGCTACACCTAGACTTTTTACCGCTTTACTTTGAAAAAAATAAAATAAAATCAGCATTTACTCCCAGAAGTGATTTGAAAGTCTTATCAAAATAGCTACAGTTAAAGGGGTATTTCAGGAAAAAGGAAGTTTTTCCCTATCTACAGGATAGGAAATTGGAGATTGTGGGGGATGGGACCTCTGTACTGATCTCTATATTGGGCCCCGACTTCTGTATTATGAATAGAGCCGCAGGTACGGCACATGACCCGTGGCTCTATTCAATCGCTCTTCCAGCGTACTTTCAGTCACTCCATAGGAATGAATAGAGCCACAGGTCACATGCCGTACTTTATTCATAATAAAGAAGCCAGGGCCAGATATGGATATTGGCGTGGGGGGGGTTACAAAGGTCGGACTCCCCTAATCTCCTACTTCCCCTATCCACAAGGGAAATTGACATGTCAATTCTTTGAGCGAAGAGCGGAGGCGCACAAGGCATCACATTGGGAAAGTGAGGTAGGCGGGATTCCGACCAGAGTCCACGGCTGGGGTTTCACTCAGAATTTCCACCTGTAACAGGCCCATATTTCACTCATCTCTAGTCACCTCCAATCCCAGAAAACATGGAATAATAAGAAATAAAAAAAAAATGTGAAAAGCGAGCCATCACACAGCTCTGTAGATACAAAATAAAAATAAAAAAAGCCTCCTTTCATTTTACCAGGGCTCTGATTATGATTTGGAAGCTGGGCCCTGGCTGGTTGCTATGGGTAACAAAGGACATTGCTACTGCTTGATAATTCTTTCCTTCTGCTCTTAAAGGCCCCGTTCACACTGAGAAAGAACGTCGTGATTCCACGGCGGAATCCTGCCGTGCTCAGGGTCTCACTGTGAGTGAAGTAGAGAGTGCGCGCGCATCTGCTGCCACCCTCTGCTTGAAGAAATGACATGTCAGAGTGGCGGCAGCGGAGGAGCGCGCGCCCTCTCCTTCACTCAAAGCAGTGTGAACGGGGACAAAGAGTCACATGCAGCTTTTTTAAATCAATAGAGCCAATGAATATGGACATTTTCCAATATACCTTAATTACCAAAAATGTTTTGTTAAATATGGGAAAATGCTCATAAACTCATGGCCACCAGGGTTCTCCACCCTGTGGCCTTTTATTACCTTCCTATCATTTTTTGCAGATCCACAAAAAATGATGTCATACTGATGTAAAATGTAAACGTAAATGCTTAGTGTGGCTATTTAACCCCTAGCTGCACCAGGATGTTACTGAACGTCCTGGTGCCGCTAGGGGAGTTCAGAGGGGGGTCGTGCGGTGACCCCGCTCTAAACTGCCGCGATCCCGGGTGCTATATGCAGCCCGGGACAGCGGCTATTAGCGGGCACGGTCCGATCGCCGTGCCCGCTAATTAAGTATTAGCTGTCAAAGTAGGCAGCTGCATCTAAATACTTGCTGTGCCCCATACCTGGTTGTCTAGTGGGGGGATGGTCCCCCCTTCCCCCTGCGACGCAAACGCAGAGGGGCGATCCCCGCATCTCTTTTTGCGCCGTAATGGCTCTGATCCCGGCTTGGCACTCTATTGCTTTCGGCTGCAACAGCTAAAAGCAAAAGAGCACAGATCTCGTTGATCTATGCAGCATATCTATACTGCAAGAGTAGAAGTCCCCCAGGGGGAATAACCCTAACTCCAGGGGGACTTCTTGTATGTGTGTAAAAAAAATGGTTTTTTTTTATTAATAATTTTTTTATTAATACATAAAAGTTTGAATCACCTCCCTTTCCCCATTTCATAAATAAAAATAAATAAACATGTTTGGTATCACCGCATGTGTAATTGGCTGAACTATTAAATTATCACATTCCCGATCTCGCACGGTAAACGGCGTAAGTGTAAAAAAATTCCAAAGTGCAAAATTTCGCATTTTGGTCGCATCAAATCTAGAATTTTTTTTATAAAAAGCGATCAAAAAGTCGCATATGCGCAATCAAGGCACCGATAGAAAGTACAGATCATGGCGCAAAAACTGACACCTGACACAGCCCCATAGACCAAAGGATAAAAGCATTAAAAGCATGGAAATAGAGAAATTTTAAGGAAGATAAATTTTTTTGGGAAGGTCTTAATTTTTTAAAAGCCATCAAATAAAATAAAGGTTACATATCGTTGTAACTGTAGTAACTTGAGGAACATGTATAACAAGTCAGTTTTACCCTAGAGCAAACGGCATAAAAACAACCCCCCCTCCCCCCTATAAAAATATTTGTGTTTTTTTTTCCAATTTCACCACACATATAATTTTTTTCTGGTTTCGTGGCATATATTACGTTTGGCATATATTACGTCTGCCATTGCAAAGTACAATTAGTGGCGTAAAAAATAAGGGCTATTCTGGGTCTCTAGGTGGAAAAATGCACGCGCTATGGCCTTATATACACATGGAGGAAAAAACGAAAATGCAAAAATGAAAACTGGCTGTGCCCCCTGAGGGTTTGGCATTTAGATGTAGCTGTCAAAACTGCATTAAAATGGCTTGTAAAAGCCTCCATTGGTGGTTTGATGGTGGTACTTGTGGTTCAGTCCGGGTCCTCTTCCGGCTCTCGGTGCTTTCCTGGGTTCGGTGATCCCTTTAGGCTGTCTGCAGCAGCCTAAAGTAATCAAGCCCAGATAATATTAATCAATGCAATACATGCATGTACAGCATTGATTAATGGGATTGTTTATAGCAGCCCCCAAGGGGGACTAAAGATAAATGTCCCATGCATTAACGTTTAAATCACCCCTTTTTTCCCATTATAAAATATAACTATTTATTATCGCTACGTGCGGAATTGCCCAAACCTTTACTGTGTCGCTGTTAAAGGTGTGACAATAGAAAAGGAGCCAAGCACAATTAATTTTGTCCCCTGTTTACATATATATATATATATATATATATATGTGTGAATAGGGAAAATTGGCCGCACATCTATGACTCTGTTCACACTGCAAGTTGCACGCTGCTCGTGGCTTAAGTACAGACAAAAAAACAGAAGGTGCAGCAGCAACCCACAGATGCAAGGGCTTATCGTATATACTCCTCCCAGCGTACACACGGCAAACACCTGCTCTGTAGATATTAACCCTTTCCCACACGAGGACATAACTGTACGTCCTCGCGCGGTTGCGGGCGTTCAGAGCGGGGCCGCGCAGCGACCCCGCTCTGAACTGCCGCGGTACTGGGTGCCGCGTGTAGCCCGGGACCACGGCTATTAGCGGGCACAGTCCAATCGCTGTGCCCGCTAATAAGGTAATCAGATGCAGCTGTCAAAGATGACAGCTGCATCCGATTACCGGATGCAGCCGTTCCCTGGTGTCTAGTGGTGGAGATCTCCATTACTGCTGCCGGCCGGGGACCGCTCCAAGATGGTGCCGTCCCCGGCTCGGCACTCGTTTGTTTTCGGCTGCAGCCGAAAGCAAACGAGTGCCTATCTCATCGATCTTTGCTGTATAACTATATTCAGCATGGATCAATGAGTGATCAGTGCAAAATTGCGCATTTTTGTTCGTATCAAATCCAGAAAAAATGTAATAAAAAGCGATCAAAAAGTCGCATATGCGCAATCAAGGTATCGATAGAAAGAACACATCATGGCACAAAAAAATGACACCTGACACAGCCCCATAGACCAAAGGATAAAAGCGTTATAAGCCTGGGAATAGAGTGATTTTAAGGAACATATATTCGGTAACAATGGTTTGAATTTTTTACCGGCCATCAGATTATATAAAAGTTATACATGTTACATATCGTTGTAATCGTAACGACTTAAAGAACGTATACAACATGTCAGTTTTTCCATAGGGCACACGGCGAAACAAAACCCCCCCAAAGAAAAAGAATTGTGTTTTTTTTTTTTATTTCACTGCGCATATTACATTGCGCATATAATTTTTTTCTGGTTTCGCAGCATATTTTATGCAAAATTTTAGCCTGTCATTGCAAAGTACAATTAGTGACGCAAAAAATAAGGGCTCATGTGGGTCTGTAGGTGTAAAAATGCAAGTGCTATGGCCTTTTAAGCACAAGGAGGAAAAAATTTAAAGGCAAAAACGAAAATTAGCCTGGTCCTGAAGGGGTTAAAAAAATGAGGATCTTAGCAAACTATTTGATCAAACAGAGTGTACCATGTCGCCAACGTTAAAGCGTCCTTGAGACATGGTTCCTACTCTAGCATTTTCACACTAGCACACTAGCAGGTGTTTGCCGTGTGTACGCTGAGAGGAGTATATACGGTAAGCCCTTGCACCTGTGGGTTGCTGCTGCACCTTTTGTTTTTTTGTCCATATATATATATATATATATATATTTATGTCTCAAGGCAAAAAAAATCTTGCCCTTGGAAGGTTATAAAACTAGGTAATTACAACTTCAGATGAACAAAAATACATGACGAATTACAATGTGCCATTATTTATTTAACAAATTATCAAAAGAAAATAAACCTAGCTGCCTTCAGTAGTTGCAACTACTGCATCTAAGGCTGGATTCACACTGCGTTTTTGCAGTCTGTTTAAAGTACACATTTTATAGGGGAGGAAAATGGATGCAATTGTGTGCAATCAGTTTGAATCAGTTTTTTTCTATTGACCTTCATTATAAAAAAAAAAAAAAAAGGACGCCTTTTTTTTCTTTCTTTTTTTTTGCGTACACAAAACTGTGGTTGACCATGTTTTTGTGTATGTTAAAAGTAACCATTTAAAAAATGGGTACTTTAAACGGACTGCAAAGACACAGTGTGAACACAGCCTAATTAGGGTTATACTGCTCGAGTGTGCCTTGATCTAAAGTGTGGCTTTGTCCTAAGTGTTTGACATGAGATTCATTCATTTTATATTTAGGGAATTTTGAAGTCACTTGCTGTTATTTACTACTTTCCCATAAATAAATATGTTTAATGCTGCGCTTACACGAAACGATAATTGGCCTGATCAAACAATTAACGATGTCGGAGTAACGATTTTTTTTAATAATGATCAGCATTCAGACGGTACGATATATCGTACGGAAAATTTGTTTTGCGATCTCGCACATAGGAAAAATCGGTGAACGATATGCAAATTTTTTGCAAATGACAAACAACGATTTTAGAACATGTTGTAAGATCAAAATGAACGATTTCTCGTTCGTTGTTTGATCGTTCGCAGCGTTTACACGTACGATTATCGTTCGAATTCGATCGTTATCGTGCAAATTTGCACGATAATCGTTCCGTGTTAACGCAGCATTAGGTTCAGTGCTATCCCCAATACAACAATTTGCTTCATGATTACCAGTGCAGTCCATTTGGACATCTTGTGCAATGTATGTGGTTCTAGATCCTGTGTCTAAGTTAGAAATTTACATTTTGATCCATTGATAACATGAAGAGGAGTCTGCTACTCACTAAGCACCTCCTGAGGCCTGGATAGGGGTCCTGGCATGGTGGTGGCATGGAGGTGCAGTAAGGTGAGGCAGCTAGTTGACAATTAGGTGTTGTTGTGCCTTAGTGGTTATATTAACTCAAGGTGGCACTTTAGTTTCAGAGAATCCAGTGTTAAGAAGAAAACAACAATATCCAAATGCTGAAATTAATCTCAGGTTTCTGTTCTCTTGACAACTATCTCTTTCTCGGCCTATGTTACTTTACACCTCCCCCACACGGCCTATGTTACTTTACACCTCCCCCACACCTATTTGTCAGTTCTCTAGTTCTGTCGGACCCTGTGCTTGAGATTTCTGACCTAGATGCAGTTTCCCAACAAATTATTGCCCAGTAGGCCAACTCCCTCTACTGGTGAGGAGAGATAAAGTAGGGCAGAAAGGAGAAAATGAGAGTAGGGATGGTAAAGGGCGAAATCCCTAGGCAAGTTTAAAATGTTACTGACCCTTAAAAAAATAAATTTTGACATGCCATTAGGATAGTTCAAAAGTTTTAATCAGCTGAGATCTGGGAGTATAGACCCCCCACACAGCTAATGTGCTCAGCTAATGGTTTCTCTCCTAACTCGCTACTTGCTGCATAAGGGTATGTTAACACTGAGCAAATACGGCAAAATTCTGCGGCGGAACCCCACAGTGCTCAGTGTCCTGAGTGAATGAGAGGGCGCACCCTCCTCCGCTGTTGCCGCTCTTCCCTCAAAGAAGTGACATGTCTCTCTTTGAGCGGAGAGCGGCGGCTGCGGAGGAGCGCACGCTCTCCCATTGAGATGATATGACACACTGAGGCAGGAGTAATTCCGCGACGGAGAGTTCCGACGTGGAATTATGCCTATTTTACTTAGTGTGAACATATCCTAAGACCGCTCAGTAGGCTTAGGGCTTAATTTCTCATCTGTGAATACGATCCATGCAAGGAAGATGTGCTACGGACCAGATTCACGGACCTCCCAGCATCTCCAAATCAGTTTAAATCTTCATAGTACTGTACTGACACAGCTGAGACCTTAGTGTAGAGTCTGTCTCCTGCAGTAAGGAGGGCGATAGGGAGAGAGGTACTCATGTTACCATTCAAAGAAAGCTTTTGGTATGTCTCTATGGCTTTCTTTGAAATGTCTCTATTCCTTCCATTTGGTATGTCGCTATGGGGACCTGACACTGGGATGTGTAATATACTCGGGACCTGACACTGGGGTGTGTAATATACTGGGGACCTGACACTGGAGTGTGTAATATGCTGGGGACCTGACACTGGAGTGTCTAATATACTGGGGAGCTGACACTGGGGTGTGTAATATACTGGGGACCTGACACTGGGGTGTGTAATATACTGGGGACCTGACACTGTTTAATGATCTTTTTGCGTTGTTCTGACTATAAAATTCTAACTAGAAAG
Source organism: Dendropsophus ebraccatus (assembly GCF_027789765.1). Classification (NCBI taxonomy): domain Eukaryota; kingdom Metazoa; phylum Chordata; class Amphibia; order Anura; family Hylidae; genus Dendropsophus; species Dendropsophus ebraccatus. The sequence continues at coordinate 26,573,608 of NC_091464.1, forward strand.
TTTTGAGAAAAAAAAAAACACTGATGACAAGCCACACCCTGCAAACCACACCCACAATAGGCCACACCCCACAGATACCACACCCACAATAAACCACACCCCTTGTCAACACTAAAGTCCCTGGAAAAAAAAATTCAAATGTTGGCAACTATGCAATTCCTGTCCTCATGGCCCAACAACAGGTGATGTTTTTAGGATTTCCTTAATATTTCAAAGGTGATATAATTATACTCAGGGCATCAGGTCTTATCACAGACGGTCTTTGTAGGGAATATCCTCAAAACATGACCCGTTGGTGGGCCATGAGGACTGGCCATAGGGTGTACAGGGGCCCAGACCATTTGCTAAAACTAACTGATCAAGTGGTCCACATCATTCCGTGTACATGCTACATCAATGAGCTGCATTCTGGAGCTTTGTCATTTTGCCATCTTGTTTATAGTGCAGCCAGCACAGATTTACTTTCATAACAAGATGAGAGGAACGTTAGGCCCCATACAAAGCATTGCGGACTTCTCTGAGGTTGGGGGGCAAGAGACATGCTGTTTTTTCCTAAACATGAAATAATTGTAGTGCTGAAAGTCATTTCAATTATGTTTTCTTTATTCAAATTTTCACTTCATACCATGAATTTACCTTTCTATAACGCCATGGAAATAAAAACAGACTCAATAGGACTCCACGCTACTCTATATTCAGCATGTGTGATGCATCGAGATAAAGATATTAGCACAGAGGAAATTGGCACACAAAACATTTGCTATTCTCGGTTCTAGTTTGCATAATGCTAATAAATGTTAAGTGTCAATCTTTCAAAGAAAATGTTTTTTAAAAAATCAACTTATTTCTGAAAGGATGTTCATTAAATGAATAGCAAAGCATAATGCAGTTAAGAGGTTTAGTACTGGGTTTAGTAGCCATGCGGGGGACTGTCATTAGAATAAACAGCATATTAATCACAATAGCGGAAGAAACCTTTTATATTAAAAACAGCGGCCCAGACAGAATGTTGGTGCTGTTTGCGCCACAAACTGTTTTCCATGACTTCTGCCACATTTTCTATGATAAACATATTACAAAAAATGATAAAAAGTGAAAGATACAGCTCACCGTTAGGGTGGGTTCATACTGAGGAATTCTCGCGGATAATGTCCGCGGAATTCCGCAGTATGTCCGTGCGCCTTTCCGCCGGCTCCATAGAGCTCCATGTCACTTCTTTTGGCGAATAGCGGAATACGCCGGCCCATAGAATGGTGTCTATGGAGCCGGCGGAAAGGCGCGCGGCCTTGCGCGCAGACATACTGCGGAATTCCGCGGACATTATCCGCGAGAATACCTCAATATGAATCCACCTTGAGGGTATAAACTCACACACCGTATACCCAGCGTATTTAATGCTGCGATATGCAGCAAATACGCAGCAAATACGCAGCAGATTAGATCTAAATAACTGAACACAGCATCAAATCTGTACCACCAAATCTGCTGCGTATTTGTTGCGTATCTGCTGTGTATACGGTGTGTGGGTTTGTACCCTTAGAAGGTAGTTAGGTGGAAAGGGTAGTTTGAAAGGGAGGGTGCACAAACTTCTGGGCGTTGGCCAGACGCTGAATGCAAAAGAAAGCTGGAGTTTGAAGTGAAGTCCATTGACCATGTTTAAGCGCAACCACGCAGAACACGTCGGTCCTGTCATGAATTTTTCCAGTTTTTAGATGCACAAATAAAAGTTATGTTTTAGCTGCTCACACTCAGGAGTGACAACTTCATCACTTCAAACTCCAGCTTTCCTATGATAAACAAAAACCCTTACAAAAATGAGGAGGCAATTTAAAGCGAATGAAGCATTTTATAACTACCTTGTCCGCCCCAGTGCGGAGATATCATTTGTGCAGTCCATTTTGACTGGGCGCTGTTTTCTTTATGCACTCTATGCCCCCACTGTAATGATATCCCCTCCCCTCAGTGACACGGCCAGGCTTGATGCTAATGGAGGCACTGACAAGTTACTAGTAGTGAGCTAGCATCGCTGGTCACATACACAGCTCTGTGCAAAGTTGCTATAGTAATGTGAAAGGTTTGGTGCTTGTTATATTTGGGGTAAGGTATGGTGGGCCCCAAGATTCTAATTCCCAGGTGGGCCCAAGTTCCAAATTCCAGGTAGGGATCTCCTCCTTGTTTATTCATTTCAACAGATTTATGTATAATACTCTGTGGCAGCCCTCTCCACATACAATTACATCAGGTCACAGCTCACCTTTCATAGCTTAACAAGCTCTTATAAAATTAAAGCTGAGCTTTGATTGGTTGCTAGGGGACAGTTAGACTGTCTAAGTTGTGCATGGCAACCAATCACAGTTTAGCATTTATTTTACCAATTTAAGAAATGAAAGCTGAGCAGTGATTGGTTGTTATGGGCCACATGAAACCATATTATTTAGCGTTCTTAGTGTGGCCTAACCATAAGCTGTTTGCTTGGTCACAAGTGTGTTCAGTGACCTCTGCAGTAAAGCGCATCACCAGTCATTAATGGGTTAATGCTTCAGATGTGTTCATCTGCAGTAACCATGGTAACCGTGCACTGTGATGACAAGCGCTTATGTCATAAAGAAAGTTCCATAAAGCAAAGCACCGCGCCCTGATCAGTGCCATCTTGGATGCGCCAGAGGACCTTGAGCTTGTATACTTTACTGCCCTCTACCCTTGATGTAATTTGGAGGTTCTAGAAGGGGAAAAAGGGTGGTCTGCTTTAGACTACTCCTTCATCGAGTCTCCACCATCTTGAGAAGTGGACCTGGATCTGTGAGGGAGAAGAGATACATCCGCCATCAATAAGGTGACAGATATTGCAGCCAGATCTCTCTCACATCCAGTTTATTATATTTATAGTATGGTATTATCCTCTAAGCCCAGGGGAGGGGCAACCCTCCAGCCATGGCTCCCTTGAGGTTTCCCCCACAGGGGTTTTTCCTCGCCTGAGTGCTGGAGAGTGACTGTGAGTCGGGGGTCTGCCATTTTCAGTGTTATGTTATTTTAAATAAAATTGGCACCCTTTGACACCTGATTACAATGTGTTGTGTCTTTATTTTGCGTTCTTTGGTGTAACTTATTATGTTTGGGAGTTGGGGATCCATCACATATAGTCCATCACATATAGTCATAAGGCTGGACACCTGCCTGCTACACAGATCCATCACCTGCACAAGGAGAACAAGTAGGATGGAGCAGTGGATGGTAGAACTTCTGCATGTATGTCAGGAACTTACCTGACCGCGCTCCAGCAACGTCTGTCCCGGCTGGAGTGCCGCCTTCCTCGCCGGGGCCGGGTGACGTCACGGAGAACCGGCAGCGTCCCTGGTTACCAAGGGCGCCGCGGGCTCTGATGACGTGCAGCGGCTGGGCTGAGCGTTGTACGCTCAGCTGAGCAGATTTAGGGCCCTATTACACGGAGCGATAATCGCTCCGTGTAATAGAGACAACGATCAGCTGATCGGCTGATCGTTAATATAGGTTAGGACCTATAATTGTCGGGCACCTACGGCGCACCGCTACGTGGAATAGCAGTGCGCAGCCGGCGACTGATGATATACATTACCTATGCAGGGTGCAGGGCTCCTGCTTCTCCTGGGTCCCGCGCGCTCAGGCCACTCAGCCAATCACTCAGCCAATCACTGGCCGCGGCGGTCCGGACAGTGATTGGCTGAGTGGCCTGTCAGCCAAGACAGGCCGCCCTGACGCTGGAGGAGCGCGTAGGACCCGGGAGAAGCAGGAGAAGAGGAGCCCTGCACCATGCATAGGTAATGTATACTAGTTATGTTTACTCTGATTTTATTAAGATTTTGTTTTAGAATAGCAGAGAAATTACAACAACAACAAAATTTACATTCAAGGAAACAGAAGGCCAATACAAAATAAAGCTTGCGCCACGAAAAGTGACCTCAAAATGAGCAGTAAGGCACAATAAAAAAAAAAAAAAACATAACATTATGGTCAGCACAATATATAATAAGCCCTAGCGTTACACATTCCGCTGATCCTCATCTGGCTATATCTGAAGCCAAAAAATACACCATATATGAACTACAAGACACAAAAGAAGGACGAACAAACACCACAAAAGAGAAGAAAAGAAAGAGAAACAAGGGAAAGCACAAGAGGGACATAACCGGGAAATCCAGAAATCCACCATCAGTTCACCTTAGGGTATCTGCAAAGCCTGGGGCCTCTACGTGGAACGTCCACGCTGTCCAGACCTTCTTGAAAGCGTCCGATCGGCCCTGTGCCTCGGCTACCAGCTCCTCCGCACGTTGTATGGCACACAGCTCTGCAAACCATTCCTGTAGGGCAGGCGAGACTGCCGCTCTCCAGTGGCGAGGTATTACAATTCTGTAATGTATACTAGTTAAAGTGTAACTGTCATGTTTTTTTTTATTGCAGAAATCAGTAGTATAAGCGATTTTAAGAAACTCTGTAATAGGTTTCATCAGCCAAAAAAGCCTCCTTCTGTACTCAAGGAGCAATCTCCCAGCCTCCCCCCTGACTTCTTATCTGTGCATTATCAGGCAAACACGTCTTCATTACAGAGAAGCCAGTGAAGACGGGCTCTGCTCTCTCCATTGTAAGCCTATGAAGGGGGAGGGGCCGAGGGAGATGAGGGAGCAGGAAGAGGTGACATGAAGGTCAGCCGTTTGTAGACTCTCTTGGCACCTAAAACGCTAAATTCAGGTGTCAGAAAGGTCAGTGCTTATCTATGAACTTACTGAGAGAAGATTGCAGGGTGTTGTGCTGTGCAGGACTGCTCTGTGCTCAGTCACTCCTAACAGCCCCTCCCCTCTCCATAGACACATAATGGAGACAGAAATCCTGCTTCATTTGATGTGAGGGGGGAGGCTGGGAGATTGCTTTTTCAGTACAGAAGGAAACTCTTTTAGTACATAAAACCTATTACAGAGTTTCTTAAAATCGCTTGTACTGTTGAAATTTAATGTTTTCAGAAAAATGGCCCTGAAATGACAGTTACGCTTTAACCCTTTAAGGACAGAGCAAATTTCGATTTTTGCGTTTTCGGTTTTTCCTCCTTGTGCATAAAAGGTCATAGCACTTGCATTTTTCCACCTAGAGACCCACATGAGCCCTTATTTTTTGCGTCACTAATTGTACTTTGCAATGACAGGCTGAATTTTTGCATAAAGTACACTGCGAAACCAGAAAAAAATTCAAAGTGTGGTGAAATTGAAAAAAAAAACGCATTTTGTTTATTTGGGGGAAATGTGTTTTTACGCCATTCGCCCTGGGGTAAAACTGACTTGTTATATATGTTCCTCAAGTCGTTACGATTAAAACGATATGTAACATGTATAACTTATATTGTATCGGATGGCCTGTAAAAAATTTAAACCATTGTCAACAAATATACGACACTTAAAACCGCTCCATTCCCAGGCTTATAGCGCTTTTATCCTTTGGTGTATGGGGCTGTGTCAGGTGTCATTTTTTGCGCCATGATGTGTTCTTTCTATCGGTACCTTGATTGTACATATACGACTTTTTGATCGCTTTTTATTACAATTTTCTGGATTTGATGCGACCAAAAATGCGCAATTTTGCACTTTGGGATTTTTTTGCGCTGACGCCATTTACCGTGCGAGATCAGGAATGTGATTAATTAATAGTTCGGGCGATTACGCACGCGGCGATAGCAAACATGTTTATTTATTTATTTACTTTTATTTATAACCTGGGAAAAGGGGGGTGATTCAGACTTTTATTAGGGGAGGGGGCTTTTTACTAATAATGACATTTTTTTTTTAACTTTTACACTTATACTAGAAGCCCCCCTAGGGGACTTCTAGTATAAGTGCTTTGATCTCTCATAGAGATCTCTGCAGCATACATATGCTGCAGAGATCCATGAGATAGGCACTCGTTTACTTCCGGCTGCTGCAGCCGGAAGTAAACGAGTGCCGAGCCGGGGACGGCGCCATCTTGGAGCGGTCCCCGGCCGGCTTCAGAAACGGAGATCGCTTCTCCGGGATAACATCCCGGAGGAGCGATCTCCTCCACTAGACACCAGGGAGACGCTGCGTCCGGTAATCGGATGCAGCTGTCATGTTTGACAGCTGCATCTGATTACTGTATTAGCGGGCACGGCGATCGGACCGTGCCCGCTAATACCTACGGTCCCGGGCTACACGCGGCACCTGGGACCGGCGCGGTTCAGAGCGCGGCCCCGCTCTGAACTCCCTTACCGGCATCAGGGCGTAAATTTACGCCCGATGTCGTTAAGGGGTTAAGCTAGGGCTGCAAGTAACGATGTCCCTGCAGCCCTTGTTTAACGATAATCGGGCCGTGGACTAGGCCCAGTAAACGAGCGCCGGTCTAGCAGATCGGCGCTCATTTATCGGGCCCCTCAGGCTCAAGCTGTGTAGCAGATGCCGCTGCCACCCGGCTTGCAGCCTGCTCATGTGTGCATTGTCAGGACTCAGCAGTTCGGACCAATCACATACTGGTCCGGGCTCCTGGTCCTGTATTTAAAGAGCCAGTGGTCATTCTATGATCGCTGGCTATTAGGTTAACTCCCTGATCCCCATTCCTAATCTCTCTGTTTTGCTCGAACTGTTATCTGACCTCCTGCCTGACTATTTGACTATCCGATTGCCTGCTGATTTCGTACTGCGCTGCCTGTTTGGTTTTGACCCGGCCTGTTTCACTATTCCTTTGTGTTTGTTTGTCCGTCTTGTTCCGTGTGCACGTATTCAGCACAGGGAACGTCTTCGTGGTTGTCCACGGCCGCCTAGGGATGACTGAGGCAAGTAGGCAGGGACAGTGGGTGGGTTCAGACCTAGGGCCCACTGTCTGTCGTGTCTGTACCTCCCTGTCCTGACAATATATTTGTATATCCCTGGATTAAAGGGACACTCAAATCTTAAAGAAAAAACACACATCGCAAGGTTTATACCTACATCTGCGAGGTTTGTCAAAAGGTTTTTCAAGTGACAGGGTCACACCAATCATAGCATATCATAGCAACATGGACACAACTGTACATATACATCATATATATACACAACCAAGTGGCTCTTACATTTGTGGGCAGCATAAGGGGCAATGCAAAGTATTGCACCCCCACACACATACATCCCGGTGTGGCCTAGGTAGCTGCCCCCCGTACCCCCAAATCCACAGGATAAGGGATATTAAACTGATTGGTAGGGGTCCCAGTGGTCATGAGAGTGTTAGGAACGTGTCCCCCTTAAATAAACATGGACGGTGGGGCAGTGCTCCATTAATTCTCTATAGGTCTATTATCCTGTGAATAACTTTAGGAGTATGTTCTCATGTACAATATAATGTTTTTCAGAAAAATGGCATTTTGGGGGCTCAAAAAAGCTGAGAACAGATGTCAGATGTTAGCAAAACGCAATACTCATAGGACATTAGTGTTTTTTCCCCAGTTCTTCAGCAGAAAACCTGGAATCACATGATAAAAAATTACATGACTTGTACTGAAGAAGAAAATAAATACAGGGGATAAAACGCTAATAGTACTTTACACTAAAATGAGAAAATGGCAGAAAAAGTGCCAAAAAAAAACCAACAAAAAGGAGGAAAATGTGCAACAATCTTAATCTTAGTTCAGATTTGTATTGAATTTTTGTAGAATTGAAAAGGTACTCTGGCGGTGTTTTTTTTTTCTTTTAAATCAACTGGTGTCAGAAAGTTATAAAGATTTGTATTTCACTTCAATTTAAAAATCCAGTACTTATTAGCTGCTGTATGTCCTGCAGGAAGTGGTGTATTCTCTCCAGCCTGATACAGTGCTCTCTGCTGCCACCTCTGTCCATGACAGGAACTGCCCAAAGCAGGAAAGTTTTTTTTTTTTTATGGGAATTTGCTACACTGAACAGTTCCTGTCCTAATCATATCAATAATAAAAATTCAGATGGCTGTGCGAAGGTTCACTTTTAGGTGCTAAAGAAATGGTCAGTCTTGTCTGCCTCCTGGTGATGTGCTATTTCCCTGAACATCACCAGGGGCGAGCTTGGGCGGGGACAGGGGGGCATTTGCCCCCAAGCTGATCCCCCTGTGGATCCCTCAGGCCAGCCAGTTCAAGTGTTGGCTCCTATACCATTACCTATAAGCGCTCCTAGTTAAAAGTGGTGCAATGACAGAGCGAGGAGCCATTCCTGTTCTTCCTGTAAAGAAAGTTTTTCAGCAGTCTCCTCATTATCCTCTTCTTAGTCTTCCTACCTCTTCTTAGTCTTCCTATAAGGTAACACCTACGCAGTTTTGTCTGTGGGCGTTATTATGTCCATTTCCTACTTTCAACACTGGAAGCATGTAGTTCATGAAGGAAGTCATGTGTCCTGATCTGGCTTGGTGAGCATATATGGTGTGTAATAGGCTCCCTGTCCACACGTCCCTTGATGCTGTCATGGGCATGGGTCTCCAAACTGCGGCCCTCCAGCTGTTGCAAAACTACAACTCCCATCATGCCTGGACAGCTAAAGCTTTGGATTTGGCTGTCCAGGCATGATGGGAAATGTAGTTTTGCAACAGCTGGAGGGCCGCAGTTTGGAGACCCATGGGTTAAAGGATTTGCAAGTTGCAAAAAGGGGTGATTGGCCTTCAGACCAAGGGTGGTAGTATTTCTGAAACTGTGCAGTTTGTTAACTGTTTATGCGTGTGCCATTGTGGTGAAAGTTTATCAAGAGAAAAATGGCACCATTGCAAACAAACACTGTAGAAACTGCAGAGCACCAACTACATTGATGGGAAAGGTGTTTACCAAGAGCAAACCAACAAGTTACAGTGGAGTAGTCCACTGCCAACCAGGGAGCTTCCAGATGTATGCTTTTATCTATCTTTTTCTTTTAAATCAACTGATATCACAAAGTTATATAGATTTGTTATTTACTTCTATTAAAAAATGTCAAGTCTTCCCATACTTATTAGCTGCTGTATGTCCTGCAGGAAATGTTGTTTTATTTTCAGTCTGAGACTGTGCTCTCTGCTGACATCTCGAAATCTGTCTTGGTTTTCTATGAATTCTCATAGAAAACCTGTCCTGCTCTGGACAGTTTCTGTCTCGGCCAGAGGTGGCAGCAGAGAGCAGTGTGTCAGACTGAAAATAAAACAACACTTCCTGCAGGACATACAGCAGCTAATAAGTACGGAAAGACTTGAGATTTTTTAATAGAAGTAAATTACAAATCTATATAACTTTCTCACAATAGTTGATTTGAAAGAAAAAGATTTTCGCTGGACAACCCCTTTAATGAATCCTATTAAATATGGGGTTCCATAAAACTTCCAATGATTGGTTTAAATTTTCATAGGAAATTAATAGATTGCAAAGGTTTAGTAAACTACGAAATAAAATTAGTTTAAACATGATTTTTTTTTTTTACAATTTCCACAAAATTGTTCTAAAAAAGTAAATACTATGGGGGAAATTTATCAAGGGCTTTGCGCTTATTTTTACCTAAAAAATTGTTGTTTTTTTAGTTCTATTTATGAGCCAGTATTCGACAGGTGAATATTTTTTTAATCTGCCAGTTTTGAGTTTTTATCAACAAATTTGCATTATCCGGGATTTGCGCATAATTTATCATTTGCGACTTTTTAAAAATTCACAAAAACTGGTGCAGGCTCACAGTACGTCTGGTCAGGACCAGGTGAATTTGTTTGCTTAGACGCATTTACTATGACAGTGCGACTTTTCCATAAATCCCACACAATATTGTATCAAAATAAACACCAACCCACATTAGAATAGTCATTCACATTGGACTCCTTAGGAAATGTCCCCCTATGTAGGTATAATATAAAGCCCTATCTGTCATAATACATAGGTAAAGAAGAAATCAGTTCAATAGCCTAATTTATAGCTGTTTAACCAGCGCATGATAAAACAGTAAAAGGTCTTGGTCAGACCAAGTTGTGAACAAGGCGTGTGCCTACGCCGAAACGCGTCAACAGTTTTTTATTTCTGATGTTTGTGGATATACAATAAAGAATTTGGATACAAAGCCCG